>NC_071289.1:68736104-69045719 GCF_943734705.1 Anopheles coustani | reverse complement strand
TCAACGGAGGGGCGCGCGATTGGAGCGAAAATTTATTGCTTCTGAATAAAAGTACGAATTTGTACGATAAATTGAATCCGTCATTCAATCAGAAACCACTTCAATTTCGGCCCGTTGCACGTTCCTGCGGGGCGAGCCTGTTTGGGGGTTTGCATGTAAAATGGGAATAGAATGAAATTTTCACCCGCACCGGTGAAGAGTTGGAGAATGATCGAATGTGCTCAGGGCAGATTGGAGTAGTCGGAAACGATTCATTTAACCACCGTATACATTTGAATTGGTTCAATATTCATAAGTGAACGTAGATCTACCGTGGAGTATTGATTGTTTGCTTTTGGATACTTGCGAAAATCAATCATATTTGAATCACATTCCACTTCTATGCAATTTTGGAATAAATTGTCATTTACGAGTGATGATGTACGAAACATTTACCGAAAAGAAAATGCAACTGATTCTCTGGTTGATCTACTCTGGTTGGTCTAAAAATCTCACCTATAAACCTGCTTTTTCCCACAACTTTCGGACGGTGATCGGTTATCTAAATGGTTGTGACATATTTCAATTACAGACCACATCCCTTAGACCGCTTCAATTTCCTGTCAATCAGCCGCTTCGCCTCGTGTTCAACTTCTCCCTAGTTTTTCGGGGTTTTAAAACAGAGAAAAATACATAAGCCCCGGCTAGCGCTGCTTTTTTGGGGAGGAAAGTCGTGACTCGTGAAAACCCATCAACGCTATTCATTTGTGAGGGGTATTTTTCTCCCATTTTTTTTCAAATCTCTCATGTTCACCCCGATGAATCTCCCCGTTTCGTTATCGCTAATTTATAGTGCCAATCACGCGAACGATGACGGACAATGTTTTGAGCCGAGTGGCCGGGACTGGGTTGAAGGATAGTTTGATAGTTCGTTGAGTGGAAAGTTCCAGCGCCTGGTTGGACCGGTGGGTTCGATATAAAGTTGGGATGGCGGGGGAAAAAAGCGGGATGTTTTCGTCCAAAACACGATAGTGGTCGGAAAAGCATGATGGGGAACACGTTTTCACACCACCCTGCTCGCATCTCTACCCCGCCAGTTCTGATTGGTTTGTTTTGATGGTTTTTGGACAGGATTTTTAAGTGATGCTTTTGACGAGTCGACTGCAGGCCCCACGCTCCTGTTGCGCTTTGATTTATGGATTTATTGCAGTGGCCAGGTTATCGGGACCGTGCGTCAACAGTCACTCGTTGACGAGAGCGGCAAAATGTCGAGTGGCCGATCACGAGCGACCGGTTTTGCTAATGGCGGCCGCTTTGTTGACACAGTGAGAAGTTGTTATTTATTCTTGCCCGTGCTCGTTGTAAAGCGTCCATTTCGTTCGGAGCCGAAATTGGAAGTTGATCTTCGTTACTAAATTATGAAAACAGTTCTCGGTTTCTTGGAATTTGGCTCCATCTAATTTCGGCCTCGGTAAACATGCCATCAATTTCGACTCAAACAGTAAACCGTGCTTCTATTCGCCGGTGGCCGTCCATTCTGAAGAATTAATTAAGTCACTTGCTGCGATGTTGCTGCTATCTGCGATGAAGACTTTGACCTATCGATTTTTTGGCCCCGACTCCCACGGCAACGGTACAAATCGTGGGTCGGCGAGGAGTTTCCCATCGGGATGGGCTGTGCTTTTCTTCGGGTAATCCTCTGATTGATATTTTTCTTTCGCATTATTTATCTCCCCGAATCGATACACACACACATACTACTTGAAAGTCGCTGGCATTTTTGCCTTTGCGGAGGCTTTGGGGACATATTTCGGGCGCCACGGGCGTGTGGTGCAAAGCAAACAGCGACAATCCAGCCGTTCGGCGCAATAACACATGATTGAGCTGGAAAATCAACATTCAACAGCCCCGGCAATCTGTTTGCCGATCGAAAGGTATTTGCAGCGAATCTGGCGCTCATTCGAGGCTCGTTTTTCACGTCGTTGCGAGGAAATGTGCCATGTTTCCGTCGCGGCATCATTATGGTTGCAATATATCTCGCATTTCGTGTGCGCGTTGCCGAAGGACTGCCGCGCCCACTAAATGGCCCGTTGATTGTTTCTTTGGCCCGTCATTGGAAAGAAATTGGAGTGATTCGTCTTTTCTGAAGACCCCGATAGCCGAAAATCTGTAGCCGGTCGAGTACATTCCTTTTCCCTCCACTTAGGAAAACAATAAATCTTTGCCCGGGGTCCTCGTGGAAACCGGAGCCAACTGTCGTTTTTGAACCTTCCAGGATCAGCCAAGGGCTCGTTGGGTTTGTTTTTCTTCCAAATAAACAAAAACAAAACAAAGATCAAAACGGAAAAACCTGAACCAAACGTCGGTAACAAAACGCAAACTCGCTCTCCGGAACTAAACCCTATCGGTTGGGCTTTTCGTGCTTGACCCGCCCGGGATATGGGCTTGCCGGTAAAATCGGCTTGCCAGCGCGCCCGAATCCGGTGGATCATCGTCCTGCCATTCATCTTGCTCGCGTCGGTGCGGCAACCGACCGGAAAAGGTTCGATTTTCACCGTATCACGTTTTTGCTCGGTGAAATTTCCTTCGGTTTACTCGTCTTTCAGTTCTTGCGCTTTATTTTTCTTGTTTTTTCTTTTGCTTCTGTGTGTTGTAGCTCGGGGCTTGTGTGTTTTTATTGTCGTTTTATCTCACCATCGTACCCCGGAGTTCCGGAAAAAAGGCTTACTCAGCCCCAAGGACGCGGGCCTCGAAAAAGCGAGCCCGGCGAGCAGGACGACTGATTGGAATGATCAGATAATTTCCAAGACATGGAACACGAATATGCTCCATCCGGGCTCGTTTCGGGGTCGTTTGTGCAAGCAATAACGATAAATCCGTCGAATTCGTCGTCCTGCGTCCGTTCGGCATCCGTTACGGGAGGGGGAGCTTTTTCGACATCCCGTGAAAAAGGATTAAGCAAAAAGTGAAACGACACGACTGCAGGGAAAAAATAAAGGAAAAGGCAACAAACGAGAAAATTAAACACAAAAACACTCGCCAAAAACCGTACAAACCGGACAAGGATCTGGTTTGCCATTCCGAAGGTCTGGTCCGAAAAACATCGTAATCGGGCACCGCCTGGGATGCAACGCATCGGCGAGCCGGGGGATAGCTTCCGGGGATGATTAAATTAATGATTCGAGCGCCGCTGGCCCCGGCTCGGTCGTGCTGCTGCAACGCGGCCTGGGCCCACGGACGACGATTTTCCGAAAGCTGTATTTATATATCATTAGGTTGATATCTTCTGGCTTCGCCGGCTTGTTGTTTGGCCCACGCAGCAGCATCCTCGGCGCCTTCTTCTTCAGCCGATTGCGCTGGGGAACGATTGTTTCCAATCGTTCTGGCAGGGGACAGCACTTTGCTGGAGGAAGAATGCTGGCCAATCCAGAGTGCATCGAGCCATGGCCTTTTTTTGTTCATCCTCTTCCCAACACGGACGGATGGTGGAAAACGGTCCTTCTAGTGGGAGCCACGGCGAGAAAAACAATTCCGAGATACTATATTTTTCCTAAAGCCCACCATAAAGACTAACGAAATATTTGAATCGAAACCGGAGTTGGCCACCGGAGGGTGTTTTTTTTGTGTTTTGTCTGTGCTCACCCGGGATCATAGCTGCAGTTTATTTCCTTTTAATTGCCAAATTGGAAGTGCAAATTTCCATCCGGCACCACCGCCGTGGGCTGCTCCGACAAGCTGCCGGCCTTCTGGCATGGCCGATTATCGCCGGATGAGGGGTCATGAAAATGGAAACAGTGCACGGTGCCCGAGACGTGAGGGAATCGTTCCCGAAGGAGCATGACAACGATGAAATAATTCTCATCGAAATGGGGACATTTGTTTTGAAAGACCGTCGGGACAATGTTCCAGTTAATGTTAGGGTACATTCGATGTCTATGTTGAGCACTTCAAAGAGAACATTTAATAGACTAAATGATGCAGTGTACGTCTTTATTGACATACAGTTTCATCTAATTTTCAATGTTTTTAGATATATCAATAATATAATGCACTTTTTGTTGTATCATTTTTGCAAGTTTATAAAGTATCCATGATCTAAAGTTCATTTAACCCTTTCAGGACCGTAAGCTATTCAAGACTAAAATTGGCAATACAACACAGAATTTTGGCTATTTGGGGTGTAAAATAAGAGAATATCACCAGAAAAACCTAGTAGTATGTGTAGGTTTTTTATTATTTCATGGGAAATATTTTTCCCTATGAACCAAGTCAATAAATGGCTAGTATAGTTATGATATCAGAATTTATTTTATTTGTTTTCCATTACAAATTACATAATAAAAATTCTAAAAAAATGATCTTAGCCATTTCTACAAAAAAAAAAAAAATTAATTCATCAACTTGCCAAATACTAAGTTTTTGTTGTTGGTTCAACGCACGAATGGTTTGGTTTTGGAGCAATTAATTTTGATAGTTCTTTTTTGTTTATTCATTCAGACAGACATTTACCGCCTTTGACATAATGTTTTCTTTGATGTTTCGTTTCAAAAGTATCGTTTTGATAATAGTTAAACAAACAGTAACGAGTTTTGTAGATGGAAAAAATATTTCCCTTGGTCGTGAAAGGGTTAATAGTGATATTATCAAAACAGAATTGATAATCACTTCTATAGCTTTATTATGAATATTCAGTACATGTAACGTAGGGAATCGGCCACTAATTTTTATCTGGAAGTAAATGTTCAACGTTAATCCTTAATTACCTGATTAAGTATCTTATGCGAGCGAATACCCAAAAACCTTAATCGTTGAGTTTCAATGAATATGGTTTATTAAAGGAAACAGCGAATTTCTTACCGAACAAGATAGTACAGTAATAAATACGATTAAAATGCGAGACGCATAGAACATCCTCGGGGGAATTTCCGTTCGCAAGTCTCAATCAATGCAGAAGGGATCGATTGCATCATCCCTTCACTGAAGCGGCAAAACTTATGCAACGGTGAGCATCTTTGTTCGTCCGTGCCGCGTGGAAACCGATCCCGGGTCTTACCGGGCTCGGAAAAGCCGGATTTGTGCACGCGCGTGCGAACATTTGCGAACCCGACGGATCGTCTTTCATCGGCTGAGGACGGGTTGGATTCGATTGACTGGAAGAGCACGTAATGAGGCGACAGTAAGAAAATGAGAAACGCAAACATTCTAAGACGCTCCAAGTGGGGGGAAACTCGGCGCAAGATAAATTGCATGTGTTTGAGGATGTTACCATTTGCCTTTCGTGCACCGGTTTCTGACCCACGGCGAAGGGATTTTCATCGCTCATTAGAGGCAAACGCGATCGTCCTTCGAGAGGCGAGAGTCGCGGAGGAGTGCCGGCTTTCCGCCCCCGAGCGTAAGTGCTTGTCCAGACAAATCTTCCATCCGGTGTGGAAATCCATTGCAAGCTAACAAAGGATTCGAGGGAGCGCTTGCATGTGCATATAAATCTACGGAAGCTTGCTTGGCGAGCCACATTTCAGCGCGTTTCTCGCCCCCGTCGGAAGTGGCTTCGTTCGAGGGTGAGATTTTCCCTTTTCGAGTGAGTGAAGTGTGTGGCCCTTAGTGCGATTGATTACGATGCACTGGAACCGTCGTCTTGCCCGCTTTGCTGCAGACGCTTCGTGAAAACGGAGGCCACCGGAAGTTGGTGCAAATTGCTGGGCAACCATCGTCAAGTGGATGAAAATAAATTCTTATCCTCACAGTCGGCAATAAGTAGGAGAAGAATAATAGAAGGGCGGAAGGGAGAGAGCATTTTCGTTTACACAGTAAATACTGCTGCATGTTCTTAAGTTGAATGATTTCTCAAGCGTTGCATTTTACAGGGAAGTTAATTTCAAGTCTTAAATAGTTATCTTTCTTTGACATGATTATTTCCACTTACTGATCCAATGATTGGTGATTTATGACGGGTTATGTTTTATTTCAAAGAACACACAGTTTTTATGTTGAATGATTTCTTAAGCGTTGCATTTTGCAGGACAGTTTCAAGTCTTAAGTGGTTATTTTTCTTCGACATAATTATTTCCACTTACTGATCCAATGATTGCTGAATTATGATGGATCATTCAATTTATCTAATAACATTATTCTCTTACTGTTTTATTTCAAAGCACACACAGAGCATCTAAAAGATAGCGTAAAAACAAATATTATCGCCAGAAGTTGGTTCATTCGTTTCCTCGGATTGTGATACCTCTGGATTGGATTTGCAAGAAAAACATCGGCCAAACCACTCCGACGAATAAATAGACCGTTTCCATCACGACGATATTTGATTAGATTAAACTTTCATTCATTTGCCATCATATCCGGAGTTTGTCTGTGTGCGGGCTTTGATTTATTTACTTTTTTTTACCATCCTTCGAGTGAGCTTTCATTTCCAGAAATATGTTCCTTCCCTTTGGCGGAAGCATCTGTACACACCGAGGCACACTTCCCATTTACGTTCTGTAGAGGAACGAGGAAAAATGAGTTAAAAAAATGGCAAAAAAAAGTTTTTTAATCGAGATTGCCACCGTCGCTACGGAACGTTTGATTTATTCAGCAGAAAAATACGATGCCCGAGTTTCGGAGCACGGAAAGAATTTGCAACAAACATTTTCCATCAAATTATACATCCTTTGACCGGGTGAAAAGTCCCTTCTTTGCTGCTCGCTCTGTACGTGTGGGGATGTTTGTGTGTATTTGTTTCGGAATTGGAGGCTGGCCGAAAATGGAACCACCGGCCTCACGGACCCACGGAAGTGGAGCGATGCGCTTTTGCGCTTGGCAAACTTTTAATAACCCGGTTAGAAGTTGTAAATCGATTTGAGTCAAGCCAGCCGGAAAAGTTGTGTCTTCCTGGTTTTATTCGGTTCGTAGACGGTTGAAAATGGGGAAAGCATCCCGTAGCAGCGTAGAAATGGCAAACATCATCAAAATTGTTGGCCGTTGGCCCGACGAACCTTGATGTGTCACTTTTCCGCTTCCGGTCGCGGATTAAAAGTGGAGTACATTAGGGTGAGGAGCGCTGGAAAATGAAGTTTATTTAATCGTCAGCTTAGCGACACTTATCTCCAATGCGACACGCTAGCAATGGGCACAAATGGAAACATGAATGGCTGCAAATGGTTCTGCTTGTGTTCAACAATACAGAAGAAAGGAAGTGCGCGACATTTTTCTTCCTTTGTTTTTGAACGTATGTTCAACCGTAAGCGAGATAAAACCATCCAATCTAACAATCAAAATTTTGGATTCAATGTTTCCAATTGAAAAAAACCCATCCCAATTTAAATGCCCAACAAAATCTTTACTGATCCCAAGAGCGTCTACAATTAATAAAGGATTTGTTCAACGACCAAACCGAAAACTGGCCGTAAATGTTGCTTCGTTAGAATGGAGCAAATCCGCCGGATTGTCGAAACACGTGTACGATGAGCTTTCGGCGACGGTAAAATGTATTTATTTTTATTTCTCATCGAGCCGCATCTCGTACATATCCCCCTGGCTCAGGCGGGATCAACGTAGGAAAACGTACCTGCCTCCCAACAGCCAGAACGATAAGACTGCAACTCCAGTCGCTTGGGGAATCGTTTTTGTCTTCTCCCTTCATGGGGTTTCTCTTCGCCAGAGTGTCGTCGGTTTTCGGATCACTCGAGCCATCTTGACGACGGCGGTGATTTTTCTTGCAAAAGTTTGTGATTTTCACACGTCGTACACGTCGGCGAGCGCACCAGAAGAGCAGAGACGAGCATCTCTTCATCACCTGAGCTTACGTGGTTTCAACGGCGTGGAGTTTATTTCTTTTCGTGCGACTTTTCCGACCCCACGTGTCACGTACGGCGAAGAATTTTTTGGGTTCGGTTCGGTATGCATCGTTCAAATTTGTTTTCAGTCTGCTACCCTGCCACCCTTCACCACATCGCCTCGAAACCTCCATCGAGCTATAATGAAGTGCAACGTGTCATGTCGGCGGGCAGACACGAGGGAAAAGCGCTCTCACTGCATTGTCGTCCCGCTGATGGGAGTTAATTTTCATCGACAAATAGTAAACACGCATTCGTTCGTTCGTTCCGGTCGTTCCCCCCCAAAAAAGCGTCCGGTTGCCTTTTTCTGACGCGGGTCCATCATCCCTGCCTTCCGGGGAAAATGGAAGAGAGAGAGTGAGAGAGAGAGAGGGAAAGGAAAAAAAGACGCTTCCACTGCGTGACATCTAACAGATGTGCTGTTAAAAGCCGATATTGATTAGGTTCTTACAACCCGGTTCCCGGTTCGTAATGGGCTGCAAATAATGAACCCTCCGGGTCGGCGGAGTGGCGTTGGACGAGAGAGGATTCCTAAACAAACGACACTCCAGCTAGGGGGAACTTTAATGGAACATGTGGCTTACGGTTTGTTTGATGAGGTTCCGGACGAAATGCTTGGTGCCGAGAGAAGCACGGACATTCTGCAGACATCGGCTCGTTTCCGAACATTCATCTGGCATGTCGGCTGATGATTATTTTCTTTCCGCTAAGATCTGTCACTATGTGTTGTTTTCATCTGTTTTGTCGAAAAACATGTTTGGATACGATTAGTTAAATCTGATAGGTGGTAGGAAAATGAGTTCATATGTGGAAAAGAAATTTATGGTTGTACAATTTCTTAATTCGTAATTTTAGCAAGCATACAATGAACCAACAATCATAGGACGTGACGCGCAAAGGAAGGGGCGTGTAGAGGAAATATCAAAACACCGATTGTAATTCCAAACCTCTGTTCTCTCGACCGCTAAACGGACGCCCCACTGGTCGTGATTACTGTTCCGAAAGGGAAGGAAGATTACAAATTGACTGTTCATGTTACATGTGCTCAAATGGCTCGATTCGCATATAAAACCGAACCCGAATTGTGTATTATCGCTACAAAACGGCAGCAAAACCAATCGAAACGGGAATGGGCACAAAGTTTCCGCACGGTCTTGTTTTTATTTCATGTCGTAGAAATAGCCGCTCATGATGTCGATCCGGTAAATGGCGCTTGTTCCGGACTGGTCTCATCTTTGAGCTACGAAGTTGAAGTGGGGGTAGAGTTTTTCCTCCGTTTTGCTGATGTTAGTTTAGTGTCGGGGACCACTTCGGAAAATCAGTTGTCTAGTCACGGACGGTTTGTTTTTATTGGCATGTAGCTTGTGCGCCGCCTACACCAGCCACCGTCCGCTTCGCCTTCGTTGAGGTTTTCCCTCACAAATGGAGTGATCCTTTCGAAGACAACGAGCACATGCCGTTTGGCAGAAGGAACGCTGCGTTCCTATTTAAAGCAAACATCATCCACAGGACGAGCAAGGGTAAAAGGCGTCAAGCCCACCGAGCTGGAACCGGTGTCAACTTGAAGTGGTCCTTCTGCAGCATGTTGCAGAAAATGAATATCATCGAATCGATGAAGAATATGTCTAAACCCTATCAAACTCCCGTTGGAGCATCAGTGTCGTTAGGGAAGGAGGAGTAAAAGCTTGACACGCAACAGCAAACATACCGGAGGTTGGACTACAAAACACATGCGGCACCGGCAACAACTGCTTGGGAGTATCTTGCTGCACAGACCCGCAAAACGACCCTACTCGAAAGACGATAGCCACTCATCGAATCACTCTCGGGTGAGGATGAGAACGTAAGCAAAGCTGGATTGGCATGTAGAACTTTTAGAAATAAAAACGACTCACTCCGAGGGCACGGCAACTTTATATCATACCTCTCAACCTGGTACCTGGACTTCTGGACATCAAGAGCACGAGCCCCGGGGCAGATGAAGAGCGTAACGATAATAAAGTAATCAGTCTATAATTCCACATACTTGGCACCAGATGGCTTCGGGTTTGTGCCACACGCTCCAGCACCGGATGGTTTACGGGCTCCAGCGCTGGTAGATAAAGTTTTTCCAATCATCGCACTCCGCATACGCCCCGGGGAAGTTTATTTCTGCCCGGTCGAATGTCAGAGGAAGATCTCCGAAGGATATAGGATTCCCGAGCCGGGTGAGAAGAATGTCTAAAGTGCAGTTTTCTTACGTCGCTCTGTCTGTCCAGCTGGTACTCCGGGGGGTGTGCTTTCAATTTCCGTTGGCTTCCAAACGTTCGGCTTACTTGGAGAAATGTGAAGAAAGAAAATTCGATATTTATCCTTCATGTTTCTCTTGAAGCTTCATCCTTGAGATTGAGTGTACCCTATCGGTGTACCAAATCGTGCCGAAAACAAAACCCAAAGCCAAAGCCTGCGCATTATTAGTTGGATGTGTATCGAGAGAGTTTGGTCTAGATCTGACTGCTATGTTCCACAAGCGCACGCCAAGTCCAATCAGAACAGAGGCTAGACTTCGTGTTCAATGAAGAGGGAGCTTTCGGCTGGGGACTACGACTTGGTAGGCCTTGCAAAAGTGTTGCCTAGCAGAAGAAGTGAACAAACATGGCTTACTGTGCGTCGTGGAGTTGATTTCGCCCTAAATCCCTCTCTGTATCTGATGGTTTTAATTAAAAAGACAGAATCCCATCTTCATCCGGATGCAGGAGTATCGTTCGAATTTCCCGCCGGGCGGCCTTACATGGCCCTTGCCTCTAGCACTAGTTTCTAATCCGGTTTGATTCCATTCTAAAGTCCCATTCTCCTTCTCTTGTGTCGTTTCGTTACAGGTAAGCCGGCAAGTCGTTTTCAGGATGAATGCCCCTTCTGGACGAAGCTCATGGCGTGTCCGTGCCGGTGCACTCGACGTGGTTCAGGTTGACCGAACGCACTACGGTCGTTCCGCCGTAGCTCCGCAGACTGGCATTTACTTCGCGGTTTATTCGACGCCCGTTCCGCAAGCCGAAATGCAGCGAACCGGGACCGGAGTCACGCGCCGAGGGGAAATTGTGACATTTCGTCGCGTGGACCACCGCCTGTGGTTTGATGGACTTTCGGCACGGGCGAAGGTCTAGCACGGAAAGGTGCAGTATGGCTTTGTTCCCGAAAGCGTGCGGGCCTGTTTAAATATCACCACTTTCATCCGGCGAGACTCCATTTTGCCAGCTGGCTTCAGGCTAGGCAGACGGGGTTGCGCACATGAAATGAACCGGGGTTAACCTCCTCATCGATTCGACTGCACGATGGAACCATGTACCTTTCGCTGCTGAGGGGGGAAAACCCAGCGTTCCGTGGTGGAAGAAATGTTTAATAATGAATCCCATTGTGCACGGAAAATGGAGGAAAAAAAACACACACATACACATAAAGTGTAACGTGTTCAACCATCCCAACCCCGATTCTTTTCGCCCGTTCGGGTGTATTTAGTTTCTCGCCGTGTTGGTCGGAAAACTTCGGCAAGCCAAAATAATGGTACAACTTTTATCCACCGAACCGCTTCGCTTCCCAAGGCCCGCCCGCAGCGGGTGTGGAAATTTTCCGCTTGCCGGCGGCCAAAATATGAATGCGTAATCGGGACCCGTGCCGTGTATCCAAACCCTATCCATGGAATCCTCAAGGGTTGATTTAAATCATCTCCGGGAGGCGGCGGTAAAACTTGATCGAACGCGGCATGAGGGGATAGTGCGGCGTCTTGCCATCGAAGGTTTGTTAGAGAAGTTTTCCCCGAAAGTTTGCACAAAGCTATAAAAACAGTTCACCCCAGTGCTGGCTTTTATGGATTAAGTTTTGTTTAATTAGGTTAACCGGGCACAGGTGAAGCTAGTAGTGGAACTAGTTCGTTGTGCGGTTCCGGTTGTGGATTGTGTTTGTTTCGTTTGTTTGGAAATTTTTCCGGAATTCCGCAAACATAAGGAGTGCTTGTTCATGAAGAGCTGTTTTATGATTTTTGGTACTAAAATAGCGAATTATGTTTTTCCTTTCCGCTTTTTAAATGTTCGCCAAAGTAAAAGTCACGGAAGAGCAATGTATCCACGTCCTTACCCACGGAATTCCTCCGGCTGCGGGTCTGGCCTTGCCGGGACGCCCCGGGTCGACCATAATGTCGCAATATTTAACCGATTGTTTGTCAGCGGCTCGAAAACAAGACACCCATCATCCCCGGAAAAAATAAAGTAAACTACATGGCACTGTCAAAAAAGGGTCTTCGCGCTTCGGTGCGCCTTGGCCGCGTAGTGTGTACAATGCCGTTTTTGTAACTTCTTACACTTCCGGGGAGGAGAGGCGGAGGAAGGTCGGTCGGCGTCGATCGATCTGCCTAAACCTACCACCCACCGGGTTGGTCGGCTTCACGTCGGGGCAAACTTTACGCCGCATTGCAACCAGAAATGGTCTCGCCTTGCTCGAAGACGCTTGTGAACGCGAATGTCGACAATCATCGGCACTAATGGTTCGCCACTCCCTTTGGCATTGTTAACGTTGGATGCCATTTTGGAGCGTTTGTAGATTTTTGCTTTTTTTGTCCGTTGTACACTTTTCTCTTCTCTCCCCACGTTTGTGCGGTCACTGTCGCGTGAAAATGGTTTTAAAATATTAACGCGCTGAAGCGGCTGAATTATGGCGTTTTCTTCAAGGAGATATGTTTCGAACGGTACATTATTTCGTCACTTTCGTCGTTATTGTTTACGTTGTGAGTTTAAATGCTTTAGGAAGATACGATCAACTCAATCAAAATTAATTGTGTGTTTTATTAATGGTTACCAATTCAGGGCCATTTATTTACTAAATTTGATGGTATGTTTCCACAAAAGATTAATCTTCCATTTGTAAAAACACAGACCGTGAATTAAAACATTTTCCAAACGGTTTTTGTATTGAAATATTTAATCTTCCTTTGATTGTGTTACATAATTTTTCTTTCAAAAAATAAAAAGAAATTGTATTCAATCCTGATTTAAAATGATACTTCTTGTTAAAACATGACAATCTATCCACACAATTTATTAAAATGATCTTTATTTTCATACTGTTTGAAGATCAGATTCGATAAAAACGTTTCTGCTCATTTTTCTTCAGGATTTAATCTGAAACCTACATATGCTTGGTTTGTTACAATTGCGAAAATCCCAAACATATGAAATATTCACACACGAAAGGCAGCATCCATCCAGAGCCACACACACATACAGCTTCTTCCGGTAGCTCGTTAGGGAAACCGAACGAACGGAAAGCTTTACCACCGACGGAATCGTTTTTCGGCAACAATCCGTCGCGCTGGTTCGATCGTTACGATACGCGTCCCGAAAATGATTGCACCCTTCGGAGTTCGGAAATACCCGGGTTTCCGCACTTTTCCACGGCGGGAAAGGAAAACGGTTGGAACCGTATTAGCATCGTCAGTCAGCAAAGGCGCGTGTTGTGTTCGCTCTTTGTTATGCTAACAAGAAGCGGCATGGTTTATGCGCCCTCCGAGCGCGCCCGATTCCTTTATGGGGAATGATTTTTGGTTCCTTACGTCGGTTTGGCCGGGTTTTTTTTCTCTCTCACGATTCTGTGTATTTTCGTAACGCAGGTGAGTCGATGAAGGATAACAGGTTCCGGCCTTTTGACGCCAGGATTGTTTGCTCACAGGAGCAGCCAGCAAGGAGGAAGTCCTTTGCGGTGGCGACGCGTCATGACGTACATCCTTATTATGTTGGCGGCATGACAGCGCAAGGAGATGAGTTCGCACCGAATCAGACGATGAAGTTCATGGAGTTCTGGTTCGTTTGTATGCAAATCGGGATGTTGTAACAGGGTTGCGTGAAAATTCATTAGACAGCGGCGCCCGGGTGTGCGTTATTTTCTCCCCAGGATTTTCGCCAGTTGACTGACGGCAAGAAAATTGTGTCGATAAAATCTCCCATTTTCCCAGTCAGCCCGGTTACCGGCTTTCAATTTGCCGTCAGATAAATGATGCCTTTCGGAAAGTCAACATTTTTCGCCGAACTGTTCGCCCAACGCGCGCCGTCCCAAATCAATTAATGTTACCGATGGTCCGTATCAAGCATAACTCCATTAAATGGTGACCGAAATTAAACAGTCTCCCGGTTCACCGGACGTCCCAACAAAGAAAATATTGTCCACCGTGCGCTGCGTCCCGAGCCAAACTTTAGTAGGCCTTTCGGACTCCGCCCGGGAACGAGGTGGCAAGTAAGTCGAGGCGGGCGACGAAAAACCGGCGGACCATTTCTTGAGGCGCAGAAAGAAAGATGGATGAATAAATTTGCATACGCTTAACATCGGCGTTCCGGCCGCCCCGGGCCCGGAGACTTATTTCATATTCTACCTCCCCGGGCCGGGTTGGCTCGACGTTCACTTTCACCCGGAACGGTTGGCGAAGAAGAACGAGGACGGGGGAAAGCGAAGCGCTCCGAACACGAGGTGGCCAATGTTGATTTCCCGAAATGGGAAAACAAGCGAAAGCTTGTCGTACAATTTGATTACCTTTCCCTGTCCCGACCCGCTCTTCTTCCGCCCTGTCACCCTGTCGTTAGATTCTTTCTGGTGATGCTTTCGGCTTCACGTCTTCTGTTATTCTTCGACCGAAGACGACTTCATCCGCTCCCGGCGCCTTTCAAAGCGATGTGCTGCAAGCTTTTTCCAGTAGCTTTGTTTCAGCTGCTCCGTTGACCCTTGGACCAGAGGAATTGTGGAAAAACGTCTTGGCATCGGGGGAGAAGGGTGGTTAGAAATTAGCAATTTAAATTGTATCGCATTGAGCGGTTACCTTCGCTGGGATGGCTCAATCGAATTGAAGTATTTTCCAGGAAAAATAAAAACTTTCCGCACAAACAATAACACCAGCGGAATCAATTGGATCAGGTTGGAACCTAATTCGCTCGCTGTTTATGTAAACTGGGTCGCAGGCCTGAACCGTACCCGGCAAACCCGGAAGGTGTTTGGATTTCGAATTCAAATCCGATTGGAATACCCTTTCTCCAGCGGGTTATGGTTCGTGCCTGTGCTCGAGCATAACCTCGTTGACTGCTGATGGTGTTTGCGGGAAACGAGAACAGAATGTCGAAAGGGCAATTGGAAGTCGACGGAAGCGGATAGGGAAGCCCAACACACGTACGGAAATCGGTCACATAACGCTGATCCCTAATGTTCTCCCTTCTTGAGGAAATCGAGGAAAACGGAAGCGAATGAAAGATGAACTGTTAATATTTATTTTATCGTTCGTTTTGATTCCGTGCGTTGAAAAAAGCAGAACCGGGCTAGAGTTGCTCCAATAGCCTCCCCCATCGTTTGACTATTCCTGTGATGACAGTTTGATGCAGCATCGGTAAAAAATGGGAAACGCTGAAACGTAAACATCCGGTCGAAGGTATGCATCCTCCGATGTCCTGAACGTGGTAGTTTATTAACGGAAGTATCGTCAAATGGAGTTCGTCAAACCTGCCCCATCGTTTTGGGTATGAAATGTTGAATCGGTTAATGTTGTTTACTTAGAGTAGCTACGTTCCGTTCGAAAGGGAAACGTACAGATCGAAGGTCATGCTGAACTTGATTCCACAGTTTTAAACTCTTTGAACTTGTAAGCGTCCGGAGTTGGGTTGATTTATTTTCTTCTCCAGTACTTCCAAGGTCGATCACGCCTTTTTCTTTTGATCTCCCAAATCAATACGCATAAGAATCTGGCATGTTTGAATATTTCATAACACCGTATCGTCCCGCATAATTCGCCCCAAACGTGCGTCCGGACTGTCACAAGAATTCGCTCCGTTCGTTCGTGCGTCGGTGGTCGTTGCTTCTTCGAATGCTCTCCAAGGCCCTGGATCCGTTTCATCGTTTAAATTATTCATTCAATGTGCATGATTTGTGTCATGTATCGGAATCCTTTGGCGTCCGTTCTCAACCCCACCCCCTCCTCCTGATAGGCAGGACCAAGGGACGCACGATCGATCGAGAGCAAAAGAGATCCCTTTTACTGCGAGCCGCTCGAAGACACACGGGAATGGCAAGAAATTGAATAGTTCAATTTTCGACACCAATGCCTTCGGTTGCGGGGAGGACTTGGGGGTGAGTTTCTTCCAAGCCTTCCCGGTCATGGTGGTCCCGTTTGGACGCTAGGCGAACGGAACGTGTACCGAAATGAAGCGTGTCTCGTTAGAATCTCATCAGTATACATCTATTCCTATCGGTTCGACAGTTTTGCGAAGAAATCCGAACCCGGTCGGGGCGGGGGAAAGTGGATCGTCCTGGCGTCCAATTCCGACGCAAACCACCTTGCGAAGGACACCGACAACCGACGGTGATGGACAGATATTCGAAAAATCAGTCACGTAAATAATACCCGTTGCCGGAGTCGAAAGCCCCTTGTGAAATAAAATCAATAAGCCCTGTCTCAGCCGGCTCACTCGGCTCGTCCGATATCATCTCGGGATCGCATCGCCGATTCTCCTCAAACGTCCCGAAGATTCTCTCCCTCGCAGCGACGTGGTTCAGTTTCAGATTTGTTTCCGAACCAACCAGGCCCGAACTTGAAGGACGCCCGAAGACGGGGCCAGTACACACCCTTATCCGGTTGGGCCATCTTTTACATCTCATTTCCGGTCGATGGAACGAGCGGGTGGGGGGAATTGGGGGCCAATTTGGAATCTCGAAGCGACCGGAGATACCGGTACCCAGGCACGGGGCGGACCGAAATGAGTCAATTAGGCGCCTGCCGATGGTGTATCGATGTTACGCGAATGGTAAATGAGCTCGATAGACGTTGTGGACGTGGACTCGGGCAAAAACGGATCGTTGTTCTGAGGGCTCAACTTTTTCAGTATCTCTTCAAAGGATACGTCCAATGGAGGATCTGAATTGGCTAGAGTGGAATGTGCATTGGTTGGGATTCGGTTTGAGTATGGAGAAGTTGGATCCCCTCGAGTTGTCCTCGTGCAGTCGACAACTGCTTGGACATCTGCTGGCATCAGAAGCTCATTAGTATGTCACCGAAGCGACGCACGGCAATGGCTGCGCATCGGTTGGCCCATTCCAGCGCGGGCATTACGGTTTCCAAATTTGGCGCACTGCGACTCCGACTTCGATGGTCCCAGCTGGAGCAACGCGTCCATCATCAGGTACCTAACAATGACATACATTTATGCTGACCATAATTGTGCACCGTGGTCGTGTGGGTTGCCTTCGGCCGAGGTGAAGGCCGCCATCGACCGATTGCGTTGACCAGAGATGGTGCGTCCACACAAAGTGACGGCGCGCAATCGCAGCGTAGGGAACTGCGCAGCCGGTAAGCCGTCAGTCTTGCAGCTCGATAAAGAGCAAGACCCTCCCCGATTGTCGGAGTGTCCGATGAAGGTTTTCAAGGTTCGCCGTCGCTGTTGACACGCGACGGCCCGAGGCAGGGTTTACACACGTGCTAATGCGCGATCGGTTCGCTTTTGTCGCCATCCGCGCGGGGTCTCACGTCTCGCATCACGTCGTGAGCAGGCTCGGCTGTTGTGACTTGGCCAGGCTTTGTTTAGCGAACTTGAAACACGGACATAGCATTACATAACATTGCGCTCGCGTGGCCCTCCGCCCAGACCCCGTTGCCCTTCCGAACCACGTGTCCTCCGAACTCGAACGGCAAATGACATCCCGGAGAATCGGGAGGGTTAGGCCGACGCGCAATTTCACGCCATTGTCAAATATATTGTGCCCGGGATTCATTAGCGAGTGTCGAGGGTGAGGTTTTCACGTTCGCTCAATAATGAATCCGATGGTGGGTGCTGCATAAGGAGGAGGGTGGCCGTGGGAATTCACCCCCCTTCCGGCATTGGAATGTATAGCTGGGTTTAATCGGATTGGCATCGGGGACCGATAATCCGGAACGACCAAATTAAACGACTCGCGTAATTGCTCAATCTACCCCTCTCTGGCCTTACTTCCTCACGGCGGATGAAGGGTGGACAGGTGGATTTACATACTGATAATATGCGTCGCAGTGGCTTTACAATCACCGGTACAATTCAAATGTAGAAGTTTTTTTATTTTCTTAAGCATTTAATTTACGTTCGGCAAACGATAGAAATCGATCGATCCAAATGAGGGGCGACCTTCTGTCAATAGTAATATTTGCAATGTTCCAACGTTTTTTTTTTCACTATTGCCTTCCAAACTACCCTTCAAATCCTAACCAAACAGTTAAAATGAATTTATTTAGCACGCATAAAACGGACGAGAGCGCAAATTAATTAGATCTCCGTGTGTGATTGATCTACCGGAGCCCCTCGACTGTTTGTCGAACGCAGTTTAGCTTTGCTTTCGAAACCCCCAAACTCTGCCGTCTCTCGGACGCACACAACTAACTGTGTGCAATCTTTTTCCCGCAACCAACACGAGGGCCACCCAAAAATCGATCCTTTTGATGTTGTTAAATTTAAACAAAACCTCCGCCTCCGATGGGGCTTTTGCACCCCGCGCTTCCGGGAGAGCCCGGAAAAGCGGCCGAGTTTCTCGCAGATGTCCTGTGCAGATTATTATTTTATATTGACGTTGGTTTCGCAGTTCGATAAATATGAAAGTGTATCGACACGGATCGACAAGCGCAAGTTTTTTCGAAGCATTTGCCAATTCATCTGTTAGTGGGTTATTCCTGTTTTCTGTTGACGTACTGTGTGGGATTACTGTTTTTCTCCCCAATATGTTTATGTTTATGTTAGGGAGTTGTCCGAGCGATATAAAACGCGCATAAACGTTCCTGAATCGGAGTGCTTTTCCGTTTATGATGAAAGAAAAATGCATGTTGTCGAACAACTGTTGTTGAAATGGTGGAGAAGGACTAAAAACTAAACAAATGTATGAACACATTTAATTTATTCAGTTTTAATTTTTACTGCTTGCTTTTGAGCTGTGAAACCGACATGTTTTCGCTCATCGTTTCACGGTTTCACAAACATTCACACACACACACACACATCAATTGCACTATCATCCTTATGTATCTTTTGCTTCCCATCTTCATAATCCTAATCCACTTGCGCCGTCGAGCGAATCGATTGCCGAAACGAATTAATTCTGGTGGCCGGAATTGGAAGCTGCGTTAAATCGCGACCCCGAAGGACGCGGGCGCCGGCACCGATCACTATAATTAGACGGTTTGCCGTAGGACGTTAGCTAATCCACGACCAAGGTCCAACGGTAACGGCCCGGCAACATGACAGACAAGTTGACTGCGGGTCGCCAAAGGCTTGGAGGGCAGCTAAATTGTATATTAAAAGCACTTCACTTTGAGCCGCCAGTAAATATTGACTCATAGAAGCTTTCCGGAGTCCGCAACCCCTCCTCCCCGGGGATGCCCGGTCCGCTCGGCTGGCTTCCCATTTGACTCATTCGAAGCGAGCGCGCAACAATGGTGGGCATCGGAGTGTGGAGAAGCCTCCGCGCGCGGTTCCGCCTAAGACGCGCTAAGGTCAACCGTTGCGACCGGTGCCATAAGTTACATCCGTTCCTGCTGCCTTCAGCTCGGAGTCGGGCTGTCGAGGAGGTTGTCAGTTCCGTTCGAGAGATTCCGTCGTGGCTTGTGTGATGGGTTTTGTTTCTGTGTCATCGCTTGAGCACATGATTTCGAGGCAACATTTTCCTCCCTTTACCCACCGTCAATGCAAAGCCTCGATTGATTTATGGCACTTGGTGTTTTGCTTCATGTTCTACATTAAGTATGCTTTTTAAAATCTTTGGCCTTCCCTAGGAGGTGAGTGGAGTGTTTCCGATGCGCCGCAATTTGTCATTTTGAATTGAAGCTGAACACCAAAACGAGACGTTTTGAATATGGCTTTAGTCACACCGTTTGAATATTTCCATCTCTGTAAACGATTACTTGAACCGAAATGTAACGACAGGGTATCTAATCCACTGTTTCGATTAGGCAATGTTTAGAATACTAAAATTGAATAGAAACTAAGTTACCATAAATGTACTATAAAAACTATAGCGCTAAATTCATTTTGTCTAGAGTTGTGTAATTCAGATTCATTATTCGTTAATTGATGAAAAGTATTGAGCAAACACTGGGTAGAGTGGCCGATAGAAGAATCATGGAGATTCGTGAAAGATCCATGAAAGATTTATGAAGATTCATTAAGGTTTCGAAAAATTAATCACCAATGTTTGAATATTAAAATCCCAAAAGATTCATGAAGCCTTCTGAATGAATCGTAGGTGAAATATTCATAAGGTTCAGTACTGATATTAAAACAATCAACAAACTTAATATCAAGAAATTAATCAACTCAATTAATATAATTAAATTTGTACTTTATGTTTCAATTTGCAGTCATTGGCACTTACAATAGAACTACTTTTTTTAAATAATTCACTTGTTCTTGCTCGGTACTAAATCTTACGTAATCGGTTGTTCTACAGTTTGTTGCATAATTCACGAAGCCTCGAGCTTCGAACGAACGTCTAGTTCTATGATTCAAACTGCATTATAGAATCATACCACCACGTCGGTCGAGTCTGTCGATAATATCTAAACTGCCACAAAATACTACCGCCAGTGGACGCAAATCGTGTTAAAGCTAAAGTCTGAGGCATTAGCTCTTTCCACAACCTTCCCGGAGAGTCACCCGCCGGTTCTAAAGGTCAAATAAACTAGGTGCAAATCGATGCCGTCGTCCGGGGGGGGGGGGTTGTTTACTCTGGAGCATTCAGTTCATTTTAGCTCGGATTTGTGTTTCTCGAGCGAGCAAGAGAAACACCACGAAGGGGAAAGACAGACTGGGACAGTGGGCAGCTATTTGAGGTTGGTGAAAATTAGTTTTAAACTAACCTCAGCACCGCTGGTCGGGTTAATGTTCCGTTTGATGTGGTCGTTTTGGGAGATGGGAAAACGGTTCTAAATCCCCGGGCTTCGGGGAGGGAAACCACCGTACTGGGGTGGTTTTTTTCCCTTCTCTCGCCTGTACCACTTAGGGCCACCGTGATGTCCTGCCGGTGTTTGGCATAAACCATCGAAAGCATCAACATCAGCACCATCACCGTCGTCATCATCACAGCAGCGCTCGCCAGACGTGTGGATTGGCGTATGACGAACGCTCCAGACGAACTGATCCACGGTGAGGGGAGACTGTCCAGATTTTATTTAATAAACTAAACGATGGAGATAATCATCCAGGGAGCACGCAGGAGCAGCAGAGGAGCGCGAGCTTCACATAAACTTTTATTGAAATCGTATGCAGATTAGTTGGCCACCGGGGTCGGGTCGGTCTGGTAGGATCGCCACCGAAGGACATTTACGGAAAAATCTCCCCGCGTGCTAATGGTGTCGAACGATGGTTATGATAATGATGAGCATTAGAGCTTGCTTTTGCCTCCGGCTGTTCACCTTCTGAGCAGCACTTTAGTGCCCAAAAGTTATGACTTATTTCAGTGCCGCTCGGTGCGCTCACCTTCCGGGCGACGGTATTCCAGTTCCGCCCGGAATTTGCGTCACAGGAACTGTAAACTTAAAAATGTGCTGTCCTTGCTGGAAAACCGTATCGAAACTGTCAATTCCCGTCGGAGACAATTTGTGCTGTGGCTCGTGTAACATTGCGTCAAATTTTAATTCGCTCTCCATGGACTCATTACTCCAATGCCGGGACGATTCGGTTCGTTTTTCTTCGTTCATTTTTCCCAGCTCTCCTATTCGAGACGAGCATCCGCGTCAAGCTGACGAGGAAAGATATGGCCACGATCGCGTGGTTGTATCGAGGCTCCATGCTGCTACCGCGTACCGCCTGGCGCAGGGTGGCGTTACATTCACAATTCATTCGCAGTCGCGCACTGCCATTGCGACCAATTATGATTCGTTATTCAACGCCCCACAGCTCTGGCAGCCTTCACAGTTGACGGCCCTGTCAACGGCAGCGGCTCGCGAAGGTGGTCGACTCGGGTGTGGGGTTGGGCTGGGCTGGGCGGTGTAAATTTCTAGTCCCAGATAAGCGCATAACTTTTCTCAGGCCACCAACCGATGCTGGGGTGGCGCTTTTTCTACCCTCCGGTTTGCCGTGAAGTCAAGGGACGCTTATTTTAACGCGGGGAGGAACGGGAAATGGGGGAAAAGTGCTGCCCGAAGAGCCGGAAAGTGAAACCGACAGCGCACGCGGTGTGCGGCTGGATGAAAAAACAAGCAGTGAAAACGCCATGCCAAAGACACGGAATGACGTGGCGCTTAAATGTGAGTGAGTGAGCAAAACGAAAAAAAAAAAACGTAAAAGGACGAATGGGGGAAAAACCAGAACTTCCAAACGAACTGTACCGACACACTTCATAACACTTACTTCCGTACCGTCTTAATTTGTGCAAATTATGTTGAATGAAGTTGTTAGCAACTTTTGAGCCAGCTTGAGTCTTTTCGATCTGTCGTTTTTTATTTTACCTCGTTGTTACCTAGGCCTGCCTTCCCCCTACATTTTTCCATTGAAGTTGTTTTCCCAAGCTAACCAATTTTCCTTTTGAGATTGTTTTTTTTTCATATTGCGTAACAGAAAGCAAGATGCATTCATTTGTGAAATTAATGTTCACTATTCATTCTCGTTGAACAGTTAAATTGTGCATGGTTTTGATTCGAAAGTTACTTTAAAAGTATGTAAAAATAATACACTTCAAACTCTTCAGCGTAGATCGCGTCGTGTATGTTTCCCCACTCGTCTTAATCGTTTTAGAAGCCACTTTTAACTTTCCACGTTGGCGTAACTCAAATTATTCCTCCCACCAGCGACGAGCCCGCGTTCCAGAAAAATAGCAACACGAACGTCCCATAACTTCACACCGCGCTCCCTCCGAGCTGGAGTATCCAATTTTCTAATTAGTTTTCCTGTTGCAGCATCGTTTTGGTGCTTTTTTCACGAACACTTATCGATTATTTAGCTGTCCGGGGAAGTAAAACTTTGCCTATTAGCAAACCGCACATACGTAACGCTGGCTGGGAAGGTTAAAGAAACGCCGTAGAGCGGACAAGAACGAGCTGAAACGAGAGAAAACCCAGGCACCCGGCTTGGAGTACCCACTGTAGAAATTGGTGTTTCCCCTCCCCCCTCCCGAAGAAGGAAGCTGGCGTCTCAACGCAACAATCGGTTTCCCTTGAATTTTCCCCGGGAAGCGAATGGTTGGCGAGGATGGGCAGGGAAGTGGCGAAACATAGCGCCGCCCGATCGTAACGGAACGTGATTTCGGTGCCAATGAGAGGATAAAATGATGCCCGTTACTGAAGCATCTTTCTACCTCCTTCCGTCCCCGTCGACCCCGCCGCCGGATTCCTCGGCGCGTCAATCGTTTCCGGAATCGTTTTCCGAAAAGTTTCGGCAGCGCACATTTTGCGCCCATCTTCATTCGAACGCTGGAATTCCCTTGGGCGGGGCGGAGGGTATGTGAGAGTGCTCGGTGCGCCACAATCGGTAGACATTTTCCTCGTCGGAAATTCGCCCGCTTCCCGGTTCGTCGTACTGGAGCAGCAAAAAAGGCAGCAAGAGGAAAATACATTCCTTGCACGAGAGAGAGAGAGGGAGCTCGTCGAAAGCCGGAGGAAAGGAACATTCAAGGTTTACCACAAATCGTGTCCTTTAGTGTCCCTCGCACCGACCGCCATCCGCACACCTGCAGTACCGCCCCCGCCCCGGGCCCATTTTGTCGACGCCATTGTCGCCCGTGGTTATCGACGCGCTGGCATCTGGCCGTCCGGCGCGAGAGGGATGGGGAGGACACGGCAAAGTGTCTGGCAAACGAGAAATCTGTATTATCTTAACAACCACCGACGCTTTCGAATATTACTCCGAGGGATTCGGCCGGCTGCTAGCTGCCGCAATCGCCGCTTCCATCGGGACGACATCGTCGTCGACGGAAAGGGGACATTCAAAATTCATGCTACCGCCTTTTTCCTCCATTCTTGTTGAGATCCCACATTCGTCCCTCCGACGAATGAACACGTTCACATAAAATTACTTAATTTACAACAATAATTCATACGAAATATAAAACAAGGAATTTATGTTGCCATTGTCTGCCCATCTTCTGCTCCGCCGTGGGGCGGGCAGAAAACAGGTCACCGACCAGCAACTCCTTTGGACGATATTGTCGTCGAAGTTTGATCCAAACTATGGAAGCACCTTCTCCGACCTGGATGCGTTGGGAAGATTTAGGGGAAAAGGTTTCGTTCTCGATTCAGGTTTACTTTGCTTCGGCTGCAAGGACGATGCCGCCGTAATAGCACCAACTCACCCTGTGCCATATATCTATTTATTTCCCTGTGACACTAGACCGGCAGTTATTTGCTTCGGGTTTTTGAAAGGAAAGGAAAGGACGGGAGGTTGCAGAGGATGGTCTTCTGTTTACGATTTTGATAAATACGAGTTTTCCCTTCTCGACGGAGGCCCTTGGCGCTGAGTTTCTCCAAGAAATCCCCGCCTAGGGTTTAAGATTCTATTTATGCAATGGTTCTCGGGAAGTTACACACCTTCTAGCGTGTTGGTGCTGGAGGGAGAACCGTTCCACAATGGAACCATTTGGTGGCCGGCTTGACATTTATGAATACCCTCTCGGTAGTCCACAGACTGTTGTGCATATGATAAATTGATTTTCCAAATGAAATTGTTTACGGTTTCGAACGGGAAGCGGCTACGTTTCGAGCTTGGGGAGGATAGGAATGGGCTTCGATGAATTTCTTTGAAGTGTAGTATGCAGATTATTGTTGCTCGTGACAAGGTTCAATAGGTATAAATGCAAGTAAATTGTAAGACTATTGTCAATTTTGAATGAAAACCTGATAGCTTTTCCAATAAACCAATCAAACCAGTCATCTTAATGATTCTCAGGAGATCCCGGACTTAGGTTTTAATTACGTATAGCTTGAGGGGAAATGGTTATGTTATTTTTATACTTTGTACTTCTATATATATTAAATTCTTGTGTCACGGTGTTAGTCTTTAAAGTCCTTCTAAACGGCTGAACCATTTTTAGTCCAACTGTGCACACATGTTTCTTAAACATGAGAATAGGTTTTTAACTACATCTCTCGCCTGGAAACTGTATACTTTTTCAATTAATTGCGAGTTTATATATAACATGTTATATTGGTTTGTTTGTTTAGATTCAGGAATGACATATCAAGTGTAATCTGAACTCGCAAGTATAAACGGTCACAGCAGCATGCCTTTTCACAGAGCATGGTGAGTTGATTTCGAACATATCGTTTCTTTTCAATAATAAATACTCTTTGTTATGAAATATTAATAAAAAAAACTCTTTGTTAATTGTTGGTAATATTAGCAAATGTTGTTTAGTTTTGGTATGCACAAATCGAAGCACAATTGTGCAAACTTAGGCTAGATTTGATATCATATGTTTTCATCAATCCCACTAAGCTGTAAGTTATCCGATAGTGCTTTGAAGTCTTTAATTTTTACATAGCATGGCACATAAAGAATTTGTAGTAAAAACCAAATATTTTCAACAGTTGGATGTCGTTCAAACAATCTTTAACCGAGCCGAGTTTAATTTAATTTGTCATATATAATTTAGATTATTGCACATGTAATCAGGGTAGCAATTTGTATGCAAAGCAACTCTAACTGAAAGTTGAAGCAGACATGTAAGCATCCAACTCCTTTAGTCAAGTCGTGAGTGCTCAAACGTTTGAATCAATCACCAAAAACCCATTCGAACGCATCTGCGTCCAAAAATGGTTACGTCGCATCTGAACGCACGCAAGAAGATGTTGAAAAATTGGTTCCAGTCGGCATCTGTCGGTTGAAAATTGCAACCAACTGTCGCCAGGCTTCGGGGCTCGTTTCAGCAGGAACGTTGCTCCCAGTCCATATTTGAGCAGCAGCAAACGCAAATGATGTTCAATGAACCGGGGACCTTCGGCCAGGCATCGGGGTCGATTGGACACCGTCACCTCGGAATTGAGCTGTTTTACATCCGACCGACACGGGCAGGAAAACGCTGACCCGCCGGAACGAGAACATGCAAACCCGGTTTGCAGAATCCGTACCTTCCCGACGCGGCCCGTACGTAATTGGTTTGTAGGTGATTTTATCGAAGCATTAAATTAGATCCCGCGCAACACTTTCGCTGACCAAGCATGGCCCGCAAAGGTTTAGCCAACGAGGAGAGGGTGTACGGAGTTGGTCACGCGTGAATTTGAACGCGTACGTGCGTTGGCGAAAAGCGGGCCGAATTTGAATTTGACCAAAAGGAAAACGTACTTCGCAAACCTGGACGCGTGGCAGAAGAAGTAAATATCGGCATGACGGCCCGGGACCGTCCAGATACAACATGCCAACATTCAGGTCAAACGTGTTCATTTTACCGAACAGCGGCAAAACCGTCGATACAACGGTTCCCATTGAGGGTGTGAGGCCTCTGCCAAATGGGAAAATGTTGACAGTGGGTTACCAAAAGCTGGAAAAAATGTGTCACCCGTTTTGTTTCTCGACGGTTCGTGTTTATTTGCGCACGGAAAATTTGGTTGCGAGGATATTTTCAATACGCGATTTGCACTATTTTGTGTGTTTTATGTGGAATGCAATGGGAAGCTATTGGAATGTCCATTCCAGGGGCCATAAATGAGGCTACATGGTAGGTAGTTTGTAAATTAAAAATATGATACTTGTAGTTAACTCTTCCGGAAGAATGCTGGGTAAAACCGTTACGATAGCATTGGTTTTCCATTATTGAAGCTTAAACGTATGTTTTATGTCCATTTTCATAATTTACGAGGGATTTCCAACTGCAATATTGGCGTCAAATGATTGCGTAAAGGTTAATGCCGTATATGAGTCGGGTGGAAAATAAATCGTATGGTAACCTTTAACGCCGCATCACTTTGGCAATGGCGCTGCCAGCCATAAACATCAATCTGTGCACAACGTTTCACTCAGCTTCCGCACAACCACCGTACACCACACACCTGCGCTCCTTCCTGTCAGGCAGAATTTTCCCTGAGCCTGCACCAATCTCCCACACCAGCTGTCACGAAGGTGTGAATAATTTAATTGAATATCACTTGCGGATTACGTCTGTAGCGAAATGAAGCGACCCCTTTCGCGTACACTGTTTTGGGGAGGGGAACTTAAAAAGGGGGTGGGGAGGGGGGAGGGCAAAAGAGAAAGAGCAACCACCAGGGATGAAAGAGCTGTTGTGTGCGTCACACACACACGTATATATTGAGCAACATTTCCTCTAATTATGATCCCACTTGTTATGAAACGATTTTCAATTTGCATCGTAAATTTCGCCACATCTTTGCACGGGTGCATTTTCCGACCACCCACCACCCCGCCAGTGGACCCTCAGTTTGTCGCACCCGATGCGATACCACGGGTGACACCGTGCCGAAAATAATAATTTCACCCCCTTTGAGGCAATAACTTTAAACAACACCATTTAATGTGCTGCCAGTTCCCCAAGGACTGGAGCGAGGGTCGGTTCGGGAAAATTGCATCCCGTTGGAAAGAGTGGAAATGGTGGAAACGTCGTGCCATTGACAACGGTCGGTAGCTGCAGTGAGTAGCATCCGAGCAAATAATTATAGTTGTAATTAATGCAAAATACTTTTTAATTAGAACGTCAAGAAAGTCCGTCGGTGGCAAATTTTCTGACTTTGACGGACGAGTGATCTTTTTTATTTTTGGCTGTTGGTTTCCTCCGACCAGTTGAGTTACATTGTTTTGTTTTCGTTCGTAAAACAACCGTCCGAACGGCTTAAGGATAATGCTGTTAGCTGCTGTGCTGTTTGTTTCTGGGAATGGCAGTTGTCTTTATTAAATTTAATGTTTCACAGATTTGGAACGTTTCCACAAAAACCCCAGCGGGTTTTCAGCTTCTGCTAAGAGTGACTTTAACAAACCTCGGCCTTGGCTACTCCCTCTCAACAGCCAAACTCGTAAATTACCTTTGAGTTATGCAAATTTATTGCCACGATTATTAACCCAGCGCTGCTGCTAAACAACATTGTTGGACACCCGGACGTGTCGTGTCCACCCCGATCGGTGCTCGCTTTCTTCCGAGTTCCTCGATTAGCTCGATGTGTGTCAAAGTTAATTCTGTAATCACCGACTTGAACATTGAGCGCAGATTAGCATCGATGGTCCCCACCACCGAGAGCCGACCGCTTCCTCCGGTGCGGTTTCCCCCAAGACACCCAGGAGGAGGGCTTGCTGTCGCACCGGGGGTTGGTAATCAATATTAATTAGCGCGCAACAATAATATTGTTGACATTTTCCATCGATTGGCTGGTTGAATCCATAATGTCAACCTCTTTTCCATCCCCCATCGGAGGGCGGAGAGGGAAGGGAAATAAATTGCATCCAAAGTGGAGCGTCTCCGGTAGACCGCACATGGCACGGATTGCATTTCCTTGGGCGGACTCGGCCACGTTGTTTGGTCGGCGGCGGTGACGACTCCGACCAAACATGATATATGATGCTGTTCCGTCCCCGCTCCGCCGTGGGTGGTGGTGGGGAGCTAAGGTGGCTCTAGGGTAGGCAGACTTCACCCAAGTGCCAGCGTGCCAGTTACGCGACGTTTGAAGACAAACAAACCGACGCGGGAATGTGGACTCTCGAGTATCAGTGCGGTGCTTACCTTGGACGAACGACGCGCGATCGCATGCAAGTGCGGCGTCGGCTGTGGTTTAGCGTCGAGTGTGCAAATAGTTGTGGCTTTGCGGATCCAACATCACCAGCTAACCCGAGCGCTGCTTGTGGTTTATCCAACGACGCCAGTTGGCAAACCCAGTCCCCGGGTTGACGAGCAGTGCTCCCACGCAACGAGGGGGCGTCTCGATGTGCTGCTAATTCCAGTATCAATTGGAGAATAACGTCAACACCAGTTGGTGCGAAAGGGCGTTTGTTTGCTTGTGCTTCGTGCAATCTGTTTGCCGTCTCTCAAGACGGTTTAATCTAGTAATTAAAATCAATAATTAAATTTTCATCAACATTCATAAATTGAAGCCTTTGAAAATGTATATTTCAATAGGATAGAAATATAATGTTCCCCAGAATAAAATCAGTGGAGTGAAAACATTGATATTCCTCCATTTAATATCGCACAATTTTAACTGATTGGATGAATTAATCTGAACTGAATGAATTTTCTGTAAAACTGATATCAATTTTGATTATTTTGCTGATTCATTCGCTTGTTTGTTTATTGACAAATTGTTTTTTGATTCACAAAAAGCCGTGAATCGTTAGTTGAGTTCGGAAATTCCATAACCTAGTGCTTTCCAAGAATCTGAAAAATAATTGTCATGATAAATAAACTATTGCAGTTGAGTAGCAAAATACAGATGAAACAATCAAATGCAGTTATTCAATATTCTGGGCTTTACTGTAATCTGATTACCGTGTAAGAGAATTTGTGTACTTATAAAAGAATTTAAGTCTGATGAAAAAATATTATTTGAGGTGACATATATTTTAATATTTCTTTAACATCCATGTATCCATTAATTAATTTATTATCCATTTATTAATTTTGAATGTTTTAAAACGGGAAAATATTTCTGAAATGATAATGAAGCACCCTGTTACAACATTTACATAACAATATCCTTTGTTCGCAGTGGAGATTGATTTGTCCTACAGTTTAGGTAACTAGTTTCCACATTGAAGTGGAAAACTATTTGGAAAGGCTTAGGAACGGACCCTCTTGCACCGTATTCCCCCGACACGCAAAAGAAAGGCATTTACGACTGATGAACTAAACGAAAACTAGAACCCAAACAAAACTTGGGTCCATTTGGCGAATGGACATCCGGTCGCAAAGTTAACCCATAAAACCTCTCACGGAAGGTTCCGGCCATCCATGTCCCCACCCCTCCCCCAATTGTTGACCGTAATGGGTCCCGGGAAAAGTTTTCCTTGGCCGCAGGAAGAAAGCGCCAAATTTCCGCTCCGTTATCTATCTATCATCCGACGTAATCGT
Source organism: Anopheles coustani (assembly GCF_943734705.1). NCBI lineage: Eukaryota > Metazoa > Arthropoda > Insecta > Diptera > Culicidae > Anopheles > Anopheles coustani. The sequence continues at coordinate 69,015,903 of NC_071289.1, read as the reverse complement.
AGGCTGTGTGTGTCATTCGGGGGGTAGGGTTTGTGGTGTAGTGGTGGTTGTCCTCGTCAGATGTGAGACAGTCTTGAGGGTTACATAACACCGAACCAAGCAAGGGGCCGTTGCCCGTGGGCGAAAAGATCGAGGAAACGGCCAGGATGTCCCAAACGTATCTTGACCGATGTCATTTTCACGGCCCGGCGGCGTAATGCTGGTGACATTCATTTCCTTCGCCTTCGTATGTGAATGTGACGCAGGGTTTGGACCGTCGTAAAATTTTGAACATTATCGTCTTAGTTGGGGTGTCTAAAAATTACGTGCTCCCAGATACGCCCGAAACGATAGCTTGCCGAAAAGGGATCTTCGGCAGCAAAAGAGAAAATCCGCCGGACTTATGGAAGTGGCCATTCAAGACAGTGTAAATAGTGTCATAAAAATCATAGTTCCTTTACGATGCTGCCAAACATGCAACCGTACGACGGTGTAAGCAACAAAGATGTAGCAACGAACCAAACCCGAGGACAGGTTCACGCATAAGCAATGCATTGTCGGGTTTATGGTCGGAAGAAAATTCACCTGCCACATATTGCACATCATTACGAGCGAGCGAATTGTTTTCGCTCGGAGGTACGGAAAAGGATATGCTTCTTCGCGCACGAGAGGTGCGATTTTTCCGGAAGGGTTTCCTTTTTTTGTGGATGAGGTTTCCTTATCGTGAATTTGCCACCTTTTGCGAACGATGATTTCCATTCCGTAGTAACATTTCCTTTATTTTCTGTTGCTCCTGCCAGAGTCGCTTTTCACCACTGCATTTTTCTCAAACCTCGGCACGAAGGTCCTGCAACAATATTCCAACATTTCTCGTTCACCAAACACACACACACACAAACCACAACCACGGAGAGCGCATGTTTAGATGAGAAAATGGTTCCCTTCGAAAAAGACGATAGTACCGAGAGGGGGGTTGAAATGTGTTTTTGGCTTTTTGGTTTACCCTCCAGATTCTCCACGTGTCGCCGTCCATGTTGGAGCGCTTGCCATCCACTGCCGAGCGCAAGTAACTTTTTGCGGCGTAGGAAAATTCAATCGGAAAAACAAGCAGAATAATCGTAAAATCCGAAATTCACAAGTTGTTCCGGTAGTGTTACCGCTTTCCACGCAAGAGCAAGAGATAACGTTTTTCGATCGAACGAACAACGAGACCGGTTTCCACGCGATGAGATGGTGCAAGAATTTCCCCCCTCCACGCAGAATGGTATGGTAAAATGGTTTTCCAAAAAAGCATGTTTTATGCTAATGATACATCAAGCGTGATAGGTTTTAAAACCGGGTAGCTTTTCCCGATGGTCACAGCGCTGGACTGCGGACAAATGCTGGCGGAGATTTACGCAAATGCACCGACCAGCGTATGCACACATACACACACACACAATGCATTAATCTTTCGCGAACCGGACCGCATTGGCGCATTCGAAATGCATCTTGTGCGGGTGGGCGCATTTTTGCCCGTTTAAATTATGACCACTGGGGCCATCAGTCATCGGACTGGCGGACGAAATCACGACACTGCCCCGGGAGGGTAGCAGCAAGTATAGCAAACATTAAAACCATTCCCATAAAGTGATGCCTTGATTGCCAGTCAGCAGTAGCAGCGGTCCATCGGAAGATTCATTGGCTCGCACGGGAAAGGGGGAAGGAGAAAAATGCTGTGAAACAGAAATAATTAATTAATCCAACTACATCCACAGCACGTTTCCGATTAAGCGTTCCATTATTGATGTTGGATTTTAATCACGTTCACGCGACGGCCATCCCCCCCACAACTACCGTCAGAAACTGTCGTGGGGAAAAACTCATGCTTTCCTTCGCCCCATCCTCCAGCGCAATAGCTACTGTGCAATTATTTATCCTCCAATATCATGTGTGTGTGTTGGTTGGGAAAGTTGTCCGCCACCATCTGTTACCACGCGCCTACACGTGTAGTACGAACTGCACTCGTCGCCGTGTGTTACAATGTTTTCCGGTTCAGCAGTTTGTCACAATAAAGTCCTCTTCTTCACTTTGTGCGCTTCCGCCGGATAGCAAGGACGATGGAATCGCAAACAGTTTTATCCAATCAGGCGCTGGTAAGCGCATTGTTGTATGCTCTCGATTGGCGAGAGATTAACCTTAAGAGGATCGTTTGCAACAACAAAACGAGCGTCTTAAGCTGCTAAGTTGAACTCAGATTAAGGAACGAAGGTGGTTTACGTTTAATTAACTTATATGGGAATCAGTGTATGAGCATACATTATTACATTACGAACTCTCATTAGTAGTGTTGTGCTTAATGAATCTTTTGGCGAGATTCATTCATATGAATCATTCGCCTATGATTCATTAAGATGTATTCATGAATCTTTGCGGATTCGAATCTTCAAAGCTTAACGAATCTTTCGAAACCTTAATTAATCTCCATGAATCTTTTATGAATCTTTCATGGATCTGTCATGAATCTTTGTTTCATAGGCGTGGACAATGCGACCAAAAACAGGGGTCCCTCAACCCATGTTTCGCTGGTGACTTTTCATCGCTTGGTATGTCTTAGGGATTCATGAATCTCTCGACGAAAGATTCATGAATCCCTTATAAGGCAGAGATTCATTCAGATTCATGAAACAATATCAGATTTACACAACTCTATTCATTAGTAATGTGCGTACTGAGTAAGAATGAATGATTGAGTTGAATCTTACTAATAAATGATTGATTGAAATCGTAACGGATAGGTTTTGTTACTCCTTTTTTTATTTAAATCCTTAACAAGGATTTGAAGAGAGTCGAATCTCAAATTGGGATTCGAAATACAAATCGAGATTCGACTCCAAAACTGTGACTTAATATACGAACTCTGTATGAATACACATACAATTTGGGATTCAAATCCCTATTTGAGATTCAAATCCACAAATTGGGATTCAACTCTCTGTGGCGACTATTTTACTCACTCATTCACACTTTTGAGATTTGAATCCCTGTTAAGAATTCTAATCTCCTTGGCGACTAATAAATCATTTTACACGTTTTAAATAAAAAAAGAATGACTTAAAGATTCGAATCATAGTGATGATTGTTCACTCTGGTTCAAATCTTAAAAAAAAAATGTTGTCATCACTACACATTACAATCAATTATCAATTTCTTCATGGAAAATTCTTGAAATTGTTCACACATTTATTTTTCCATACAACCAAACGTTCACATATTTATAAACTCTTTTTTTCAATTTTCCTCTCTTTCAGTTCACCGTCGGAACGGTCACGGAAAGGATGCTGCGGCCACTGGTTCGCCGGACCACCACTGAGGGCGCTGATAGCGGTGGTGGCCCTCGGAGGGGTGGCCTGCGCGTTGGGCGGTGCCGCCCTCGGAGCGACAGGCCTAGCCGGGTCCCCAACGTCCCATCTTACTGCTGCCTTATTAATGATAGGTAAGTTTGTGCTCTTTGTTCGCTGCTTTATTATCCACTCGGTAACGATTCGCTTATTCCATGGCGATGCATTTGCTTCTAGCATCCGACTGCAAGCTCTTGGCACATTAGGGTCACCGGAGCACAATGTTTGGCGAGGAGCCCGGGAGGGGAGAGGACGAAGCTGTTGGTATTTTCTTTAGCTACTTTGTGCCGAATGATCTTGCTGGCGAAAAACTTTGTCCCTTGTTTAGCTGCTGTTTGTTTTTTTTTTGTTTCGCTAACGGACGAAATCTATGCACAACTTTCGTCCGGGTGAGGAAATAAAAACACAGAAACTTTGTTTCGATTGTCTTTCACTGTCGTACAGGGGTTTTTTTTCCGCCCCTCACAATCACCGCACACTCTTTCCCACTAGCGTTCTCTCGGGGGTAGTTGTTCACTAATAGAGACTAAGGAAAAAAATGGCAAGAACCGTAAGGAAGTTCGAGCTCTCGAAGGCGGAACGGACGGCTTTTCCTAAAGCAGGCAGTGCGAACCTGCGAAAACATTAACATGCAAATTTTCCAGCAGAAAAAGACGTCTCTAGGAGGAAACTTTTTTCATTTATCACCCGCACAAACTTGGGAAGCGAATCTGGGGCAGGTTCTTGCGCCAGGAACACTTCAGTCGAGCATTAGGTTTGACTCTGGTTAACTAACTTTTGGAAGAAATCCTCCATTCATACATTGCGCTCACTCCCTGATGTGCTGAAAGAGATGTTAACCTAAAAACGATTGAACTAGGTCGTTGAAGTTGCGTTCCTTATGGTTGGAGATAATTTGAATTGGATTAAGTCTTCTGGTTCCATTAACCCACCTTACGCTTATTGTAAACCATGTTCGGAAAAGTGTCACTCACTTCGAGTAAATCACCACGACAAACAGGATTGACAACCTACACACTGTTCAGGTCGTATTCCGCCCCGAAGTGAAATGGAAACAGATCCCACGCGACAACAGAACCCGCATTTGATTTGAAGTTCATTCGAAAGTACGCTCTTCAGAGGCGTTGCCTTTCCATTTTCATGCCATTCCTCGAATTTGGAGCATTCGAGGGGTTCATAAAATATGAATTCAATTTATTTATATCGATTTTCCGAAGCCGTGCCTTCATCTTGCTTGGGCTAGGCCCGAGGTTTGGTCGATGAAGTCGTCAAAGCCTACGCGGTGCGCCAGTGAATGGGACACCGACAACGCACAGCATCCCCAACGGCGGCCCGTTAGTGTGGGTCTATTTGAATTCGACTTTAAGCACTTTTGGGTGCAGAGTACCTCCTAAGGCGACCAATTGGACGGTTCAATCACTCTCGGGGGCTTGTCCTAAGGGTTGGGAAAAAAAACGAAAATGATATAATGTAAAAGTTGTTATTGATTGATAGAGTCTGAATCACGGAATGCAAAACAGGGGAAAATCTACCAAACCATCTATGGACGAACAAGGATTTATAGTTTTTTATGAGGATTTCAGTTTTGTAAGCTTGATCCACAACACCGACCCCAAAATAAATATTCATACAAATTTCTCCCGCACAATACTGCCATAAGAACGTTCAGTGACAGTTTTTCCTCGCCTTTCGGTTGTTGATTTTCCACAAAAAAAAAACCCGGGACAGTCGTAAACCACCCACATAACAACCAGTGTCATATCGTGGACCTATTGTTGGAGGAAAGCGAAAAACACTGTCAGCTTTAATGCGTTCATGGTATTTTCTTTTCGGGTTTTCGTTGCTCTCTGGTGCCGAATAGGTGGAAAAACTGTTTGGCTTTTTGCGTTCCGGCGCTTCCTGCATGTCGTGAGCATGAAAATCTCTCCCCGCACTCTCGGGCCACTTGGCAAGTACAGCGGATCAGTTGCTGTTTTTAGTTAGACTTGCTGGCCGAAAATATAACAAAAAAAAGAAAAGAAAAGCATACTAGAACGGAGCTGGCAGAGATAAATCTTTTCCGTCCTTCCGAGGCGAGGTTCAAAAAATGTACCATTTTATTTCCTCTTTTGCCCATAATCTAAAAAAAAAAAAACAAGGAAAGCTACATCGCCTCAACCACGAGCTTTTGCCGGAGTTCCTGGCAGACAAAAGTGTCTGAAAGGTGGACGTTTTTTTCCCGTGTCGGGACGAAGGAATTATTTGCCAAAAAACCATCACCCAAATCGGATTTAGTTTTTATTCGCCAGATTGCCATGCCATGCCTCTAGCGCCGCAAAATTTGGAACTTGCGAGAGCGCGTCGTTGCCAAGGGATCGGGTCCGGTTGCCCCGGACGAAAGGAGAGAACCTGTGCCCACACCGATACCTGCGACCTTGCCAGGGTCAACTCGCAATCCACGACTCGAATCACTATGCAATTGGATCGCATCCGCCGACAAAGCGGATCGTGAAAACAATTTTTGCACTCCTCTCCCCAAAAAAAAAAAAAAAAAATAAAAGTCACAAGAAAAACCCGATGATAGAAAAATTGGGCTAAAGGGCAGCAAAAAACCGTTGCACTCTCCCCATCGACGGTTGCAAAAACGAAAACAACCCAAGCTTCGAAATCATCCCCAAAGCTATTTGTGTGCCCGACCGGGTTCGCTCTCGGGCTAGCTCAAATTTGTTTGCGGTTTTCCGATCGCAAACTTTCCGGCCCGGGCCAACGATATCGCAAATATTGATCCAGTCGCCCGGGGGTGCCCCAATCGGAATCGGATCGTGATGCAGCCGGATGTTCTAAATGAAGCACCCAGCGTCACTGGTTTTGTGGCCGCACTTTTCGCGGATACTGAACTAACAGAATGATGAAATTAATAAAGAGCGTGGAGAGATTTTTATTTTCGGGTCATGAAATTCAATAAGAACCAAATGAAGGTTGTTTATCGGAGGTGAAATATTCACCGACCGGTTCGTTTTCCGTGTTGTGGGAAGCCGTTGCGTAGAAATTGGGTTCGTTTGACGGTTGAAAACCAGCTCCGAAGCATGATTATTGTTTCTTCAAAAGATTACAAGCCTACTTCGGTGCGTCTGTTGTAGGAACATTTTCCTTTAACCTCGTGGGTGGAAATTAAACCCGTGACCCGTTATACCGTTCTCTAATCCTTTTATTCCGGGTACGGGTTCAAATCCTCCCCAGGCAACATTCAACCTGTTTTACAGGGAAATGAATTCCACCGGAAACGGACCGTGAAGAAACAGGAAAAACCCTTTTTTCGCCCCGTTTTCGCGCATCGTACCCGTAAAGGTCGTAAAAGTAGCTCAACCGAAATGGAACCGGAGTGCAGGGCGTTCTGAATAGAGCGAACCCTCTAGCCACCTCTAGGATGATAAATATGTTGCAATTTTTATACAGCACGAGGCCCGGGCCGTTGCTGGCGCGAATGAATGCAAAGGGCGCGTGCTCGTTCGCGCGTCTTCCAGCGTGAACCTCCCCGTGAACGCGACGTTTTCGCGCCATCGCCAAAGGAGCCGAAAATTTATGGTTTCAATTTAAAATGCAATAATGATAACGGTTGCGCCCGTAGACACATCGGAGGAACAGTGGATTTTGTTTCCTGCTTTTGGTTTTCTTTCCTCTTTTTAATGTTGATGTTCCTCCTGGTGCATATTTTCCGCGAGCGCTGTACGTCTGTGTCGTTTTTGTTTCGGCATCGGCTTGCATTTTGTGTGCAAAAGGAACGGTGGGGGGAAGGAGGAGGCCTAGGATGGAGATTGGAGGAAGGTTTTTATGCCCAACCGGAATGGCCCTTCTGTTGGCACTCGGGGGAGGCATCTCGTGGTGGTGGTGGAACGGAGAAACGATTGGAGAATTGCTCACTTGAGCATAATCGTCGTTAACTGAACCATATAATAATCCACGGCGTGTAAGTGTGGGCCTCCGCCGGCATTAGGGAGCGACCTCGCGAGCCTCACAACAATACGGTCGAGTTTCTTGAACGACTCTCAACGAGAGCCACGAGCCGTCGGCCGTCCACGTTATCGCGTTCGCTCGAGTGCGATGCGTTGCGTTTGTTCCGAGGCGAATACTCGACTTCTGGCGATGTTGAAGTGTTAAATTACCGAAGCGTAAGGAGGCTTTGGCCCGTGTTCGATTGATGAGAAGGTAGTTTTTCACTGTTATTTTAGAAGTGCATCCTTCTACGGTGATTAATGAGGGCGAGTAAAAACCGTATAGTTTCGCACACAAAAAATCTCAAAAAGGCAATCAACCTAACATAATTGAAGACCACCCTGGCTTTAAGAATATCTGAACTAATGAAAGCGGAAGATGATATGTATTTAAATTCTGATTATCTAAATTGGGCTCATCTTCAGAGTTCAGAAACTTCCGTCTAGACATTTGCCAACATTTGTGTTTCCTGTTCAAATACAAATATTTTCAATTTCGTTACGTTCCCATCAACATACGACTCACTCCTGTCCCGGAATCACCGTAGAAGGATAGCAGGAAAATTAAATTTTAAACAAATTTCCTGCAGTGGATAAAGTTTTTTTTTCACATTGTTTACCCATCGGTGAAAAAGATAAGATAGAGAGATTGCATCGCTTTGGTTGGCTCAAAGTGCATCACTCCACGTTCCACATTGGCATCATCTTTCCCAGCACCATGATGAAGTTCTCTGAAGTCGGTTCAGTTAGCATCATCATCTTCGTCGTCCGAGTCGGCATCAGCTGCTTATCGTCTTCGACATCATCAGTCAGCTAGAAAAGGATCCGGGCTCGGGATCGGGAAAAGGCTTTCGCATGCGCCGGCATACGCAAATAGTTTACTTTTCCATCGTGTTTGTCACGATCACGGCGAAGAGAACGGGGAGGGAGAGAGAGAACTACAGCAGAAGTTTCACTTCCTTCCGCAACGCTCATTGTTAGCTTATCATCAAAGATGCAATTTTGTTGCAATTTTCCAACCGGCAGAATCATCTTTCACGCTGAAAAACAACGTCAAGAGCGGGCCGGTTGTTTTTCAGTTTATTTCGCATCGGCTATGTTATATGTTTGTTTAGTTTTATTTTAATGCAGTGTTATGGTGGTTTCATCTCACCATTCTGTTTTTCATGGGATAATGTTTTAATGCTTTTTGAATTAAGATGTCTCGCCATAAAGTTACCACAAAACATAGATTTCACATTGTTAGCACTAATGTAATATAGTTAAGCCCACGCCTCGGTGTTTGTGACTGGCTCAACAACTTTTTCGTAACACTTTGCCAAACGAGAAAGTTAAAGGATTGTCGTTTACTTTAATGTTTCTTGAAACACCTTTTTTCCCAATCCTCGCTCTGTCAAACTAAAACCTGTTTTCGCTATAAGTCATTAAAATCCTTCCCGTACTGGTCAAATCACTCCACTTTGCTCTCCAAAAACACTGTCGACACCGGTTAAGCTTTAACAGCTCTCTCAGGGCGCCCCAAGTATCATCGTCTTTAATTTGACCAATTTTCACCCGCCAGCTCGTTGTTGTTAGCGTCCCTACATAGGTTTATGTGTGCTGAAATGCACCCGGGTGAAACGTTTAAATTTAAGCAATTCCCTCCCGAACCACTGCAAACAATTGCACAAACAAGTGCATCGTGTGCAATTCGTGCAATTTTCTATTCTGCATGGGCAGGAGAAACAAAACAAACTAAAAACGGCTACAAAAGGGCTCTGAATCTCTGAACAAAACGACGGTGGACATGGAAACGGGCCATGTGGGGTTAAGGGAAATGTTGTGTGCCCCCCCTTTTGGCGAGTGCAATTTTCCGCCCATTCGCATTCGGGAATCGTTTGCCACCCACGCCACCCCTGTTGGGTTTGGGGAAAATGTGGGATGTGCGGCGCGGGCTAAAGCAGTATGGCTTACATTCTAATTACCGCATTTCGGAAAAGCCGCTCACCGAATGACTCTCGGTGGTCGCATATTTATTGGTGTTATTTTTATAACATAAATGTGGTCCGCTGATATGCGGGTGTGCGCCGGCCGGAATCGGTATTTCTAATGTGTCTGCTTGCACCCGACAACCTTTGTGTGTGTGTGTGTGTGTGAGTTTGGCTTGATTTCACCACGAAAGCGGCATACTGCACCGGACGGCGGAATTGCAGCAATGCTGCAGTCCGAGTGGAGATTCTATCCCGGGTTTTCCCGTGGGAAAGCCCCACGACAGCGGACCGAGCTTCATCGTCACGCAGCGGAATCAATCTGGAACTCGGCTCACGTGCGCACTTTGACCGCACCACGCAGGCGGAAAACATCCGTGCGGAGAAGTGTAAAACGGTGCATTTTGTCAAACGACCCCGCACACAAATCGGTCTGATTTGGGTTGGCTCTAATTAGTGGCGTCGGATATGTGTGGCGCGCGGAAATACAACCCTTCCAACGTGTTCCTTTCCTACTGCCGGAAACCGCACCGTTTCCCCCTGATGTTGGGGCGCGAAATTTCACGTATGACTGGCGATAATAATGAGCGTTTAATAGATGCACGGTTTCATGGTTTATGGATTTATTAGAATAATATTTTAGCGACGCCCGTACAACCGGCAGGATTTATGTCTCGGATACCGCATTCTCGGTATTCGAATAGCGAAGGGTTGGAAAACCGTTTATTTCCATTTCTGTGATGCAACGTCATTTCAATGATAGTTGAAATAACATTCCCCAGAAAGCTTATTTTATTTCCATGTGTTCAATCTGTGTTCAACATTGTTCGTCTTTTTCTTTATAATCCTTAAATAAAACACAACCCCTCTCACCCACTCCTTCCCATAAATCACGTTCAATGCGTTACTAAATGGTTTTATATAAATTTGGAAACAGTTTTATCTGCTCGACCTGCAGACAGACGCACCGTTAACAATCACTTTCGTTCGTTGGCGCAATCCAATGCAGCTCCCTCGTCCCCGGGGAGACCGAATCGATAGCCAATAATTGTCGGAAATTCATCTCAATCCCTTACGCCAACGATACGCCCGTGATTGGTCCTAATTACAAACAATTTTTCCGGTTCCCATCTTCTGGTGCACCTTCCGTGGTTTCTTCCAGCGCTCGGAACCGGTTTTGAAAGAGTTTCTTCAGCTCCAAAGGCAACAACAGCCAGAGTGGTTTTTATTATGTTTGCTCTCAAACATGCACACATGTATATATATAAACACACTGCCTCGTGTTGGATGCAGCGGGTGAAGCTGAACGGGTTTAAATTTATTGCACCTGAATCCAACCCTCCGGGAGACGCCGGCTTTCGGTTGGGAAAGTGTAATAAAACGAAAGTCCATTAAACTAATTGTTCCATTCCGTTTGCTTGGTGTTCTGGTGGGAATAGAAGAAAAAAAAACAGCAACAAACCAGGTGGAAAAGTTGCCAGTGAATGCGGGTCGACCATGGAAAATTGACCGCCGACTGCAAAAAACAAAGGCGTACTTTGCCGCGATCGAACCACTTCGATTGATCTTGCTTGCGAAATGTAGGTTTATGTGTGTGTGGGTGTCAGTGCACCATCATCAATTTCCCTGCCGGCGATCGGTGCTAATCTGCCGCCATCTTAAATCTTCTATCCTCGACAGCACAGGCTGCCCTTTTCTTCCAACACGATATTTCACACCAGCATGACCTTATTCCGACTTCGAAGGAGGAACGTCCGTAAGAGAAGTCTAAGTTGTGGGGAGGAGGATGGAAAATAAAACTTCCTTCTTAACGCTTTCATGCAGTAATTTTCCCACACGTGGCCAACCGGGCCGGCTAGTTCCGTTCTGGCTAGTTAAAATCCCGAGCGAGACACACGAGGGATGTGAAAATGTGTCTAGTTTTGCGCGCGTCGGCGCCGAAGAAAATCGAATTGCATTTCGGCAACCTCAAAAGCAACCAGCTCGTAATGGCATGGGTGGGCAATGGTGTGGGCTTCAAATGGCATGGCGCCTTAATCTGCAGGAATCTCGCTGAACAAGCCGCCGGAATGGGGAAGGGGGTAGTAAAAATCGATTACCTCGTACAGGGAAGCATCTACTTTTATGCAGTCAGAGTAGAACATTCTCTGAACAGAAGATGAGTGACAGAAGTATGTTATATGATTGAGTAAATATGTCATTATGACCGTGATAATGAATAATACCGAACGTTAGGTTACAATTTTTTAAAATAAATCACAAACAAGTTCAAACAAAAAAAAACATTAAAAAAAACCCAAACTTCTTACAAAATAATAAAAATTTTATTTAATAACGTTTGCAAGATAATAGAACATAAACATAGTTTCACTAATATCAATAAAACAAAATCTGATCCATGTATGGCAGTTAACTGTACAAAACCTGATTCACATTGACACCCAAAGTATAAGAAACAATTATATTCAATTTTCTTTGTTTAAGAAATAATGTAATGATCAACCATACAATATTTGCAACATTATGGTCAAGGTGTCTACAATGTTTTTTAAACTTTATCTTAGTCGTCAACTTAGATTACAATCATACTTGCTGTTTTCTTACTCAAAAATTAATCCCATCAAGGATACGTTAAAAGACGATCAACGCTAAAAATAAGTGAAAAATTATGACAGATATCATGCTTTGGTGGCCTGTTTTCTGATCTCATAATTTTCCTTTATCAGACTACTTAGAACAGTTGCCCAAAATCGAGTTCAAACGAATTTAGTGACAGTCTTGTTAATTGCTGCCTTGCAAACGAAAACGATTGGTAGAATGTTTTTAAACTGGTAGAAAACCCCCTTCCTTTGCTGTTGAGTAATGAAAATATTACCGGCAGCCAATTTTCATCCGTACCAGAGAATGTTCTCCTTTCGAAGAGTTTCTTCCCTCCCCGTGAAACAAGTGACTTTTCGTATCGCATCACGTGTGTGTGTATGTGTAGGTGGGTGAACGATGAAATTGCTCCTTAAAACCAGTGGGGCACCTAAGTTTCTTCTCCCTATTCCATGTTGGAGTGGGTTGGATGTACATATGCACTTGATGATGACCTACTTCACGACCTAATGTGTTTTCGCCGTTCGGTACGGATCGGATTGTGTAATGCTTAGTTTACACGAGGCGCAAAACTCTGAAAATACACGCGCAAATGTCGATTTTGCTGCCACTTTTTTTCGCTTCGTGTAGACGTTGCTATTCGTGAGCCGATGCAGATGAAAGGGCATTCAATGTTGATTTGATTGTTTTACTGTAAAAAAAACAGCACAGGGGTATTGTGTACACTGAAATCTTATCAACAACCACTGTACATCATCACAAACAACTATTTTCCATCCACCGGCACTCTATACCTGGTGCGCAAATGTTTACAAATCTATTTTTCACTCGCCGACCGAAAAACACATTTGCGCACATTCTGACAGTTGACTGTCCATCTGACAGCATTTTACCGCTAACTCACAGCATTTTACCGTTTGCAAAGGTTGCTTTGCGCTTCGTGTAGACTAAGCATAAGGTTCCGTTTATGCTTCACGCCCCGTTCCCTCCCCACAAGTGACGTCCTCGTATGACGCGCGCGCCGTACTTTTAAGTACCGAACTGTACTCTCTTCCGTACGCGTCCGGTTGAGACTGATTGAAGGAGCCTTTCGAAAGGTCACTCGGCAACGGGACTTTTCATGCAACTCCGATGCTTAAAGTGCACCCCTGGCCGGGTGGTTCTCGGGATGGGAAGAAGTGCGTTCAACATTTAAATCCATTCCATCGGTAACATAAACCGAACCGTTTTCGTGCGAGTGTAACGATTTATTTTTACTTTACGACCCACAAACCAAATCTCTGCCATAGGGAACAACCCGTTAGGCGTTTGAAAAAGCCTACGGCCCATATAATGGTGACGTTTGGGGTCCCGTCTGTCGATTCCCCCGAGGGAACGGTTAAAATCGAAAGTGAACCGATTCGATCGTACATAAAAAACCGGACCGACCGAACTGCTTCGGGCGACTTTTTGCTCCACTTCCAGAGTGCGCAATGCTTTGGCCTCCCTTTTGTGGATAATGTACCATCCGAAGCCATCATCCAAGCGAAGGTGGCTGCCCGGGGTGTAAAAGGGGGTCCGGAGTGCAGGAGAGTTTTGTAAAGTGTTGATGATTTATGATGTCCCATAGGCTTGGGCAGACGCATGTGCGAGGCGGACGATCACTCACGACTGACTCGCTCGTTCGCAAAACGAACGTTCTGCCCTTTTGTTTGCGTTGATTATGATTTATGCGCAGCGTGTCGAGTGTGACAGTTTAGGACGAGTCGGGAGACAAAATCGTTTTCGTTATTTCCTCACTTTCCCGGCCCTGCAGACTGAAGGCAACACCAGCTTTCTGCGTGTCGCACCAGCGACGGTGACGGGCTTAGTTTCTCAGGATCGGGTTTGCGATTAATGTGCAATTGTGAACTGACAGAATGTGTGTCTATCTCTTGTCTTGTGACAAACAGGAACAGGCCGTGCCGTATGGGAAAATTCTCTGGCAAAATTTAATTGCAGTGCAACACTTTGGTGTGCATGAATCATTTCTTGGGAGGAAGAAAAATGATGCAAAATTATGTTAATCCGGATGTTATATGGCATTAAACACTATAAACTAAGCATGTTAAAATTGACCGCTAACCACATATTCAATTCGTCAAAGTAATCTGTTCTTCTCTTTGTGTAAGCGAAAATGTATTATACAAATTCACCACCAGCCAAATGTCATGTTTTTCACCTAATTTTGGAGTGTTTTTCCTTCCGTAGGAATTTTGCATAAACTTCGTTAGCATACTCCCTTATGGTGCTACATACATCGGTGCCCAAACATTCAACCGCCGCGCCCTGCACCCTAATGGCCAGCACGAAAATAAGGCTATCAATTAGGATGACAAACTTAATTCCGCAACCGGCAAAACACGCAAACTATTTTGTGAAAAGCTCTTTTACCCTGTCGCTACCATATTTGGCTGTGTGTACGAGATTTTGGTTTTCCTCTATGGCTTCTTCCCTTGTCCTATATTACCGCCACAACCACAAAACCACAACGGTAACGGGGCGGGTGCACATTAGGGGCCACCGTTTTTCCCATCCCTGGCTGGGCAGAAGATTTGCAGCGAACATGTGGATTTTCCATTCGTCGTCCCAAGCCCCCCATCCCATGCTCGTTTCGGTCGGTTTGTTTCGTAGGTTTTTTTATCTGTTATTTTTTAAGGTTTTGCTGCTTCGTTTCACACTTTTGCTGTGGTTTAAGAACGTGTCTTCTGCTGCTCGTTCCTGGGTGGGGTTTTTTTTCCAACCCCGTGCCAAACGTCATGATTTATGAATGAACACTCCGACCCGCAAGGTTTGGGTCTCCCTTCACACACTCGAGTATTTAAGGTTAGCGAAGACGAAGGATAAACTTCCACGGTAGGAGCATCACAAAAAAAATATACAGCCCTTTTCGTTCGGTATGATTCATAAACCGTGAAGAGACGGTGCGGCGCTCTCGTGGAATATGATTTCAATATTACTTTTCTAAAAAGGATTATTCCTTAAGCCCATCGCTAAGCCACCGAAAACGCTCCCTTAAATCTGACGCCATATCCCGCAGTCGGGATGTGTTTTCATATTCAAATCAAGTGAGATATCATGAAGATTTCGTAACGTTTATTTCTTTGCCATCGGCGGGGAATTATGGAAATGATGTTGAAGATGTTAAGGGGCGAAAGAAAAAAAAAGTTCAAAACTTTTTACTCTCCATCAAGCTGAATCGTGAACACGACTTCCGGTTCAATTATCCGTGTAACGTGGCCAGCCGTGGCCGATGGTCACAATTGGGAACATTATCGGCACGTTCTTTCCATCGGTTTTTCACCTTTCTGCAGCCGAAATCAATTACTTTAATTCGTTCTGAGGGTAGCGCTGAAGTGGTCCAAGAGAGAAGGGAGGACATTTGAAAAACTATAATGAAACTGTTACAACCGTTAGCGCTCGTTAATGTTCTCCGATTCGTCGTGATTCGATCTGAAAATCTAATAAAAATGCTTGAGGAATTTTCAATAAATTTCAGGATGAATCATTCGATTCTTTTTGGGGTCCGTTTTTCTTTTTTGTAGGAAGGGGGAAATTCTTTTCGATTCCCTCCAGCATCCCAACGTGCATCAGCTTTTCCGAGTTTGAAGGACTCCCCCGAAGTTGGGTGGAGAAAAGTTTCTCTACCATCATTTTCATCCCCATCGAGGCGTGATGATTTCCATCGCAGAATATGCGGGCAGACAAAAGAAGGGGAAGGGGGTTTGCTGGCCACTCAACATTTTTTTGTACATGTGCTTGATGTTATGATTTCCCGCAGTCTCATTAGAGCCGGGCCGGAAGGGCCTCCGGATCCAAATCTGCGCGCCGCGAATTCCATTCCGCCCGTTTACGATGATTATTATTAATTTTCCCTTCGGTTAGAAAATTGAATCACTCCGTCCGGTGGCCGTTCTGGCCTGCCGATGGCTGCGATGCCGCTGATAAGGGAAGCGCCGGAGCGTCGTGGTGAATGAGTGTGTTTCATTGAATTAAATATCCCTCTTTCCTCCGTTCTTGGTTGGCGGTTTGAAGAAAGAACACAGCGAAAACACACTCAATCGAAAGTTTTTTTTAGCCACAGCGAGCATGAATGAGGCGAGGGAAAACGAATAAGTAGGATCAAAAATATGGGAAACCATCGAGAAAAATGAGCCTTTTGTTGGGAACGGTGTCGGCACCATGGATGAAGACATGAAGGACGCCCATTATGCGATGGTTTCGGAAGGCAGAAGCACAAAACAATTGATAAAGTTTCACTTCGTGCCGTCAATAAATAAGCAATAAGGAAGGAGATAAAGTAGGGATTATAATTAATGCAGTGTTTTATGTCTTCAGTACGAACTGAACGGCACGGTTGGTGCGAAACAGACGATTATGTCGGCGGACACGAGCCGAGAAAAGACCCGTTGTTGGGTTGGCGCAAAGGATGACAATTGGGTCCTCTTAAACGGAGCAATGTGCATTGCCAACGGATCGGTTGTGTTTTTGTGTTTGTACCTTTGCGCGGGAAGCACGTAGCGAGTATGTAAGGAATTTTTATAAACAAAAGTAACCGAAGGCGGTTGGGAGAAAAATTAACATTTTAATTAAAAAACTTTCCCATTCGCGTGCGGTACTTTGCGCGAGTTTTCCAGAATGTCGCACGAACGATGGGTGACAGCGTTTCGCCGCTTTGTTTTGCGTAAATGGAGCCGGAGCATAATGTCGCAGAACAGAAACAGACCCTGCCCCGGACGGATCTTGATGACGCTCAGCTCCATTTTCCATTGTTTAATGTGCAGTTTGCGCATTGTTGCTAAATTCACTCCTTGTCCTTCCGTTATCAAACCAACCCAACCTTAATCCATTCCCGCTCGGTGTGAAGTGTTGATTGAATTAATGGCAAAGTTTTTATTTCCTCCCGCTGCTTTCGGGCTCCCATCCACCATTTATGTATCAGGCGCTTCCGGATTCGTTGTATACCTTTATTAAAGGAGCTGCTTCCTCTCTCTCTCTCTGTTCTCTCCCCTCAGGTGTCGGAGTGATTCTAGTGACAGTCAGTGGTGCAGCGTGGCGGATGACCGCCCCGGGCGCTCCGCCGTGTCTCGGGCTCGGCTCGACCGTCGACCTGGGACGCTGCTCGCGGAGGCCTTGCGGGCGAGGTGGAAGCACACCACACGGACTGCTGTATCCCGAGTTTCAGCATCGGCCACCACCGCCATCGTACCAGGCCAGCATGCAGGAGTACAGATTAAGGTGAGTTCCCATTTTGGGTTTAGCTTCGACGCAACGTCATGCGACCGCGAGGATTCATTTTCCAACCACCTGACGTGAAGTATGAGCAAATTAAAGTTTGGTTGCTAAAAAGTGCCGCAATAAATGCGCTAACCATAATTTATTTATATTTTTAAAGTGATTATTTATTTAGTTTTGGTTTGTAAGACTTTTTTTTGTATCCTGTGTATCCTGTATTTGTGTGGCTCACATCGGAAGGCATAAATAATCTTTTGTATCATTACTTTGCACTTTAAAACTCTTTTGCATGTTTAGTTCATTTGGCATGAGCTTTGCCAAAGTAATTATTTGACTTTTCCATTTTTCCCCTCCTTTACAACTAAAATTAAAATAATTTAGGGTAATGGTACCAATAGTGGTGCTTTTCAGAGCTCTCTTTAGTCATGTAACTAATAAGATTTAATTTGTAAGCGAACACAATATTTTACATGTTTTTACCAATTATTATCGAAACGCCATTAATCTTCTGAAAAGTATCTATTTTCACCGTAGACCATAAAATATACGCGATAAAAGCGTTTATTTCTTCCAGGACGGTTGTGCCTTTAATGGTGTATGATTCCTAAAGGTGTGGTATCCTACACCTGTAGTGATGGTAGTACAGAATACTTGGAAAAGACTGAATATATTTTGACTGTAATGTTGTTTTTGAAGCATATTTCAAACGGAACGCCAACATTCCTCATAGACCACTGCATTGGTCTCATAGACCTCTCATAAACAAATGCATTTTGCAGTGATTTATAGCCTTAAGGAAATCATGGTATACCTGATTAATTCTTAAGGAATCCAGCATATTACTACAACCTGTTTGCGAAATATTAATTTTGGAGCCTTAATTTGATATAGTATGGGAAGGTTTATCGTTTGAACACTCCGCTGACGATAAAAGAACATTGTATACATTTTATACTATCGTATTTAGTTCGTCGTAGAGCTAGGGTTTTATTCCACTACAACCACTACTGGTTGCACCACTATGAGAGCACTTACCCTAAGCTGCTTGGTATGCACATATTTGCAAGATATCAAAATTGAATTATTTTATTGTTAGGACTGTTAATGCGTAGATTTCAGCTTTTAGATATGGTTTAAAAACAGCTTACCAACTAGCTTTTCAAATATTTGCCCAAGCCTGTCACTAAATTCACAATTATGTTCTGAGTCTAAATATTTACCCGGCTATTACCTTTGTAGTTCCAGTTTCACCCGATACGATCGGTGCAGTATGTTATAAATACGCAACTGTAATTCCACACTTGATAGCCTTTTCAGAATGTTAATTTTTTCAACCAAAACTACATCATACAACATACTACTGTGTCCAAAAAGTAAGGTGACTTTGGTGCTCAAACTGAGCGCGTCAAAGGTATTGGTGGATTGTTATTTTTTTATTGTTGCTATAAGTGTTTTTGATTTTTACAGCAAATTTCATGTAAAAATATTCATCAGGATAAGAGATATGATTTTTTTTGTGGCCTACTACACGTATGACCCTCGTTTGGCTAGTTTTTTGGTCCTGGCTTATTCCTGGCACGGTATTTATTCAATTGATTGATTGTTTTACAGTCTGGAGCATAGTCACAAGTCTCGTCTACAGTAATAATGCACTTCGTCTTGTCAATTTAGTCGGATAGCGCTGTTTCACCCACTTCAACGCAACACCTTTTTTCAAAAAAATTCAACGATTTTGGTACCAGTCGAGTTCCAGGCCCAAAACCTCCTCTAAAATGGTATTTTCTGATACTTTCGATATTTCAATATCATCGGTGAAGTCTCTAATCATCAATTGACGATTATTTAACATTGATTCCTCAAAATTTTGAACGTGAGCTTTGTCGAATGACGAATCGTTGAGGATGATGTGTTCCATGACGCCATTTTGGCCATTGTGGCCATGGCGGCCATTTTGGAATTCACTAAACCCCTCGTAAACATTTTTTTCGACATTACTGCATCGCCAAAAGCTATTTCAACGAATCCGCAGCTAAAAATTAGTTATGCATTCAAAATTTTAAGCAAATTCTTTGCTCCCCAAATGTGCCCAGGGTCGGGTCAACGAGGGTCATACGTGTAGTAGGCCACAAAAAAATCATATCTCCTATCCTGATGAATATTTTTACATGAAATTTGCTGAAGAAGTCAAAAACACATATTTCAACAATTAAAAAATAACAATCCGCCAATACCTTGGACGCGCACAGTTTGCGTACCAAAGTCACCTTACTTTTTGGACACAGTAGTACATTGGTTTGCGGTGCTCATTTTGCCTATTGACTTTGGACACCAGGCTCGCTGTTGATTACATTAAATCGCACCCATTACCATCCGCGTTGCATTTCGGTGGTGAAATGACGGACCGACGCAAAACCATAATGGAGCACAAATCACTAAACAACAGCAACCCCACCGAGCATGGTATGCGTTTCCGAACCCGAAATGACGCCCCAGATCAAGCTTCATTTGCAACGAGATAAACCACATCGCGTGAACCGCACGGGTGGCATTTGCAACAACTGATAAAACCCGTGTCCCGGGGAAATCGGAGGAACTGCCGAGTGTGGTTACGCTACGTGTGGAAACTCCCCCCTCCCGCACCGGTACGCTACTCGATCCTGGGGCTCGCTAGGGCTTTGTCCGATGTCCAATTAATTATCCCGAACGGCAGAACTTCAACATCCCGCCTAATACTGCAGTTACGATTGAATAATGTAATTACAAATTAAAATAATTGTACAAATGTGCTCGGGGCAAACGGTCGCCACCCTCGTACCTTACGATTAGTGCGTTTCCGCCAGTTCTCCGCGATCCTAGCAGCCCAGGGTGGAGCCGTGTGGCGACATCTGACGGTGATGGACGGCACCGGCACACTCCCACACTCGGGAAGCGAATACTCATGTTTGCGTTGAACAGACGATTTTCCCTCGTGCCGCGGGCTCCAGGTGAAACATGGCCGGTAATTACCCCGGGGTCGTTTCGGGCTACATTTATCTCAATTACGTACGAACGCTCGAGAGTGGGCTCGGGAGAGGATCCTAAAACGGCGTAAGAAGAAGGTGAAGGAAGCTAAAAAAAAAGCTCCAACTCGGCACTTCCATCCTCGTTAAATAAGGCGCCATGAAAGGAGCGCCGGTAATGGCTATACATAGATAGAAATGTATCATCTCAAGCCTCCAAAAGGATGTTCGCAAAATGGTTGGCCCTTGGAGGGAAAGAAGGAGCTCGGTGGTTGGAGAACACGTTCTCGCTTGGTTTAGGATACTGTGGATTAACCCGAGCATGTGTGTATGTGTGATTCTATTTCTTTCTTTCTTCTTCTTCTCCTCCACCGACCGTAGGTTACTGCTCCTGGACCGGGACCGGCAGTCGGGAAGGATGCGTAGCACCGCCTCTCCACCACCAACCTACCGCTCGAACGTCGGAAGTCTGCTAAGGTGAGTACGAGCTTTTTCGGGGGGGGGGGGTGGGGAAAGAAAAACCCTCTGCCCTAAGCCCACCCTTCCAAAGACACACGTGTCCTTGAGAGGGCTCGTTACATGTTTCCTCGCACGCGTGCCGCCCATCAGCTCGAACTTCGGTGAGAAAGTTATTTGCCCGACGTAATTGATTTGTCTTCCTCCGGAGCACGTCGCTTACGACATCGGAGTGCCTAATCGTACACATTTGTTATCGAGCCTTTGCGTGGAAAAGATATCCGTGTCGTGTTTTATTTGATCGCGTTTAAATTTCATTCTCGGAAGTGTGTTTTTCGAAGCTTTAAACAAAATGGCTGTATTTTGTTTTCTAAGCATTCAGATCGCAGATACAGTTGCTCCTAAAAGTGACGGTACAGTGTCGATTTGCTCGTCAAACCGCAATTATCTTAACCTTTACATTACTTTGGTCAAGTAGGCATAGGTAATTATGACATACAAGGTTCAGAGCAGCTTGCAAATTTGTTTTCATCCTTGGAGTTTTCAATTTTGTTGCAAAATGGAGGAGTGACGAGAGCAAATTGGCGTTGATTTGAGGAAACGAATCTCACATTATTGCTAAGCATATTGAATACAAAAAGTTGGTGACATATTATGGCGACAATATTCCACAGTCCAGCAACTGGGAGGAAAAGAATACTATCGGCAAATGGTGAAAGAATAATCGTCTTAAATTAACAGGCCAAAGAAGGCATCGCGCGGACTGTCAAAATCGTCAAAGGCATATTTGTAGCGTTACAAATTGTACTATAACAAGGTTAGTGCAGGAGTTTTGGCAATCACTTATTCTCTCACTTATTCATAATTTATTTTAAAGATCATTTAAACTATAAAACACTTATAAATAATATTAAAATAAGCATTTT
Source organism: Anopheles coustani (assembly GCF_943734705.1). Taxonomy (NCBI): domain Eukaryota; kingdom Metazoa; phylum Arthropoda; class Insecta; order Diptera; family Culicidae; genus Anopheles; species Anopheles coustani. The sequence goes on along the minus strand of NC_071289.1, from coordinate 68,994,374 downwards.
TATGCGGGATAAAACTGCTACACAGATGGGTCAAAATAGCGCCATAAAGTGTGTTCAAGAATAGATATTTTTTTAGTAAAAATTTCAAATAAACGTATAATATGAATTTTAGTGCATGCCTAGATATCTTTTCTACATTACCATACCAAGTGTATCGTTATATGGTCGATATAATGAGTGCAACGATTTCTTTCGTGGGGACCCTCCTTTAAGTGGGCTGCGATTAGAATAGACCCAGATAAATGGAGTTAAACGAGCAAATCGACACTGTACTTTCGCTTTTGGGAGTAACTGTACAATTACAGAGATCATTTAAAAGCGCGTTCGTTTTTCCCTGTTTACTCTCATTAGCATCCATAGAACACACACACACACGCAGAGAAACGAAACACAGAAAAAACCTCTCGTTAATTGACGTTACATGCGGATGCGCTGATTTAATATTGATGACATATTTGAATCGTCACCTTTAATTAACTTTTTCCATTCCATCGGATGCCAATATTATTTGTTTGTCCGTTTTGTCCCTGTTCGTTCTATTTGCGAAACGAAAAAGCAAATGTTGTGTCGATGGTGTTGCTGAGAAGGGTAGACCGGGTATTGCCGGACGCCTACTGATTTCCCTTTCGCCGATCGCCGTTATTTACAATTTATAAAATGTGTTTCCATGCGTATACGCAATTTTGCGCCAAATTTCCCCTGGCGTCAGCAATCAGAGAGAGGACCCGTCCCAGTCGCGATGGTGATGATGTTGCCAGTGGACAGTAATTAGATATTTCGTCCTCGATACACACTCCTCAACCCACGGTGCACTCGACTTGTTCGTTGGCCACGGTGGGCGTTTTCCACGCGAGACGCCCATGAGTCGAACGTTGGAAAACACTATCGTTAATCATAGCACTCTGGGAAACGATGCAAAGGGCCGAGAGTCTGTGCCAGCGAAAGATAAATTAAATTCTATTAGGTTCATTTTCTCGCCCATCGGGTTTTTGTTTTGCTTCATTTTTTCTTACCTCTCCCGTTTGCTTTCTTCCTCCCCAGAATACCGCTGAGCTCGCGGTACAACAACGGTGGCAGCAGCAACAGCATATTCGGCGGTATCAGCGGCATCATCAGTGGCGCCGTCGGCGGTGGCGGCGGCGGAGGGTCGAGCAACAGTGTTAACAATGTGCCACCGGGTGCGGATCCGCAAGTGAACAGCTCGCCGAACGGGCCACCGGAGCACCACCCCCCGAATCCGTACGCCGAAGGCCACAGTACCCTTCCGCCGAGCTACCGTTCGGTGCATCTCGGCGTAGAAACGCTGCACCGGCAGTCGCCATCAACACCGCAAGCGCAACCACAATGCAGCAGAAATTTGGGCCATACGAGGGATGATAATATTCAGGAGCTGGCGGGTGGCGAAGGAAACCCGAACGTGCCGGATGGGGCGGCTCATCATACATCATCCATAATTAAAATCGACGATCGGCGCCACTCGATGGTACCGTCGACGGAGGGCATCGGGGCGGCGGGCTCGGTCCGGGAGGCATCGACTAAGCGGAGAAGTTCCGTACCCGGCACGTCACTAATCGATACGCGGTCGGAATCGGCAGCACCGCGCAACGATGGTGGTGGTAGTGACCCGACGCACGCCACCAGCTACAACACCGGCCTGAAGGATCTGGTCACGATTGTTACCATATCCGGCACGATTGAACCATCCGCGAGCGGGCCGGCAAAGGCCGTCTACACGACCAGCAATGGCTCGAACGGTGGAACGGTTCCCTCGCCGCCCGGCAACGGTGCCACGTGTACATTATTAAACTCCAACTCGACGCCCCTGGTGGCCACGGTTATACCGGTGAGCAAATCGTCCACCGGTGGCGGCCAACTGTAGATGAGGACTACTCCGTAGTGCGTTTCGTTCTATCTTCATTTCGCCTCCGGGTGCTTAGTTACCCGGGAAGCCGCTAAATACTGCCCCGTCGAGTGTGCTACGAACCGTGAACATCTAGTGTGCTGTGCCTGACAATCGAGTGGCGAGTCCCGAATGCTGGAATGGGAACCCGCAGCTTACATCCACCTTCCTCCAAACGTCGTGCGAACGTACATCGCCTAAAACCGATAAAGTCACAAACACACAGTAGAGTTCTCCAGCGACTTCCGGTCATCGTCGAGGGGGAGTAAAACAATTCTGTAAAAAAGGACACACGTGGAAAGGGGCCTGAAAGTTACTGGAGCAAAACTTTTCCATCGAAAGGTTGTACACAGGTCGACCGGTGACCTAGTGGTAAAGTTAATGCACCCACAAACGAACGAACGAACGAGCGAGCGAGCGAACCAACGACGGGAGTTGTGTAGTTTTGAATCATTAAACAAGTAACTTGGGATTTCTGTGGAATTGTATAGACGTGTAGAAAAACAAGGTGAACAAAAAGCAGCCCCTACCGCACGGGAAAGGGTCGGGAAAGGATAATCAACTCAGATACGGAGGGGGTAGGTCGGACCGCATCACCAATCAGGACATCACGGGCAACTGGTTCACCGGAAAGCGGGAGAAAAAGGCGGATGTGGTTCCACTTCCTGGCTTAAGCGCTTCGAACGGAACTTCAAGTCACAACAACAAGCCGCCATCGTCAGCTGTCGCGAGGACATTTATTTTCGGGAATGGGCGAAAAAAAAGAAACAACAGAAAACGACAAAAATCACGACAAAACCACAGTCACGGAAACACACGCGGAAACGACAGTTACAGTATATGCACGTCCCGTGAACCAGGTTCCGTTCACGGGGAGTAAACCGGGAAACCGGGTCCACGGTGAGCCGGCGAGCGAGTGAAAGGAGTAAAGTAGATTAATTTTTAATTTAATATGTGCCTGAATAATGGAATAACGGAGGGTGTGTTGTGCTATCGTGTATGCAAGGCAGGATGTGTGCTTGTGCATGTGGCCGGTGTGTGTGTGTGTGGGAAGGAAGCACGGATGGATTGGAAAGGATGTGGAAGCAACGCGACAGACCAGCAGGCCATGAGCATTTTGGTGAAATAACCGCAACGAAATTGGACGACGGTGGAGCAGGAGGAGGAGGAGGTGCTTTTAGTTCCCGGTTTGGGGTGCTTCCCGGCATCCCGGCCATGTCGATCCCTTCTTGCGTTTCCGGTGTTCCAGCCTGGCCACTTGGATAAAGCGGCGAAACGACGATCCCAAAATTCGAACGTTTATTTCTATAGCATTCGATACCATTTTACCATTCCTGTTTGTTTTGTCCGTTTTTTAACCTCACTTTTCTTCCGCAATCGAAAGCGATCGTTCGAACGGTCTTCTTTTTTACGCTGTCTCCAACCATTATCGTGTCGTTTGTGCACGAGGGAAAGTTTTAACCATTTATTTTATGCCCCCAAAAGAAACACTCTCAAACCCCAACCACAACCGGTTCAAAATCTGTGTATAGAATCGATAGACAAGATAGAATGTTTTATTGTTAGTAATTTAATGCAATCCTAGAGTGGAGCGAGAAGACGAATGAGCAAGGCAATTTAAACCAATCCGTAGACTGGGGCACAAAACAAGCCCCGAAACACCCGATTGAGACGAAGTAGGTGGAGGTATGCATCGGTGGAATATGCGAGCACGTGTTATGTATTTGCAGCGAGAGTGGCTTATCTTCATCACCAGATTACCAGAGAAGGGGGGACGTTGTGCGGAGGAGATGTTAAAGTGTGGTAGCGTTAAGTAGAATCTAAGTGGACAAAACCAGATAGTATGGGTTTGCTAGCGTTATCGGTTGCGATCGTCCATCGGGCGATCGGCGCGAGCGTTTGGAGAGATGGCCGAGATGAATGTTAAACTCATCATATTTTCATTTTATATGTAACCAAAGAGCATGAAAGAAAATAAAGAGCGATAAATTCTTAAAAATTAACCCAACCCGTGTGCTTCCTTCCTAAATGTTGTCCAATTTGGAAAGAAATATGAGTCCTCAAACAAGTGAACGAAAATTAGCAACAAAGTTAATTTTGATGTTTGAAATATTTAAAACTGAGCACATGTTCTGCAAATTGCATACATTCAGGATGACATTGTCATATAGACCCCGAAAGTGATCTAATTTTTATTTTGTAGTTTTCACATTTATTAAATTTATTTAATTTTGAGTCAATTTAGATTTATTCTGCTTATATTATGCAATAAGATTGGAAAGAAATAAGAGTTCTCAAAGAAGAGAAAAAATAGATTTGAAGTTATTTTCTACGTTTAAAAGAGTGCCTGTTAGGCAGATTGCATACTTTCAGGATGACTATGCCATGCAGACCCCGACAGTGATCTAATTTTTCGTTTAAAGTTCTCTCATTTATCAAACAGAAATCACTTGAGCCCATTTCGATTTATTCTACTAATATTATGTAACAAGATTCGTTTATTAATCAATTTCGTTTAGTTTCATCTGTTCGATTCACTTCCATGCCATTACTTTATACATCAACAATCATCTAGCGACCATTCCAAAACAACGCAGGGTTAAACGGAAACGGAAACTATCCAAACCGTACGGTGACCGGAATCACGTTTGAAAATCACCCCGTCCGGGCGGTCGGTAGTATTCGTTGGTGGTAGTATTCGTTTGTAATTTCTTAATTCTCGTTGGAGTTACGGTTACGGTTAAACGAACAAATATCAAACATGAGGCGCACGTTGAACCTTTTGAGTTCCCTGTTCCCTACTAGCGTAGCACTAAATGTTAGCAATATTTCCTTTTTCCCCCCGTAGTGTTTGTTTTCTTCGATGCACGTTGTAAAACTTAAACAATTAAAATAAACAATCGCGTCGTCTACTTTACCCCCGAAACGAAATCGCACGAGGGGATGGCGGTGTCTTTCCGCCCACGTTTCAAACATCCAACATCCAACGAACGTTAATTAACCTAGCTGTGTGCTGCTTCTTGCTCTCCGTTTGCTAACCTACATTCCGCGTTCCCTTATTGTAATGCTATGCAGCGAATGGGAATGTTCGCTTCGTTTCCTCCACCAACGTGTGGTTCTCAGTTTCCGTGCAGAAATCGTTTCAACTCCTCCTGGGTGTCGAAGATGAGCACGGGGAAGGGCGAACCGGGGACGAGCTCTCCGGCCCACTTTACCTCCACTCGGTAGTCACCTGGTTCGGTGGGATCGTACTGGAAAGAAAAAGAAAGGGTTGTAGCTTGGCGTTCTGGTGGTTTCCGATTCCGTCCGATCATTACCTTGCAGAGAATGGTTCGATCTTTTTGACTTTCGCGCTGCATCTCAACCCGGAAGGCACCCTTGGGACCTCGGACGCGCACCGTCAGCTGCCCAGCGCCGGCGCCGCGCGTGTCCACGATGAACCTTGACTGGAATGTGGCCAACACGCCGTGCTCGATTCCCGGGCCGTACACACGCACTTTGCTCGCATCCGGAGCACCAACGACACGCAGCGTGTACGGCGATCCGGGAACGTGCTGTCCACCGTACTTGATCGTGAGCGTGTGTCGTCCCGGTTCCTGTGGTTTGACGTTGAGCGTGAAGGTGGCATCACCGTGATCGTACAGCTCGCAGTAGGCAACTTTCCGCGGTCCTGCACAGTGTGCCGTCAGCTCACCCGGACCAGCCCGGCGGGTGTCGATCCAGGATTTGATTTCCCGTCCCACGACACCGTTGCGGAGGCCTTCACCCGAGCAGAGCACCTTCGCGGCGTCCACCGCCGGTCCGACCGATATCGTCAGTGGACATCCCTTGATCGTCCGTCCGTTCCATTCCACCTCCAGACTCAGCGGACCTCCGGTGGATTTGTGCGGATTGTAGGAAGCCAACCAGATCAATTCGTTCGGACGTGGCTGAAGAAGCGTGACCGGCAACGGTTCACCATCCTCGTACGCCATGTGCACCTCCGGCTTGCCCGAAAGCGCATCCGTTGCGTCGATCGTGAAGTGTGACACCTCTCCAACCTGAGCCGTCGTGAGCCCGCGCCCCGTCAGTACAACCTTATCCGATCCCACCGACATGCCCGTCACGTACACAAAGCCAGGGCTCTGCGAGATTGGCAGCCCGGACCAGGTGAGATCGAAATTGTGCTCGCCCTTCGCCAGCCCATCGTCGGACAGGAACAGGACGCTCTTGCCATTGGCCTGTTTCTCCACCATCACCTCCGCATCGTCCACGTAGCACATAAGCTCTCCCGGTCCGGCCATGCTCGTGTCGAACACGATCTTGCTCGGAAGCACCAGCTTCCCGCTTCCATCCAGCAACGAGCCCCATCCTCCGATCGGCGTCACCTTAGCCGGATCGAGACACGAGATGTTCCACGGAGAGCCCGGCAGTGGGCCCCGGTTCGTACAGCTCGCCCGTATCTCATACCGACCGACCGTGAGGATAGTGTAGAAGATCTTCCACTGGTTGTTGCCAAGGTTCTTGATGCGCGGTTCGATCCGTTCCGCCTGCTCGTCGCTACGCTCGATCTGCACGTTCGGTGCCGTCGGGCAGAACACCACGAACGACGTTTCCTTGCCACGGTGGGCCACCTCGAGCCCGTTTCCGGACGCGTGACTGTCCGTCTTTCCACCGACCGATTGTACCGCGAACGTTATCGGGCTGTTCGGGACGGCTTCACCGCCGTACATGATCGAAGCCTTGTAGTGACCGGCGGCCTGCGGGACGAACTCTATCTGATGCTCATAGTCGTCCTGTTGCGTAAGCTTCACCGGAACATTCTGTCCCGTGGGTGAGAGGACAGTCACTTCGATTTCCGCCACACCAGCTGATTCCGATTGAACTAAAACGAAGGAACAGGAATGAGAGCATGCTCACCGGTACGGTATTAAACCATTGCGCTTACCGATCCAGGAAATGGGTGAGTTGTTGCATAGGTTCATTTTCGGCACTTTCTGCAGCTGAATCTTGGTCGGATCGTACGACTCGCATGTGTACGGGCTTCCCATCAATGGTTTCGATTGATGGAGGACATCTGGAAAGCGGAATGGGGGACACAGAAACCTTCCATTAGTACGACGCTTAAACCGAGACGCCTACTAGGATTGTCACGGAAACAACCTTTGCAAGATCAATAAAAAGAGAGGTCTGGTCAAAGCCTGGTTGTCAGGAAAGCTATTCAAAAATGTTTAGTATTATTTTGAATTCATTAAAGCATCGTTTAAGGTATCTGATTCTCGCTGATGGTTTCTCTTTAATCATGTGGCCCTTTTTGGAAAACGAGTGCCGATCTCTTTTCTACAATATACCGAACGCCTCTATTGCTTGCTCTGTTGATGGAACAAACTAAATTTGCAGTTTTACCCCACTTTCCCGGCTGCTCGTAAGAGGTAAACAAAACTCAAACCAACTGTCAAAAATATTCCCTCGGGTTTCTGCCTCATTAGATGGTATGGTGCGACCGCTTTTTTCATTGATCTTAAATCTGTGCGATCTTTCGCAGGTCACCTAACTTACCAATCAAACATTGACCAACTTTCTGCACGGTAAATTCCGCCTGCAGGTGGCCACCTTTCGTTTGGTAGCAGCGCACGGGTAACGCTTGCCCTCCCGGACCCGACACCACGACGTCGAACTCGCGCGCCGGATGACCGACGGTATCGATGGCGAACGATGTTGTCTTCCCAACCCGTGCCTGATACAGGCCCAATCCGTTCACGGTGATCTTGGGAGAAGAAATGGTTCGTTTGTTGAAATGAGAAGTTCGAATAAACTGTTTCTGCATAAAACAGAGACTCACCTCCTTGCTCATAGCCGGCGCAAGAACGTTGATTTCGATGGCCTTGTTCGATATCGGCACCTGGTTGTAGAGGATCATGATCTTGTGCGGTGCGACACGCGTCGGATGGTACACGATCTCCCAGATGCCACTGTTCGATGTTCCGCGGATCGAGTGCGGTACCTCCAGTCCTCCGCAGCGCACCATCGAGGTGAGGGTACCTTGGCCCGCTTCGTTTGCGTTCACCACGATCGAGGCCGGTTTGTGACAGTACGCCTCGCCCACCTCCACGATCTTCACCATCGACGGGTCAAAGACGTTGATCGTCCGAGCGGCGATGAAGTTTCGTGTCTCCTGATCGATGTACCGTACCACGTACTGGCCGATCTTGGTCGCCTTAAACTCGGCTGCCTTCCGCGTAAGTGTGAACGGTACGAGCTTGTTCTCGGGGTCGAAGATTTCCACCGTTTGATCCTCGGCAATCAGCTCGATGAGGGTGGAGTTGCCAACCTGCACGTGCTGGGTGTTCTGCTGCACTTCGCACCGGAACGGGCTACCATCGACGGACAGGTCGTTGAAGGTGATGTTGACAAAGTGTGGCTCGCAGCTCTGCGGGATGAACGTGACGTCGTACAAGCCTCTGGCGCACGCCGTCACCTCCGCCTTCACCGTACTCGTGGCGGTCGAGACGACCAGCTCCAGCGTTCCTTCGCCTGCACCGGCCGCATCGACGCTGAACGTCAGTGGCACTCCGAGCGACGCCATAGTGCTCCGTGTGTCCAGTCCGCTGATGGAAACTCGCGAGACGTCAAACACGTTGCAGGAGAAGGGCGACCCGTTGATGTGCTGATCGTTCGCCGTGACGCTGATGAGATGCCGACCGACCGAGGTTGGCACGAACGACACCAGGTGGATGTCGTCGCGATAGTTCACCCGCGACGCTACCGTGTCCCCGGCCGGTGAGGTGATCAACACCTGCGGGTCGATCCCATCGAAGCCTTCCAGCTCGAACACGTTCTCACACTTCACCGGAGCTTGCCGTAGACAATCGCCCGTGGCGATGGCCTTCGAGAGGGATACGGGCGCGTGGGTGACGTGACAGGCGAAGGGTGACCCCGGCACCGGGAACCCATTGAATCGCACCGACAGCGAGTGCGTGGCCGCTTCCGTCGGTTTGAAGTTCACCTTGAACCTCGCGTTGCCCTCCGATTGCACGAAGTTTGGCACATTCTTGCCCCCAACGGCGACGATGATCTCCAGATTGCCGGCCCCCGCCTGGCTGGCGTTGATGCCGAAGCTGACACTCTTGCCTACCACCCCGGCCCGTATGTCCGTGACGACGACCTTTTCCGCCGAGTACGCCTTCAGCAGGAAGGGGCTACCCTCGACGTGTCCGCTGCCCGGTAGCCGTACCTCCACCGAATGGTCGCCTACTTCGACCGGTTCGAACTTCACGCGATAGCCCAACGGTGTGGCCGGAACGATATCTGCACGTACGGGACGTCGTGCCGGTCCGAGAACTTCCACCACGGGCGCAATGTCGGACTCGACGACAAAGTCGAACACCTGTCCAACGCTCACCTTATCCGTGAGGTCACCGCTGACGATTCTGGCCGCTGGAGATACCTACAATGGAAGCGGGACTTAATCAATATGGTCGTATGCGGTATAGACACAGCGCACTTAGATGGGAATTTCTTGTGATTCAGGTTACTATGATTGAAAATTTTTCATATTGTTTAAATCACTACACTTGAAGTGGAGATATTGAACTCAAAATTGTTTCGCCTATGATTTGATTTTGGTCAGAAGGATCACCTACTTTAACCCTGCAAAGGAATCTTCGGCGGCAACATCTCCCAGGCCAACCAATGCGCTTTCCCACTATCCGACACATCACTCGCGACTGGCCACTGCATCGACTGCCAGCGTGGAAACCTATGCATATGACACTAGACCACCAGGGCGAGACATGACACACTTCACTACAAATTCGTAGCCCTCCACCATAATCACTCGCGGTTCATATTTGTCCCGATCGACTGCTCACTTTATAGGTTGGCCCAAAAAGGGACGCACTCCGGCCGCGGAAGTGAGGTTAGTTAGTGCCGCCTCCTTACCTTACAGGTGAACGGACTGCCCGGTACGTCCTGTCCGTTGAAGCGCAGCTCGACCGTGTGGTTCTGTGCCTCGCGGGGCGTGAAGCTGATCGCGTAAGTGTGTTGACCCTGCGCCTGGGCCGACGTTGGCACGCGGCCCCCGTTGACCGTAACCTCTAGATTGCCCGGTCCGGCCTGGGATGTTTCGACTGGCGTGCGTGTGTGTGAGAGAGGTAAAAAAACGATGCGTTCAAGGGTTTATTACTGAGCGCTCTCTCGCTCTTCCGTGAGCGGAAACTTACCCAAGAAGACGACCGGCTTGCCGACGGTTCCATTGTTGACGTTCTTTACCTTGATGGCGGTAACGTCGTAGACCTGCATGATGTTCCCCCGGTGGTACGACGTAGGTTCCCGCGATCGGTGGCGTTGACAGAGAACGGATGGAGAAAGAATGGATCGAGGTTAGTATCGAAACTGGCCGCGTCCGACCCGGGCAGAGTGCTGCTAGCTGTCGCTGTTTGTAGTCACCACGACCAGCCTGTCGGACGTGATCGGAATGACTTGAGACAACCACAGCGCGGTGGGGTGCTACATCTGACAGTTGCGACGAGCAACGGTGAAGAAGAACGGCACCGGGTGGCCACTAGCACCACGCGATAGTAGTAGTGGTGGTGATGGTGATAGAAGGCCCAAGTTAATAATTAACGGTAATTATACCACGTAGCTGCGTGGTCGGCACAAATTGTTTGGCGCTTGCTCACAACTCGTTCGAGTGTTTCTTCGAGCACGTGCTCATTCTAAGGTTGATCTCTCGATCTTTTCCTATTCTATCGGCAAGTTCCAGAAACCTTCCAACGAAACAGTGGAGGAGGTGTTCCAGAGGTTAAAGGGTTGCTTCAAACAATTGCGAGCTAAGACACTGTGGCACGAAGCAGTATCAAAACCCTCCACAAAGTTGTGTACGTGGCATTAGAAGACGTTGGTATATCGCCTCGAGAAACCGACCGAAAGAGTATGTGGTTGGTATCATTTTAATTACGCATTCGTTTAGCTACACCGGCCACGGCATTACTCTGAAGAGGGGTAAAGCGGGGGACCATAGTTGGATCCGGTGGTTTTTTATTAGTCACTTTAACTTTTTCGGAACCACCAGCGCGTTAAGAACGGTGGAGGGCATTTAACTCATGACTTTCGTTTGGATTCGCGTAACCTATCTCGAAGAGGAAGCAATTCCGTCCAAGCAGAATGTGTTGCACGTGGCGTTGTGGTTATGAAATATTCGTTAGCTCAAAACCCATCCAACCGCCATTACCCAACCAACAACGTTGGGTTGTAGTGGCTCCAGCTCGGTTGTCGTTTGTTTATTTAACATCAACGTCGATCTTAAAGGTTTCGAATTGGGTCACCGGTATGCAATACACTATGGGAGGTCTATTTCCATTCCGTTACACGTTTTGTCAAAGTTTGGCTTTCGAATCGACAAAGGGAACATACGCAACGTGAACGAAAAACGGTTCGATCGTTATCTCCGCGAACGAGCTTATATGCAGCGAGCCGGAAGATGGACGTGAAATTGATCGCGAAATGAGCGACCGAGAGATCGTTGATTAACAACGATTTTTCGCCTGAATTCGTCGCAAATGAACCGTTGGATGCCGTCACATATGGCAAGCGGGCGCCGTTCGGTAAAGATTGTATAATTAACGTTTGCATTAAATATAGACACATTTTCATCGGCGATAAGAAAAAAGTTAACCAAGCTAATTGAATGAAGCAAATGTTATTATAAGGTTACATCTTTTAAGTACTTTCAAAAAATATTAGGAAGGCCAGTAAACCGGCCTTACGGTCGTTGGCCGAAACTTTAACCAAAGCCGTCAGAACCAGTCATGTAGGGATGTTTTTCAGTTGTTGTGTGGTTTTTATGATCAAATGCTACTCCGTTTGGATTTTGGAATGTACCTTTAAGAGTTAAATTTTTTTTTCGATTGGTTGCAGTTGAGAGGCATAAGGAGGGTTGGCAGTGTTGAGTATTTTCATAATATTTGACCGGTCTAGCTTCTCCGATGGGCTTTGGGCATGATATGACTGTTGCAATTTGTGGCCCCCCAGCACGATCCATGGCCGGACCTAGGCCAAATGACTTTTAACCTTTCTCCATAGGTGACCAAATAGTCAAAAATCCAAATCAGCTGAGTTTGACGGACAGGAATTGTCTCACAACATCAAACAAGTTCGTTCTACGTTAAAACTGGATACTCCAACATGTAATCAAACGAAGTTGGTTTAATGTTTTTAGCCACGGCGGATTCATTTAAATGCTACAGTTCTTCTCCTGAATGTGAACGAAAAGCTTCTCTTTAATTTGTTAACAGAAAGTTGCTAGCGTTTTTCGTTTTTGCATGAAAGTTCGTTAAAATTTGTCTATTTTTTAATGCAAACGTTATAGTAATTTGGTCAAGTTGGTTTTCAATTTTTAATTTCTTGTTTAAAATTACAACATTGTAGGATATTTTTGGTTAATTTCTAAAATTGCGACATGTTGACAACAGAAAGAAAATCACAGGGAAGAACTACGGACTTTGGAATATGATTTCACAATGTGGAAATCAATATGGAAGAGTGATCGGGTATGAACATTTCTTTTTGCAATAGTAGGGCATAGTCTGTGATACAAAAGCTCGCACATTCCTGGACATGGAGTAGCAAATCTTCGCTCACACACTGTTATAGAAAGTTGCTTCGATGAGAGCCACCTTGAGCGGATTGCGAATGTCTTCCTACAGCTTCCCGATCCGCTAGGTGTAATGTCACACCTATGAAATTCCTCACTCGATCGATCGTGGCCTTGGAGGCAAATTAACATTGCGTAAACTAGCCCCGGAGCAACGGACACAGTCGCAGCGGAGCGGAGTGGAGTAGCATCTAGTTCTAGCGGGTTCCACTTACCTTGGCGGAGTACGGACTGCCGACGGTCGGTTGTCCCTCGACGCTGACGCTGACCCGATGCTCGCCGACGACACGCGGCACAAACTCGGCCTTAAACACACCGTCGGCCGTCTGTAAGACCTGCGCCGGCACCGAGTGACCGGAAGGGCCTGGAGTGGAGTGTGGCGGAACGATTGGGTTTGGTTGGGTTTTAGATAACAAAAACAACAGAACGGAACGGGGGCTTTTTCGACCATCGTCTACTTGTTTGGGGACGTTGGTGGTTCGGATTTCGGTTTTTGGTCAAGGAGTTGGGAATTTTACACCGGGCGAGTGGGGGGAGGGGGCTTTTTCCTTTCGTAACCCGCGCGGAAAAAAAATTGTGGGAAAGGATGCTAAGCAAAACTACCATCATGCGCATGCAGTTTATCTAATATATGTTTATTAGTCGAGATATATTGTATTTGTCCACCACACAAACAAAACCAGGGAAAACGGAAACTACAGTTGTTTTATTTTTTTTTGTGTGTGTTAGCAAACGAGTGCATGTGTTCAGGATACGAATGTGTGTTGTGGGGTGTCTATGGTGTTACAGTCAGTTGGTGGGTAGTAGAAAGGGCGGGTAGGTAGATACATACATACAAGCGTTAACAGCTATGCTAGATTAACGTGCAGGACATTCCGAGCAGTGATGTACTCACTCGTTCCCTCTTTCTTCGCCTCCCAACGTATTGGATTTATTCTTGCAGCAGCCTTAACTTAAACATTACATTCCTTGACGGTTAATTTAACGGTAGCATTTGAAATAGAACTCACGCGGATCGGTTTCCCAATGGTGTTAACACGCGAGGGGCGTTAGAAATCTTTCTGTTTGTATTTTGTTTAAAAAAAAACTTGAAATGCCGGGATTAATATATTCGCTACGTGCTGGTTTGGTGTTGTTACTTATCGTTAGGATTATATTCGTCCACCGAACACCGCGGCGTGGTAAAAAAAGGGTAATGGTACATCACGATGGCAAAAGGGCAAACCCCACCAGCTGGGGTCGGCCATTCCTTTCGGAGGCTGGCGGCGGAAGGCGAAATGTGCTCCGTCGCCATTGGCACAGGATCGGTTTTCGTATTTTTTTGCTTTAAATTTTTGCTTATTTTCTAACCACCGATTAGCTTTTGATTAGCGTTAGATAAAGTTTAAAGAAAAAAAAAATGGTGCTGATAATCATTAACCGGAAACAAATGGAATTTGCAATTGCAACCAGAGAAGGGACGCAATCGATCAAGAAGGGATCTAGTACAAAAGTCTACGTCGCCCTGGAATGTACATGTAAATGAAAAGAGAGGTGAAGACACCCGGTCAGATTAAAACGGTTTTTTTTTTGTACAGCGCTGAAGAACTGAAGGAAAGAATTATAGGTTATGGAACGGGAGGAGAATGATTGTGGTTGGTAATTATGGTGTTTTTGGATTCCCTCGCTTTTGGGACACCGATACTTTTGTTTCAAAAGGTTTACAAATTTAGAAAGCCAGATCAATTCGCAACCACAATCATATGGACACATATTCAATATCATTAAACATAGATTAAATATTTCCCTTCTGTGTTTAGAACAAACAACTTTTCGTTCGACTGTTTTCGTTGCCTCTTTCAATAATCCTAGCTAACGAACAATTTCAAGAAAACATCTCTCTTTATGATGAAGAATATATTCATCAATTCAATCAAGCTTTTTCCTTCGGTTTAATTTCTCATTTCGATTCTAATAACCAATTTATCTTCACACTGTGCATTAAAATTTAGTTTGCTCGAATTGTTCCTGAATGAGATGAAAGGTGCTACCATGTGGTACCGGTATTATTTCACAAGTTCGCGAGTGATTTTTGCAGCTGGTAGGTGAAACAGATAAGATGGGGAAATTATAAGGGAAAAACCGAACACAGTTGCCCTTCTTGTGCTAGTCACGGTGCTGTCAGATTTTTGTTTTTTGGGGTTTTAAAAATTAATTTCTAAAATTTTATCATTTGCTGCGCCCGAAAGTGAGTACATACAATGCGCCAAAGTCTATTCGATGTAGAAGTTTGAGAATGTAACGAAAACAGGAAATGCATTATGACAGAGAGTGTAGAAAAGAAGTTCTATCAACTGCGATACGGCTACGATATACGACAATAAGAGGGAAACATCGGTGGAAAGGTTTTGGTTTTCGGGAATTACAGAACTTAGGTGCTAGCGGGCACGACGGGTGGCGCACTCGCGCCATTGATAATGAAAGGAAAACTCATTACAACGCGGTAAAACATACAGTATACACACATACACGCGCACACAGGACAGATACACAACTACAAACTACACAAAGACTACGTTACAATCTACCGGACTGGCGCTGGCGGGCCACCACCTACCTTCGACATTCACTTCGATGTCCTCCAGGCGGCCTCCGGCGTGGTTGATGACCAGCGAGTTGGGCATGTGCAGCGGCCCCGGGCCACCGAGGGACACCTGGGGCCCGGTGGTGCCACCGTTGATGATGACGGTGATCGGGCAGCCGGGGACGAGCATTTTGTTGAAGGAAACGTTGATGATGTGCTCGCAGGGCTCGGCCGGTACGAACGAGACGGCGAATCTAAAATGGTACACCAAGAGTTTGTTAGATGATAAGACGACGTGGGAGGATTAATGGGAGGGGAGTCACATGAATTGCAGACCTTAAATCTTTCAAACAAAGATTTGCTAAAGGGACTAAAAGTTTTCTAACGAAAAAGGTTAGCGCTAAACAAGACAATCTTTATGATTAGTCCTGAATAGTCAAACTAGATGAACGCGAAGTTGTAATTGAATTTGAAGAAACTCTTTCCAAAATGCCTAAATATTGATGAAACATACGAGTAAAATGACTAGGAATGTGGATACTGCTGTTCAACAGTAAAGTTTTATTTTACTTTTGAAACCGAATGCGGATTTTTCAATGGGCAAACAAAGTGACTGCTTAGGCCCTGAGCATTGGATGAATTATGAAGTTGACAAGGGTGTTTTTATTGTATAAAATATGAAGAAAACTGTTTTGTTATGTTGATAAGGTATAATTTCCTCATATCATTGCCTATGTGTTATGCCATAAGAGAGTGTTTGTTATCTTAAAAAATGGATCGAAAAGGCAGAATCAAACGATTATAATTTATATTAAATATAGAATTCCTACATAACTCGTATGCTGATGAAATCTCTTATGAATTTGCAATGAAAGAAGCTAGAAGAAATTTGGTAAGATACTTGAATCATTCTTGAGCAACACTTTTTGAACTTGCTTTCGTTTAGTTAAAAAACTTGTACATATATAAAAAAGCACCGTATTTTTAAAGTAATCTAAAATTTTAGCTTTGACCTAGATTGTTGGTAAAGGTAATAATTTAAGGTGATGGAAATTGATCCACCTCCGGCTTTAACCTTTTCTAGAACAGATAAATAGTTTTGAAAATTGGGATCACTTTTTGATCCTTTTTAGTTTTAGTCGTTGCTTTTACACTCTTTATAGTATTAAATAAAATAATTGTGAAAGCCTAGTTATTTTTCATCAAGAGCGGAGAAAATGTACGAAACAGAATGACTTTAGACAGTTAATTGAAAAGAGGACAATTACATGACAAAAAAACTGAACGACATTTTCGACAGCTTGAAAAGACAAAAGGTCTGCAAATGGTGACTGTTACCGCTGGAATGGCTACTTACTTGGCGTTTCCCTGCGGGTGCACCTGCGTGGGAATGTTGTGGCCTTTGGCGGAGATTGTAATCTCGAGGTTGCCCTCGCCGGCGTCGCCCGCATCGACCGTGAACTGTACCGGCCGGCCGACGGTGCCCTTCGACACCGAGCCGACCGCCACCTTGGTGGCGTCGTACGACTTGGCCACGAACGGCGTACCCTGCACCGGGTACCCGTTGTACTCGACGTTGATCGTGTGCGCGCCGACGTGGTTCGGCGTGAACTCGGCCGTGAATCCGGCGTGGATGTCACCGGTCACGCGCACCGGAAGTTCGCCCTGCGGTCCGCGCACACTGACGGCCAGCTCGGCCGCACCGCCCCCGCTGACGGTGATGTGAAACGAGGCCGGCCGGTTCACCGGGATCAGCTCGAGGTTGGCGAGGTTCAGCAGGACGCGGCTCGTGTCCGCCACGGAGCACACGAACGGGCAGCCGATCACCGTTTCGCCGTTGAACTTGATGTCGATCAGGTGCGGCTTGGCCTGCTCGGGCGTGAACGACACCAGGCAGCGGCCCCCGCCCACCACCTGCACGTGGTTCGGCACCTCGCCCTCGTTGATCGAGATCTCGAGCTGGCCCTCGCCGGCGGCGCTCGCGTCCACCCGGAACTGGCACGGCTGGCCGACGACGCCACCGTTCACGTCCGTCACCTGGATCAGGCTCGAGTCATACACCTTGGCAATGAGCGGGCCGCCGACCAGCGACGTGCCGCCGATCGCGGCCTCGACGATGTGCGTGCCGACCTCCGACGGGACGAACTCGATCCGCAGCGCGCCGTTGGCCGACTCGTGCGTGACGCGCGCCGACACCTTCGTCTTGCTCGGCGACAGGACCGTCGCCACGCAGTCGCTGCCGCGGATCGAGGCGCCCGGGGGCGGCAGCACCTCAAAAACCGCCGGCAGGTTGGCCGGCACCAGCCGCGTCGACTCACCGAGTGCCGTGAGCCCCGGCGACGACATTATGTTGATATTCCAAGGCGAACCTGCAACGGAACAAATAAGAATGCCATTACTATCCCATCGGTCAATATGTGTTGTTATCAGAGACGCATCAGGGGGACAGGGTAAGCAAACTAAGTAGCTACTTGGGGCCCCCCATTTATTGAGGGTCCGTCCTTTTTCTCCCATTTTTTTTTTCAAATGTTGGAATAATTTTTATAACTTTTCAAAAAAAGTTACGTGCCTTATCAAATACATGATGAATTTGCGAATGAATTGTGCTTTGATTAGGAAAAGGTGACCAAACGTCATAGTTTTGTGTTTTTTAAGGTAATAAATATATAAAATACTGATGAACTAGCATATATAAGAGCGATCAGTGTAAAGATTATTTTCCAGAAGTGGAAAAAATCTCAGAATAGTTTTAGGATAGTGGACATGGGTTAGCAAAAGTAATGCCCTGCACATTTCCAAGCATAGTTAGTAGTTCTAATGCGTTTGCGTTGCACTAAGCTTTTCTTAAACGAACTTTTCACTAAAAAGATTTTTTTCGGTTCTAAAAGACTAAATAACTGATTAGTTAAAACTGAAAAATATTAAATTACTCGTCAATTTTGTTGATAGAAAATACTATTTATGAAAAATGATTCTCTTGGAAAGTTCGCAAAGATGGTTTTGCGTGAAATATGGTTTTGAAAATAAGGCGTTTGGCATTTAAAACAAGGGATAATATTGAGGATAATTTTAGATTGCATTGTAGTTGAAATTTTACATATTTTGAAACATAAAGTTGAATGTTGAGTGCAATGTATGTTTTTTGGGCCTTCAACTTGTGGCAGCTTGGGGCCTCTAGAACACGTAATCCGCCCCCAGTTGTAGTACATTTTATTTCCCCCAAACAGCACCCAAGAAAATTTTAGCAAATGTGCCAATTTCCAACACATAAATCCCCTTTTAACGGGAAACAGGGTCAGCACCCACCGGAATGCGGCATTTTCGTACTTTCGTCTCCCTGGAGCAACCCACTTGGGGAGAAAACAGGCAACTTATTTTTGCAAAACATGCAAATCGATCGAAAACTGCAGTCCAGCCGACCGGAGCAAGTGCAAACAGTAATTTATTTTCCACCCGCCGGGGGGAAGGAACGCGTTCCGATTACCAAATAAGATTACTAATGAAGGAACAGCACGAAACCGTTCAGCGTTGCCGACGGAGGAGGGAACTTCGCTTCGCAGAAACAGGCGAAGGGAAATGATGGAGAGTGGGCTAACAAAAATTAGAAAATAAAAGATAGTACCCAAAACACACACACACATGCGCACATGGTTGTGCAGAAGATGCCGCGCAGATGCCGAGTTTATGCTCTTAATTGCGCTGAAATAAGGTTAGCCTCGGTGCGTCGCGTGAGAAACGATCGGTCCGTTCGGCTGAGGCCCCAAACAATCGGGACCCTTTGTGGGGAAAGAGGAGGATGCAAAGGGGAGGGGATCTATTGGGCTGGTTTTTCTCTCTTTTCCCCCCCCGAAGCGGAGATTATCTTCAGCGACGTGATGGAGAGAAGCTGAGCTCGAGCTCAAAATAGTAAAACATGAGATGAAGGGGGGGAAATTCGTGGGAATCGCGAGGAAGTGAAATGGGTCGGTGTGCGGGGAGGAGGTGTGAAAGCTCCCGTAACATACATTTTATGCCCGTGGTGTTGTTGTGCGTGGCCGCTGCTCCAAAGACCTCGGGCTAAAAATGGCGCGAGGCTGGAAAATGGGGCTTCCTGGGAAAGAAAAAGGCCGCGTCTTGGAAGGGGAGAAGCGTTTGCAGAAGTTCTTAAGTAACATCCACCCAAACCGAACACGTAATTCGATCGAACCGAACGGTGTGCTTTTCGGGGGAAAGGCAGCCGCTCAACCGTGATCGTATGAATATTAAGCTTCTTCCAATTTAATGGCTGGCGGAACGATCGCCTCTCGGGGCGGAATAAAATGATACGCATACGGACAAGCAATAAACCATCGCACGCAGAGTTATTCAACTCGATTGACGAGCAATTGAAATTCGTGATCTTGCGTGTGAGCGAAATGAACTTTACGTACACGAGTCAACGCTCGTTGTTTTTGATTATTTCCCCAACAAAACGCGCGCTGTACACGGAAATGAAACGAACCAAAACGACGAATGTTGCCACCGACCGTGCTCCCGAGATGGGGCAGGTGGACATTCCGGTTTTTTTCGGGCCATCATGTGCGCACATTGTATATCTCGCTGCATTCGAATGTCCATTTGTGTTCAGGTTTTCGCAGGAGGTTCGTTTCCTGATCCCAACGCAAGTCTCCGAGACATTTCAGGGACGACAACCGTCCGGACGTTCACTCTCGATTTCGTTTCGGTCCCGTGAAAGAAATTCCGCACTCGTGGCGCGACCTAAATGGCCGTCCGAGCCGTTCGATTGATTGATCTTGAAGACGGTGGTTTCTCCACGTGGCGACCAGCGAGATGTGATGCGCGTACGGTTTCCGAGCGAAAAGAGAAACTGTGCCTCGTCTGGGTGCCGGGTGAAAGTGGCCAACTGGCAGCGGGCAGCCGAGAGGGAGCCGTTTTCGTTCCGATGGACTCGCCTTTGTTGTTTCTTTTCATCTTCTTACCATTCCGTGCCGTTGGGATGATCCAAGAGAGTTCTTGTCGTGTTGTCCCAAAGCTAGAAATCGAGGAATTATTCAAAACGTTGGTCGTTTTGACGGGAAAGGCGACACAAGGCAGGACGGATTCGAGGATCGAACATTTTTTGCATCGATCGCTCAAATAAAACTCATTGACTCATCGATCGCAACCGGTTTTCGCCCGATCGTCGCCGGTTTCCAGCCCCGAGAGTAATTAAAGATGCGTTTTTCCTCCCGCTTTTGAGAGTGTTTTATTATTGCCTGTTCAGTTTTTATTTTCATTCCTTGTTTTTCCATCACCAACGCCATCATCGCCATCCATCCATCCATTCGTTATGATGTGCGAGTTATATGAACCTGCCAGTGGTCTTTCGCTTTCTTCCTTCTTTGGAAGATGGGATCACTGCCCTACCTCCTCTTCCTTCCAGCCTCAACACCTTTCCTTCAACTAAATGGTTTATTGCGTTCCTAAAAACAAAGTCCTTTTCACTAGTTTCGTTTTCCTTCCAGCGAGACAGCCGTTTTTAGACAATTGCCATTGCCCGTTTAACCACTTCGTCCGTTGGTTTTTTCCACTTTCCGGCCCAGCAAAAAGTGTTTGTGTGTGTGCCAAAACGAGGTGCACGTAAACGCACGCGCTTTAATTCCATCCGGCACGCCGTTGCGTTGGACAACGCCGCGCTTTTCGGGTGAAAGTTTTATCAATAAACATGACCGCCCACCCCAGGGTGCGGGTGGGTTGATCTTCTCTCCTCCGTAGAGGTTTTTACTGTCCATAGCGTGTTGTTGGTTTTTCTATGTCACCAACTATGTCATGTGCATCGTGTACTGCATTGTTGCCGGGGGGGTGTGGGAAATGAAAAAAACACCCAAAAACACAAAACCGTTGTCAGCGAAACGTGTGTCACGAGTGACCCCGAAATTAAGTGGGTCGTCGGTTTGTTTTGTTGGTTTTTTTTCCAGCCTCACACATTAAAATAAATACCGAAAACTAATCTGGATGAGGAGAGAGAGGTTTTTCGTGCCACCGAATAAAACGGGCCTCACGAAGGGTGGCAATTAACCCACGTTACGAAATATACACATTTTCTATAAGCACTATTTCATAATCGTATCACTCATAAAACAATCGTGTCACGTTTCAACGAGGATACCATTTACTTTTCAACAATGAGGAAAGCTTAGAAAACGTAACAAAACAAAAAGATAATTTCAATAAATGGAAAAAATATTCTCGATGCTTCTATACAGTTGGATAATGTTCCTCATTCATCTAACACACCCGTTATGCTTAGTTTAGAGAAGACGCAAAGGACTGAAAATACACTCTAAAATATCAGTTTTGTTGTCATTTTGTTTCATGCGCGTTTAATACTGATTTGAGTGTTTAACTGTAAAAACAGTAGAAAATTAATGTGTTCACTATAATTTTATCAACATTATACATCATCACAGAAAACTATCTTTAATAGGCTCCCATTTTTTTGAGAGACAAACTGATTTGCAAAAATTTGCGCACTTGGTATTGAGTGCTAGCAGATAGAATATAGTTTGTGATGATGTTTAATATTTGTGGTTCATATTTAGGTGAACACATTACCTCTGTGCTTTTTGTTTACTGTTAAAGGCGCAAATCTACACTGGATTTATTTGCATTTTATTCGATTTTACAAGGTAATGTAAGCTTACAAATTTTAACGACTACACGAAACGAGAAAAAAGTGACACCAAAACTGATATTTTCGCGTGTATTTTCAGCCATTTGCGCCTCGTCTAAACTAAGCATTTACCCGTGGCATTTTCGTGGCCCTCCGTCGACGCTATTGTAGTTCGATTTGCATGACGCTTCCCATTCCATCGGCGTGTATGTCATCGAAACCCGACGCGAATGGCTTCGAGATCCACACGTGAGCGTGATGCTTGCCCGCCTGACAGGGGTTCCGAGGTTGGAGATCCCTCACCGCTCTCCACCCCTGCACCACCATAGGAATGCCGTTTCTGTTGGGTTTGTCGATTTCACGCCGACGACGGTTTTTGCCCACGAGGACCCACAATCAGAGACGCTGGCACAAAAGTAGCCAAACAAAAACTGTAAGTTTCCCTCCACCCGGCCGGCGGAAGTGGACGTTGCTGGACCGGTTTGTTTTTTTTCTCAGATGGTGAAGTGAAGAAAAAGAAAACAACACAGATTTTGTAAGTGTGCTTAAAATTAGCATTCGAGTGTACAGGATACGGTGCCGGCCGTAAAACGAAATGTGCCGCACACAGCACAGGGATATTTGGGCACGTAATCAGTTGCTCACAATCGAAAGACTCTGTACGAGTGGGCATCAAGCGACGAACTTTCAGTGTAATAGAAACTGTTTGTTTTTGTCGAAAAAAAAAATCGGTTCCCATCGGTTAACTTGATATTTTATAACTCCAAAATAGCCACAACGGTGCACATTTCTCACTTTGGTGGCCGGTAGAAACCGAAATTTCACTCCACACACCCTGCCCCGGGGGGTTCAACGACCGGCAGCTTAGATGCCCATTTGAAAGCGTTTCGTTCATGAGGGACAGCAACGAATTTAAATGCGCCATGCTTTCGGGGCGTACGCTTATGCTGCGCGTTATGGATTACCGAACGGAAGGAAAACAAACCGAATCACGTACCACGAAAATTGAATGCGTAAGCAAATCGATCGTTAGACGGCGTACAAATCGAATCACCGGACGGAGGTGTAAGAAGCAACCAGTTGCATAACCGTCGCTTTCGAGGCACAGGTGCTGCTGCTGCTTTTCCTTTCCCTTGGCCTTGCGGGCGCAGGTCGATCGGCGTGGCTGAACCATAAATTTGCTACCGATTCGCAGAACAGAGGACCCGACGCCCGGTTGGCGAATTTTCGGCTGGAACCCGTTTGAAGGGTGCCACTTTTTCAAACCGACTTGGGTGTCCCGGTGCCTTTCACAGCCGCCGGCCAGCTTGACGCAACGAGCGGAATCCCAGAATTGGGTACAAACGAGGCTTCGATTCACGCCCGGGGGGAGTTTTCACCCTCCGCCTCTGGGGGATGCTTTCTGGGAGGGGTGGTTTAAATGTTTGCAGGGCCATCGAAATCGTTACATTAGCTGGCGATTCGCACGCTGGACGGTATTTTAATGAGAAAGCAAAAGATGAATATTTTCAGCCCCCCCCCCCCTCCTCCCCTCCTCCACTCACTACCTAATGCTTGCATGCTGATATTGGCAAGTGGAGCTTTTTTCGGTACGAAACTTTCTCGTGTAGGAAAATTCGATATTTTCGAACGTAAATAGTCCGTCCCTCGTGCGATGGCAGCGGAGCCTGAACGGAACGTGCGGCGGGAGATTAGTGGCAGGGTGGCAGGGGTGAGAAGGGTAGTGGACGGTGGTCAGCAGCATTTCTTTGAATCGGAAAACTTTCTCCCAAGCAAACCTTTGCTGCGCTCCGATGCAGCACGTATGCTTCCAATGCTGGGCTTTTTTTTCTCTCCATCTCTCCCTCTCTCTATCTTTCCTTCTTCGCTAGTGCACTTTCGATTTGTCTCTAGTGCCGTCCCGTCCCGTCGTCTTTCGTCTCGGACTGCAACCGTTTTAGGCCATTAAGCATCGGCACGGTCCATTGGCGCCGGAAGCCGACGCTTTGCATGCTGGCTTCAAATCTGTTTTATTACGTAAATTACGGTACCGTGCGTTGTTAATCGTTGGCTAATTAAACTAACAACAAACAGTGGAAAGAAGACCACACAACAAAGTAACAGACGAAGGCGTGGCAACATCATACACATTGGAAAGGGCTTGGATAAAGTTTAATTAGCGTCCCAGATACTATAGAAACGAAAAACGGAAGTGAATCGATTTTATATTGATAACCCAAATCAGCAAAGTATATGGTGTTCCGAACTGCTTGAAAAGAAAAAAAAATAAGGGAAGACTGGGAGAGAAAGGTAAGCTTAATGAATTATATTTCAGCTGCAAATCTTTCCTACAATCTGTGATCGAAATGTAATTTTATAACATTGCGGATAGCGCACTCAACAGTTGTGAATAATATTTTGCAAACTGCATGATAGAGGAAAAATGGATAATCTCACACACGAATGCAGGAAAGCTTTATTTCGAATTAAAATAAACGGTCACATTATTTTACCATTTATTTATCGCAACTTTCCATTGATTCGGCTCGCGAGGAAGAACAACAGGGTGGTGGGTGAAAGTTTTTTCTCTTAAAATGCCTCTTGACGGATTGCGAAAGCGCAAAACTATCATTGCCGCTTATGATTTGCTTATTTTCAATACACTCACTTTCCTTGCATAAACGCTCATTGATGGGCGATCTTTATCAGGGACAACAAAGGCACAACTGTGAGCAGAAGCGCGTAGCTTTTTAAGTGCACCTTTGTAAGTGTGCAGAGCTGTTTCGTAAGTGATTCTCGTTGGAACGCTGTATAAACCATCAACCCACGAAAAGGGTAAACGCACGCTAGTGGGTCGTATCTTTCGAATGAATCACATTTGGTTGATCGTAGGTGCGATCGTTGGATCCGCGATCTTAAGCCATCTTTGGTTGGGTGTTCAGCGACATCGGCATTCGCAAGCATGTACGGGGAAAACAAACCAGAAAACTGCAGTACATAGAATGTAGGAATTCATGGACGAAAAAGTGCACCCGTCTGCAATGCTTATGCTGCAGTGTGCGAGTCTCCCCGTACCCGTCAAGGTGGAAGAAGTTTTGGTGTGTCATCAACCTTGAAGCCGAAACTGTCCACACGGACCGAATGTCAGCTGACGAGTGTTTGCAAACACCCCTTTGTTTGGTTTACGCAGCATATAACAACCCCAAGGGGAAAAAATCATAAAAATAAAAAATACACCCCTACAAACAAACGACAAAAAATGTGATTCATTTAACAAACAATTTAGCTGAAACTGGAACCAGTCTGTCCCGCGAGCGGCATTGAAGGGAATCGCTAGAAAATGTTGCAAGAAAACAGTCGTGCCCATGTATGTCGAGACGGTCGAACGGGGAGGGGGGAAAGGCCTCCCGTTTGCTTTGCTTTTGCTTATGGCGCAACATAATCGTGTACCGTTGCAGTTTGAGTGCGCTTGCATCCGACGGAAAGGCGCGCGTCCCTTCGACGGCAGAGCTCGCGAACCAGACCATAACCAGCATTTCCACTCACCACATCATCTGGGTGTGCTGGTGTGCTGGGGTAGTTTGTGGTCCCAAATCCCGACGCCATACCCCCACGCATGACCGCGGACGGTGATCGGATGGAAAAGGAAAAGGGCGGGTGAAAGAAGGAAAAGAAACGCGAAAAAAGGGGAAAAATGTGTTTACAACACCAACCCACCAACCCGAACCAACGTACATCGGAAACAAGATTTCCCATAGCATTGGCGTCGCCATTTTCGTCCCGTTTTCATGCGAGTCGTGATTCGTGAGAGAAAACCTTTTGGATGCCCTCTCGGCGAGAGCAAAAAAAAAAAAACAGACCTCAAAGAAAAACCCCATCGAGCGGAGAGTTGGGAAACGCAAGAAAAATGTCTTCCGCTCCGGTGGATGATAAATCCTATCATTGTTGGCGCTCGGCCGACGGAACGTTTTTTGAAGGTTACCAACAGGCAGCAGCCGAACCGGAGTGTCGCGGTCCGCGCCACGCAAGAAACCGAAGGCTATGGGGTATGGAAAACATAAAAACGACACCATTGTCTTTGGCTTCGGAAAAGCCTTAACGCACAAATATGCAGACCCCGCCAGTTTGAGGGAGGGGGAGAGAAAAGAAAACGTACGCTCCAATCGCCTTTGGGGCGAAGATTAATGGGCAGGATGGGGCGGTTTTTCCTCCTAAATGATTTCCGGCCGCGTTGAATGGGCAACCTCGCGACGGACGTGGAAATTTTGGGGTGCCGACCTTGAACTGGAGTTTCGTTTGTTTTAAATTGGAAGTGATTAAGCTGAAGGAAACAGAATCGTGAATGCTTCAATGTGCAAAGAGTGTGACGATCTTTTCTTCGCGTTTTAGCTTCTTCGAATCGACTCAACAAAACCTCTGATTTGGAGGAACCAGATAAAATACCCTAGAAGCACTCTGGTGGTGCATTCGGGAGGGCAAGGAATTTAATAATAATGCTTCCAGTTTACCGTTCTTTTAATCTCTTCCAGGCAAAGCTTCCCCTCGCAGCCAGTTCTGGTCGACGTTCTACAACGTTTTCCATTCCATCGTCATTCATCTCACCGGTCGTGCATTCCGATCGGAAGGAAAAGCCCCGATACCACCATCACCACGGAGCGCATTCGAACGGTACCCGACGGCTTCCCTATAACATTCTATTGCAATCACCCAAAAGCGCCCTTGTGCAGCTCGAAAGCTCGAAAGCCCTTTTCTCTCTTCCACGCTCCGCGATGCATTCACATGGTGGAGGTTTTCCTTTCTCGGTTGGAGGTATGTACTTTTGTGTGAGAGTGTGTGTGTGTGAATGTGGTTGGTTTTTTCCTCTTAATCTCCGGGAGAGCAGTGGTGGATAATTCGATCGGGGCGAGGGATACACAACAACGCAGCGCTCGGCTCGGCTCAGCATTCAAAAGGCCTCCAGAATGTGGGTCAACTTGCGGCAAATGTGCGGCCCGCTGGAATACGTTGAACCCCCGTCGGTGTAGATTGTGAGCCGCTGAGAGGCAAAGACTCTGGAGAGTCAGCACCACCAGTAACCTTCGATGCTTGCGCTGTGTACGTGTGTTTCTTAATGTTTAACATATTTAATTCTTCCGTCCGACGTTGTGAAACTTTTGTTCAAGGCAATAGAAAATGAGGGTTTGACTTACGGGTTGTATAGTTATCCTATCGCTTAAACGATGCCCACTGGTCACTGCCCACCGCCGGAAGCCGCCGATGCCGCTGTCGATCGATGCAAATGGTGACGATTTCGAATGGCGAACACAACGATGTACAACATAGAAACGCAACATACGACTACAAAAAAACCAAACAACGCACCGACCTCTGAAGGGAGGGGAAGCCGAGGGTGATAAGAAATGACTTTATAGGCGACAATTTTCTTCGTCTTCCTTCGAGCAAGCAGAAAGCAGGAAAAGCACCACCACCAGGACGGAATGCGAGAAGGGTAAGCATCAACAAACATGAATATTAGTCTACCGCAGGAAAATGATTATTCTGATTTCATGCAAATGTCCCCGGAGCCCGTTTCACGCATTCCACGCACAGAAAAGCAAAATAAAAAAATCTCCGCGGACTCGAAGAATGAGGAAGAAAATTTTAGAAAGCTGAATTCCAAACAAACGGATTCCGGACTCGAAACGATAAACGAAGGGAACAAGACAAACGAAACAACGACGATGACGACGAACACGATAAACGATGACGAGGATTAATAGAAAAGAACTTGTGTTGCTTGGATGCTGCTGCTGCTGCTGGTGTTGATGGTACCACTACAACCACACGCACGCGGGCTGCTCGCGATCGTACAAAATGATGTCGATCATCTGACGCCACGGCACAGCAGGCGATGGACAACAACACAACAGCACGGTCCCCGGAGGAAAAGCCGAGAAAAAGAAGCCGTCACAACAAAACGGTGGCCCGAAAAAAAACGAAAAACGCGAACCGAACTGTCACGTCATCTCCGCTGCCGTTGCTGGAGGAGGCTGCTGAAACAAGCCACATCCAAGATGGCGTCGGGATGTTCACTCGCGCCCGTTTTAGTCGAAACTCCGTCGTATGTGAATGACTAATAATTTGCACCGCCCGAAGATTGTCGGTTCCCGTGATGAAGGGAGAAGAAACGCACCAACAAACAAACAAACAAGACACGGGTGGTTCTTTATTCTCTCGCCACCTTGAGATGGAGCGACCGTCTCAACGTTGGGAAGCCGATATCGTGGCACGGTTTTTGGCGTTGGCATTCCGCACACTGCCACGCAGAACTGGCGACGAGAACCGAGCGGGTCGAACAATCTTGCAGCAAATATTTGCTTCACCGGCGCGCGGAGTCGCGGGTTTGGTTCTTCGGCGAGATTTAGATCCACGCACCGTGTGTACAGTGGCACGAAACGCACCCTTCTCAAAAGCACACCACCAAACCGAACGATCAAACACACCTTTTTCTCCCTTTGGAGTTTTTTCTTTGCTTCTTCGCTTTTTATCCTTGCTTTTTTTTATCCTCCGTTCACTCTGTGTTCCCTGCCCGCTCACTCTAGCACATTTCTTCTTTGTTCTATCTGGCTACAGCAGTACAAGAGATGCGCAGATGGCGAACGACGATCGCTACGAAACAACGCGTCCAACCCGTGGCACGATCGAAAGAAAACTGAGCGATCGCGAGCTCGCGTCTCCGGGCGGAGGCTTCGCCCCACGACGAAGGCTGATTCGGAAGGGTGCGTGGGCTTTTCTTCTCCCGCGCTCTCCGGCCCAGGTTAGGGGTGAGTTTTTCTCTCCCATCTCGCGCCACCGTATAGCGTAGGTAAAGCGCACATTCCTTTGCCGCTGAACGTACGTACGGCATCACGCAGAGCCCACCTTTCCATCGAGGCAAGAAGGCTTTCAGGCGGCGAAATGAAACGGCGCAGGTAGAAACGTTCATTCGACCGGCAAAAGCAAACTTCCCCCTTCGTTCAGTTTTCGTTAAGATTCATTCAACGTTTGGGAAGGCGCAGGGTGTTTTGAAATGGGTAAAAAAGTCACAGGTGCGTCGGTCGCTTAAGGTGTGCCTGCTTCGTACTGCGGAAAAAGAACTTCCACATGTTTCAACCCTTGAATGCACTTCATGGTAAAACCGTATGGAATTTTTGTGACAAGTTTAGAACTAAAATATACCCAATTTATTTAAAAATAACATAACACGAAATATTTGAACGAATGAATGGAATTTAATAGATTTTGATCTCTACAACTTTCAATGATTCACCATATTTGATTCCATGCCATTCTGTTTTATTTGTTTTAAATAAATACCATTTTTCAATTTCCGAATAAATATGATAGTGCGGTAATAAACGTTTTAACGTTTAACTAAGTTAACACTTATTACTGCGACTTCAACAGCTTTTAGCGGAACACGCCCATCCTATAATGATTCTATCCAGAGCTATACTGGACGAGCCAATCCGTGTCTTGCAATGGCCGCAGTTTTATTGAAATGGCGGCACGCAATAGCGCGCAAGGCTGCAAAGTACAGAATAAGTCAGTTTGTGGGTCGTTTGTGACACATTTGTAAACGATTTGTTGTAGTATCGAAACATTTACAGACTGGACCTTGTGTTCGTCGAACAGTGTTTGATAAATCATGCGAAGCTAGTTTATAGAAACGTGCTTTGTTCTTTACGCTATACGATTTAATGCTGTTTGTATGACAGAAGATTTGATCATGTACTAATGAACGAGTTGCGGCATATCTTTCAATTGCAGCACTGAATGTATTATTCTAAACCTATATGGTATGGAATCTAAGGAAGTAAACCGGAGTATAAAACGATTGATTGAACTTTGTTTCTGTTTGAAGAACAACATTAGATCTCACACTTAAAATTCACATGAGATGAATGTAACGTTTGTTCTGTGTCTGTCTTGAGTCTTTAGTAGGTATTAAAAACGAAGGAAACATGGAAAATTATATAAAGTTTTAGGTGCTAGCCCCGGTTTTCGTCACCAAATGGGACTTTGGCTGCGACCTGTACGCATAAACAACTAAGGTGATTATTTTGTGAAATTGGTAGGACAAATTCCAGTTGGAATTTTGGAAAAATTGTGCATGGTAAACCACAAAAAAAATTCATAAAATTTATTTCTTGTTGAAGCATTCATTTTTTTATTCCAATGATTGATGTACCACTAAGGGTTATTTAATAAGTCATCATTAATGGATACATGCGAATCAATAATGGCGCAATAGATTGTCGCATTTCTAAAAATCCACCATTCCAGACGCCATCGATAATCACCCCTTGAGAACAGAATTATAAATTCCACGTGTTAAAACGTAAGACAAATCAATAAATTTCCGTGGTTTTAATTGCGAGGAAAGGCACGTCTAGCATTTCGGTGCGCAATCATTCAACACCTCGACACGGATATTTATTCGGTGAAGCATTTTTACGACCAAGTGAAACATTATTAACTCCTTGTCGGCCCGGAGCATCGCGGACATACACAGCGACCCTTGAAAGTCAACAAGCACACACGCTTCGAAGTTTCGAGGTGCTCCCCGAAGTTGTTATAAATTATTTATAAACTCATCAGCGCACGACAGCTCAAGCAATCATAATCCAAATGGCATCAGGGTATCGCTTCCGGAAAAAAACATTTGATAAGAATCTTTGGTAAACCGTAGGAAAGGGTGGATTTCATACGGCACAGAATGAAAGAATAACCGAAATGAAAACCGTTGCTTTACGAGTCAACCTTCGAGTTGGGCGTTTCTTTCACGGTAGCATTTATTTCGGTTTCCTATTTTTCCGGTAGCTCTGAACATATTGTCACGGACCAAAGGAGGAAGATCTTCAAGAGTAATATTCAATCAGATAAAAGATCCTGCCACTGATTCCTCTTGTGAAGGCTGTTTCTAACCCAAAACCACCCGAATGATGCGCTCAATATATATTTTATTAAATAAATCTTCAACAGTTAAGGTAGAATAACTTATGTGTCGACCCGTAATGTTTTGGTTGCCCAAGAGTAGCTTCCGATTCAGCCGCCACGCGTACGTTGCCAGTGGCTGTATTGCGGTGGTGTGCTGGTTTGGTTGGAAAAAAGGAACAACCTGGACAGTATCAGCCCTTCGCAGCGAGAGGAAGCGTGTTAGAGATACAACGTTGAGACACCCTTGAGATTGTGGAACAGGTTACGTAGAGATTTTCATGAGGTAACTTACCGGGAACGGTTTCCTCGTTGAAGGTGATCTGCACGGTGTGCACGCCGGACTCGTGTGGCGTGAAGCTGGCTATAAACCGCTGATTGCCGAGGGCTCGTACCGCCGACGTCACGCGTCCACCGTTGACGAGGATCTCCAGGTTTCCCGAGCCAGCCTGCGACCCATCGACTGCAAGGCAAAGAGTGTGTGAGAGAAACTCCTTTGGAGAACTGGTACTCGCCTTCGGTACTCACTTTCAAACTCCACCGGACGGCCGAGTACTCCGTCGGGGATGTCCTGAACACGGATCGCCCGCGCCCCGCTGACGTCGCGCCCGATCGGCTCGAAGCTGCCACCGCTCTTCAGCTGCGCCGTGCTGTACTTCTCGAACCGCTCGTTCGACTCCGTGCGGTAGTTCTTCAGGTAGCCGCCGGACCGGTAGAGTCCCTCGTCGTCGATCAGCGTCGGCTTGGGGCGGTCGGTGCCGAGCGAGAACTTGTTGAAGTGCGTGTTCTTCTCCGTCTGGTTGTCGAGCGTGGAGCGGTCGTAGGTGAGGTCGGTGTTGAGCTGGCGCTCGGTCAGGTTCGCCAGCGACTCGAGCGAGTTCTGCGAGAACAGATGCTTGGTCTTGTTGATGACGTCGTAGCTGTCGCGGCGGGAGGGCTGGCCGCCCCCGTTGGCACCCGCGTTCACCTTGATGTTGGACGAGTAGTCGACGGTGGTGGTGGAGGTGTTGTTTGCGGCGGACGGCGGGCTGCGCAGGACGCGCTCGAACGTGGGGCTGTCGCAGACGAGGTCGCGCGTCACCGTCGACTTGTAGGTGGAGTTGCGCTCGGTCACCTTGTAGGTGCCGTTGGACTTTTCGTGCATCGCGATCGGGCTGGCGACCCGGACCGGTTCCAGCACGGGCGATGGGATGTAGCGCGTGCTGGTCGTGGTGGTGGTCGTGATCAGCGGTTTCGGACTCGCCGTACGGTTGGCCCGCAGCCCAGCATCGTGGTGCAACGTGGCCGACACGGTCTGAGGGCTCTTCAGGCCCGGGCTGGCTCGTATATGAGCGATCGTGGGACTCTCCGAGTCGAGCATCGTCGAGCGGACCGTCTTGGTGGTGTGGTTCTCGGTGCGGATCGTTTTCACGTACGAGTTAAAGCCCGCTTCGTCCCGGACCGGGCTCTTCAGCTCGTCCGAGTCACGCCGTTGCGCAAGCAGTTCCGTGCTGCGCCGGAACCCGTAGTCCGGCTCGGTCGTCGAGTAGAGCAACTTCGGCGAGGGACTGTGCCGGGCCGGCGACATAACCCGGCTCGTGTACGTCTCCTTGCGCAGGAAGCTATTCTCGTAGTCCTGCGGCGACCGGGAGCCCGACTTCGGGGCCGGCGGTTGCGGCGAGTAGATGTCCCGACGTGCGCTCGAGCTCTCCGTCGCCTTCCGCGTCAACGAGGACGAGTTGAAGTGGTACGACGGGCTTTCGGAGCGCAGCTTGCCGTCGTGCTGATGAGGGCTGGTGCGCGTCTTCCCCGAGCGGCCCTTCGAGCCGACCTTCATGATGAACGGCGAACCCTTCACGTCGTACCCGTTGAAGTACACGTACACCCGGTGCTTGCCGTTCGCCCGCGGCATGAACGTCACCTGGTACTTGTTCTCCTGCAGCCTCTCGACCGAGCACACGAGCGAGCGCTTCTCGTGCACGATGTCGACGTGCAGCTCGCCGGCGACCCCCACGCCCCGGGCGTCCACCTCGAACGAGTGCGCCCGCAGCGGCATGGCACCGTCCAGCCCGTGCACGGACACGCCGCTCGGGTCGAACACGGCGCACGTGAACGGACCGCCCTGGATGTGGCGTCCCTGGTAGGTTATGGCAATTTCCCAAACGCCGGCTTCATCCGGCTTGAAAATGGCACTATGTCCTTCCTCGATCTACAATGGAAGCGATGCATAAGAGGAGTGTGAGGAATCAGGGGCTTACAGATGATATTATAACAGTAGCAGCATTATTTATAACTCTAGCACATGATAATCCAACAGCATCAGTTGAGTTTATAACGCGAGTATTTTTATCGCGAGTTTTAGAAGAAATCATGATCGTAGCAGTTGTGTACATACTCAACTAGCGAGTGTAAACGTATATCGCACAAAAGACAGCCCAAGGTTGTTCAACACACCAGGTGGATTAATCTCGTTTGAACCGCTTCGATTGCATTAGAAAACTAAAGGAAGTTTAAAGCAATTGGTCCTCATTTCCTTTTATGTTTACTACATTTTCCTTTTTGTAAATTTTGGTAGTGACTATATCCGTTCTAATGAAATCTAAGAACTTCACTCGAGATGAGCCCACCTGGTACGTTGATCAACCTTGGGTAGTCATTAGGGCGATATACGTTTACACCGCTCAAGCTGTTGTATCGCGGCTTTATGATATCAACTGCTGCGACTCTCATTTCTACTGATGCCGTTGGATTATCATGTGCGGCAGTTAGAAATAATGCTGCTATAGTTATAATATCGTCTAAAAATCGTGCTAGTGAGGTCCACATCTACCTTCTTCAACGGACACTTTAGCGGACGCCCGGAAGGACTGTAGGCGGTAACGAGAATGTCCTCGGTTTTCGGCGCACCGGTTGCGTTGACCAGCACTTCCACAAGGCTTCCGAGGGCGCACGGGGCCATACCGGGCGGTGCGACGTGTACAAGCCTTGGGAGTACTCGGAAAAAGTGTCCACCAAGTCTGTGGGGAATAGGAGAGTATCAGTAATCAGTTGTCGCCGGTGTCTTCGATATGTTCCTGTAGTACACTCACTGGTTATCATCGATCTCGAGTACGATCTCGTGCATGCCGTACTTGTCCGGTACGAACGAGCCCTCGCCCCGCGGGCCCAACTTCACCGGGTGCAGCGTGGTCGTGTTGGGCATGCTGATGTACGCCCGCACCTTCGCCAGGTCGACATCGCGCGAGAGGGCTTCGACGCGGAAGTTGGTCGGCTCACCGACCCTGCCCGAGGTACTATCGAGGTGCACGGTGAGCATGTTCGCCAGCGGAGGCCTCGGGATCACCCAGCGTAGCCACGTCGTGTACGCCATCACGCCGAGATGCTCCTCGTCGGCGGTGGCCATATCCTTCGCCGCCAGGACGGGCTTCACGCCGAGCTTCAGCCCACCGTCTATCACCTTTTGCTGGTTGTTTTCCCACTGCGACGGATCAGAGCTGAGCTTGGCAGGGTCCGGGACGGGTCCACCAAGGTCCTTGATGATCTCACAGAACACCTTTCCGTCGTTGAAGTCGGTCTAGAGAACGAAAATGGAAGTAAGTTCAACAATTCCTTGGGGGATCTCCTTGCCAAATCCTTACCGTGAAGTTGGTAACGGGACGCCTGATCTGACCGTTCACCCACTTCATGGTCGCGTTGTAGCCGGGCCCGCCGGGGCGCATAAAGTACGACAGGTACGTCATCCCGGACAGCTCGTCCAGCCACCGCGAGGCCAGGTACTCCGGCTCCAGCACCTTCGGGATGCCGAACCGCTCGTAGGCCAGGTTCATCGCCCGCTCGCAGTTGCGCACCGACTCGTTCCCGTTCAGACTACGCCAGTGCGGGAACAGCCCGGGCTCGCAGTAGTCCAGCAGGGCCGACAGCAGCACGCCACTGTTCCAGTCCGTCGTCAGGTTGCTCACCCGGCAGTCGGGTAGGGCGGCCTGCAGCCAGGCAAGCATCAGTTTCCGCGGCGGGAACTTGCTGCGTCCGATCTGGTAGCGCACGATGAGCGACCAGATCAGCCCGAGGATCAGCTTCACGTTTCCATTGACGATGTCGACGTTGCCAATGTTGACCAGCTTCACACCGTCCGCCTCGATCGCGTTCAGCGCGGTGGTGACGTTCTCCAGGAAGTGGTGCTGGTTCGCTGGCCGCTTGTTCCACGACGGTTTGAGCGGGCGCTTCTGTAAACCTTCCACCAACGCGCACAGTAGTGTTCCGTCGCAAAAGTCCTCGTGGAACTCGATCACCTGAAAGTGATTGTAAACAATGGCGCTAATTAGACAAAATTTGACAGATACGAACTACGACAAAGTTCTCGAATTTTTTCCCTGGACAAACCTGCAAGCCGGACTCGCGCAGATGCTCGTTGACCCAGTTCTTGAAGGTGTTGGCCTGGATCTCGACCCACAGGTCTTCGTTGCCGCGGATGTTCATGCCCTTGGCCGCCGTCCCTTCCGGCGAGCGGGCCACCAGCCCCGCCTGGGTGATCTTCTGTAGTTCCGTCTTGCCATCGGGCGTATGTTGCAGCAGACCGGCATGCGTTATTTTGGCTCCTTTCGGTAGCTCCATTGCTGGTATGTGTTTGTGTGGTGTGTGGCACGTAGTTATTGACAGACTAGGGTTCTTTCTGCTCCACGTTCGATGCACTGCTGCGTTTGAGTGTTGGTTGGTGTTCCGGCGCTCAAAAACTGTTGCTGCTCATTTTACGAACCTGCGCCATAAAATGCAGAAAGTTTTCCTTATTAAACTCTTTTCCTTTATCCTTTTTGTTCGAAAACCAAAATAAATAATCTAAGCTTAGACGGTACGCGTGCGCGGGTTGTCCCGAGGCACCGAAGTGGATTCTTTCGAGCACGAGCGCAGCCAGCCAAGTGAGCTGTCGGGGGCCGCCTGCGGGTGGTTTTGTACGCATCCTCGCCGGAGAACGATGGTCCACCTCCGTTGCGAGTGAGCCGCGACGGATGTGAATGTTTTCTGGCCCGGGCCAAACTCATAAACACTGAACCGAAGCGAAGGAAGCGCCGGCGCAGGAAGACTACCGCGTATCGGAAACCGACAAGAATTGTTGGTGGAAGCGCGTACGAGTGCCGATTTGACAACGATCGACATGGATCGTTGGATCGGATGGCATCCGTTGGTTTGGGGTGACGATCCAATAAAACTAAGAATTTAGTTCCGCATACAACACCACACTTTGAAGGACGTCATAATTGTTAAAAAATGAACTAATATTTTTCGGGCGCAAAAGGAAGTTATGAAGATGCCATTGGGTAACGGTTTGACCTTGGAAATGGTCCACTTTTTTTCCAACCGATTGAAGGTGGGTTCAAACTAAACAAACTATGAAATTTTATTCGACAAACCAACTTTCATCCGGTCTAGTTATCCTACAAAAAAACCCAATAAAACGGGTTATGTAAAATTTGTGGTATCGATTCCGGCTCCTTGTTATATCTATGATATACTCTCCATCAATTATGTTGATCTCAGATGACCGTTTCAGCGAGCTTGATTGAAATTAATGCTTGCATAACAAAGACAAAAATCGGTGAAAAGTCCGGCTCAGCTTAAATATCAATAATCAATTGAAGGGTGGCCTCAATTAATTTTATTTCAGACAAGTTCCATTTCGCTTTCCGTTCGTAACAAATTTTTCTACGATCATCAACAAACCAATCCTTCCTGAGCCAGGTTTTCCACCGTCTTTTATCAGTTTGTTTGCTTGAGAATGCTTCTAACGATCACATGTGTACGGTGAAAACATGTCCGAGCCCGTTTTGTAGCACTGCTGAACCGTATCCACCGTGCGGATGACGTAATGGTGCTGGCTGTACCTGCGTCGTGGTCGAAAACAAAATCGGTCGCATTCCTCCTCCGTCCCCCCGGGGCCGCTTCTGTAAGCAAATCGTCCTCTCCCTACCCCGGACAAACTGTCTGTTTTTCCGCGCCCAAACATATTTGCTCCATCGCTCACAACGAAAGCGAACGGCGGGGAACTCAAAAAATAACCCCTGGCACTAACACGAGCTCGCGGATTGAAGCGTTTTTCGTGTTTGCCCGGGGGTGGAAGGGTGCAAGGAGAGCTGTTCGGAGAGCTTTTTTTCTGGGAAGCTTTTATGTCAAATGCTCGATCTCGCGCGCTCTCTCTGAGTGGCTTTGAGGAGGGATGATCGCACCAACACTCCGAGGGTGTGTTTACAGCTGGGTTGTTGTTTTTTTTTTTTTTTGAGGTCTGTTCTCCAACAACTCTATCGTGACGACGCGACTTGATCGGTGCGCAGATTGCAGATAGAATTACACTTCATTAAATGAGCGGTGGAAAAAAAAAACATCGATCTTCCTAGAATCAGGGTTAGAACCAATCATTACAGCAGCGGGAGGTGCAACGTTAAAAAACATGATTCCTCCTGATGTGGGGGGGTTTAATTAATTCTCCATTGTGGAAATAAAACTTCCTTCGGTGTGCGGTGCGACAACCTTCAAACACGACCGGCTATAGGTTGACGTGCATTACTCGCCCAAACAACAGGTGAGATGGTTCGGTTGTTGCCTACGCCATCGGCGATCCTCGCTTCCCATCGGCTCGATCGGGCGATAGTCGATCAACAAATTCCATACGCGGTGAGCTCATATGGGACGTTCTGACACGCCGTTCTCGGGCGAGTTTATTTGCTTTTAGTATTTTGTTCACCCCGACTACCGTACTTGTGCGCACCCGTTGGCCGCCATCGCGCAGCTCTAATGAATATTCAGCGAGCGCCATGATCGTGGCAATGACACACGCGGGGGAATTAAGGGTCGGCATCTCACACCCCCGGTCACTTCAAGTGGCCATCATAGCCTTCCCTCCTCCCCATCCCGACCGAGGCCATCGGGTGACGTCGTCGCCGTTCCGTTCCGGCGGAAGCCGCGCGACGTCTAAGGCGTGGCGCGAGTGTGGTCCTACTCCGGCTTCTCCGGTCATTTTCACGAGACTGGAGCCAAATCCTCAAACCGGAGGACCCATTATAACACACTGGGGCCTGTTTTTGGCGAACCCGCCGTATCAATTTCCAAACACGGAACATGGAATCCGGAAGACAAACACGATAAAGGCTAGCTATCGATGGATGGCTGCGACAGCTCGTAACATTTTGAGTGCCTCGCCTGACCTCCATTAGCAGATGACTTTTTTTTCTTACTTTAAACGTACGTGATTGGAAAATGCCATCAAACGCTGGATTGATCATATAATCCCCAGCATGGTTTTACATGTCTTAAAGACGTCTACGTAAATACTGTTATTTTTTATGAGGTTCTTGACTTGGCCATTGTTGATAAAATATACGTTTAGAAGAAATAAAACGATAAGAAGAGAATTGACAATTTCATATTCTAGAAATATTCAATAGATGAAAATTACTTAAGTTTATACAATATACTTGTTTTTCTTATAAATTTTTATGAAAAATCAATTATTTGTTTTGTATTAAATATAAAATTTTGTGTCAATCAACATGTTGACTACCATGACTATCATTTTTGATAGCCAGCTGTCATTAGTTCTTAAAAGTAGTTGTCCCAGAAATGAATGAAAATGCATCATAACATATATAATAACATTTGATATCAATTGTTTGGGTAGCTAATTAAACTCGATTTAATAATTGTTGTAAACAATTTTTTTTGAAAAATATTGTACTAAAAAAGAATGGTAAAAACGCTTGACAGTCAATGTGTTAATAGTAAGAATTTTCAATGTTTAGGTTCAATGGTAGAAAATTACATGATGCAAGGTAATTGTTTTTCGATATGGGGTTTTCGAATTAACAGGAAGCGATGTAACGGTCTGTTGATCCAAAATAAATTCCTTTCAAATTTTTTAAAATCACCTCATTCCTTTAGATCTATTGTGTAGCTGACCTCGAGATTCTTTCAGTTGGTAAAATATTTGAAATAAAATAACCGTCCGGTCCGATTTATGATGTAATATTATTCCTGTTACCCACTTAATCCATTTGAAGGCCACACAAGCTCCACGGAGGTGTTAATATAAAATAATGGTTTTCCAACAAACGAGCAATCGATCGATCGAAGATCATCCGTGTTGTAAAGCTGCCCCCAAAGGCCATAAGGAATCGCATTCAAACCCCACACGAGTGGAACAGAATCGAACGCACTGCAATAAAAAGTGGTGCAAATGTATAAAAGTAAATCACGATCACGGTAAAGGATTCGGTGGAGGGCAAGGAAAACCGAGCGGGGTGGCTTTCGGGTGACTGATTTTGAGTCGCAGCCAGGGCGCGTTGCTTCCTTCGCGTGACTTCGCGATCGGGGGCCGTTTGAAAACAAATAAAAAAATACCCAACCGCCGTTCAAAATTAAAATGCCAAAATGGTACGTTGCGCGCCGCGGGGTTTTTGTTTTTCACGTGTTTGAACGGCTTGCGGCGTCGGCCGTGTGTCGCTGCGCCTTACGCATCGATAGTTTTTCGGGTTAAGAGGCGAGCGGTTGCCTTTCATTCGCCGCAGGTCCATGACGAAAGCGGTACAGCCACCTTAAAGTGTCACCTGTTCTTCGGTTTTTGGAGGAAGGAGGCAAAAGGCTGAGAAAGATGTTTGTTAGTGAGAGTCGAAACAAACCTACTTTGGGCACACATTTTCGTGTGGTATTCTCGAGTTAGTGACCGTCGACTTGGACGGTACAACGAACACAAGTATTCCTTCACGAGCCTCCGGACTGGATCGTGCTTCGATCAACGTGATTCGATGGTGATGTAATAATAGCATGGTGATGTAGCAATACCAATCACAATTTCCCCACACACTGCGAACGTTCCCCAAAAACCCACCAGACCGGTACCGATTTGCGACTGCAAGAGTGAAAGGAAAGGGTACCGTCAGGTTCACCAGCCGGACCCAGTTCAAGACCTCGCGCGGGGGTCCGAAATTCAATTTTTGATTGACGAACCGAACGAAGGAAAAGCGTTTGCGAAGCAAACTGGTCCCCCAACCGCATGCTATCAGTGGGCGAATGTTATCGCGTACAACACCCACCACCACCACCACCAGCGGCAACCGATGATGGCGACGGTAGGCAGCAGCTTTACGGTGGGAAGAAGCAACAAAACACCAACGACCAAAATATGGCCGAGCTGCGCACTGACATAAGCGATGCTGCCGTTAATTAAGCCACCGCACAGTAGGCCGTTCGTTGATCTCTGACACGCTTGTTGTGCGGGTTTTCGTTTCGTTTCGTTCGCTTAGTCATTTTCTTTTTCCTCAGCACCATTTTCCACGCAAGAAGCCAAGCCACGGACAAACGTCGCGAAAGTCACATACATTTCGTTTGTAGACAGGAGAAGGAAAACACAAAAAAAAACAGAGAGACGAATCTACACTCCCGAGCCCTGACCCGGATTGTGGGGTGGAAATAGTGGAAAAAAATTGCTTACAATCGTTTCGTCTCTCTTCCGTTGGCGCGCGGCAACAGGGACGCTATATAGCGGTGACTTCGTCGAAGGGTAAAGCACGTCCACCTTTGGTCGGGGGGCAAAGCAGGTATAGTATAATAATAAATTTGCCTCCATTCGTACAGTGAAATGTAATTCGTATTTACACGCTTCGCCGGCAATGGGAACCTTGACTTTTTGGGGACGGAAGATAAATCCAAAGCGCAGTTTCTTGTGCTATCTTCGCAACGGAGAAGCCGCAAGGGCACGATTGGGCCAAGGGGCTGGGGGAAAGCACGGAACGCGCACAAAATTGCGCATTGTCATTGATTCCCATCCGGCGGAGGGTTAAGGAACGAATGAAGGCAGAAAAGATGCAGAAAAATAAGGCCGAAGACAAGAGAAGCGAGTGAAAATAGAAATAAAAAGAAAAACAAAAAGGCTCAACACCGTCTACGAGCCTAAATGGCTGTCGATGGCCATCGGACCGGTCAAAGGCTCGGGTCGCAACAGCGGAGACAACCACGTCAAATTGGCGGACTTTCCAGCCGAACCGGCGACCCTATTTTTATGATAATAAACTACGGCAAAACTTACGCAACGTAAAAGGAATCCGGAAGGTCTTTCCGGCGTGACCCGATAAGGACTTTGGGGCCTTCCCTCGGCGTCACGCTAATTGACAGGCGAACTGGCATTGAAAGCGGCGATGGAATTGTGGCCGGTAGAAAGAAGAGATAAAAAACCCAAGAAGAACGTCAACAATTCCAATTTATCTATCACGAACCTTAGTGGTCGGCGTCGATCATTTGTGGAGGAAATTATTAACGAATTAGCACTACGGTGAGATTATGAGATTTGGTTTCGCCGCATCACTGTGGAGCGGGAAAAATGTGTCAATTTGCCGGAGCTTGTTTTGGAGCGATCTAATGAGCTCAATTCGCTGAATCGGGCTGTGAATTGGAACGTGATTGGAATGGTGTTTATTGGGACGATTTACTCCGCGATAAAGTGGTCTCATGGAACGTCATTAAAATATACCAAAATTCTATAGAATTGGTAGCACAAATTACTGAAATAATCTCTAAATAAATGATATTATAATTGGGCCAGTATATTTCGTTCAATGGTCATTATTCGTGTTGTGCCTTATGAATCTTTTGGCGAGTTTAATTCATATAAATCTTTTACCTAAGAGTCATTCAGATGGATTTATGAATCTTTTGGGGTTCAAATCTTCAAACGCTTATGAATCCTTCAAACCCCTAATGAATCTTTATGGATCTTTCATGAATCTTTCACGAATCTCCATGATTCTTTCATTGGTGAGAATCATACGATCAAACAAAAAGATGTTCCCTCTACCCATTTTTTGTTCATCACTTTTCATCAGTTGCAAAATCTTTGGGATTCATGAATCTCTAAAATGCAAAGAATCATTCAGATTTATAGATTTATATATCTGAAACAGAATTACACAACTCTAGTCACGGTTACCAAGGTACGTCGAAATAAGGACAGAGATATTGTACGTTACAAATTGTATTTTTCCGTGAAGCTTTAACCATAACTATTTCATTTTTGCATTGTTTCCTTTCCCATATCTCTACTTTACTCTGACACTCACTCGTGCCAAAGAAATGTTCATCGCAATTTACAACATGTCCAACTTAATGTTTACCACTTCGTCTGATTTCATTGTGGCGATAAGGGGGGATGACGAGTCCCGCAACCCGCTAAATGCTTCATTAGCATAGCGGGAGCCTGAGAGCGTGCGGGAGGCTCGTAGTCATCTCGACACAACGCTTCCCCAATCGTATCACCGGGCAAGCCTTGGCCTAGCGATAAGCGCCAACGCCATGGGAACATGTCAGGGTCGGTTCCCATCACCGCCGCCACCGTAACCGCCCTTACGCCCATTGTTGTTGGCCCAATCGCTTTGCTCCAAGTGCAGCCTCGACTGACGGGGACCTTTAATCGTCCCGACTGCTGCCTACCAACGCGCATTCCACTCGGAATCGAGCTGTTCGAGTCGGGTTTTCCGTTGTTACCATCGTGCTAGGAATGATGAACCTTCTTTTTATCTTGCCCTGCAGTACAATGTCGACAAGACACAAGAAATGTCACAATTTGATTCAACTTGTTCGCTAATGGATAGTTAATAGAGCATGTGAAGCAAAGTGCAGGTTTTTTTTTTGCTTATTACATCCCGCCCGCGCAGAACGGAAGCGGAACGCTGAATGGCTGCAAAAGTTCACCCAATTCGAAAGGTAATGACTTTATCATCGCACTTAATCACGTAATGGATCAAATTTATAAAATTATAACGCGTGAAACTGTTGCCGCGCATGCCGGGAACAAATGGCGGAACGAACATACTTTTCGAAAGGTTCGTCGCTTGCCCGACGGTTGAAGTCTTTTGACGGTTTCTTACAGAATATCGACTTCCTGTTGGAGTGCTGTACAAAACCTTTTTGTTTGGCGCATCGGTCGATAATAACTAATATTTTGGATGTATTTTAATCGTTTTCATAGTCCTTTAGGCGATAAAATTAATAAAATATTGATATTATGACCATCGTAGGAGAAATCGTATCATTATCGTATTTCATGTTTTCCTCTTCAACTTGTTAGAAATCGCTGTATCTGAACTCCATATAGCAAGTAGCTGGGAAGGTAAAAACCATACCGCTTCGATGGAAGCTGATTGCTTGATAATGTGGCTTTAAATTCCCCCGCTTCCGGCCTCTTGTGTTCCTACCGCGTTCGACGAGCAGCCCGAGCGTACCCGGGGTTTCCGGTGTTTCCGGTCGCTGAAGTCGAAAGTGAATCTGAATGACCCGCGAAACGGCCCACCGATCGGGGCTGCTCTCGAGGAGCTGTTTCCCTTTTGGTGGTTTTTGCATCTCTATTTTTCCTACCATTTTGTGTAGGTTTTTTTTTTCATTCGCTCATTCACTCGATTCCGTTTCGACCTACGGTAAAAATGCAAATTCGACGCTCGTAACCCCCACGCGGTCGGGTTTCGCGCACCACCGCCACCATCGTCGATGCCAATACCCTCCGCGCGCAACGGGGGCCGAAGGAACAGCTGGGAGGGCA
The DNA here is from genome assembly GCF_943734705.1 of Anopheles coustani. Lineage (NCBI taxonomy): Eukaryota > Metazoa > Arthropoda > Insecta > Diptera > Culicidae > Anopheles > Anopheles coustani. The sequence continues at coordinate 68,951,163 of NC_071289.1, read as the reverse complement.
GTCTGGGCCTGGGAGTGACGAACGTTGCTCCAAATGAAAACGAAAGATGGAGGACGCTGGAAGAATTCCTCGATGCCTCGATGTGTCGATCGACAGAAGGCGCCCGGATCATTGCCGTCGTCGTCGTCGTCGTCGATGACGCCATCAGTCAATGTGGGGCCGGATTTTGCGCACTGGATGCGTAGGACTGGTTCGGTGTAAAACATCGCGCGTACATAACCCCGCAAAAGTGACTTGCACAAGGTAGAGACGGCTAGCGTCTTGCTGGAGGAAGCACAAGCGAGCCTTTTTTGGACGCACGTTCGTTAGAGCCCGAAGCAACGCTGTTATTTTTATTACTTTTTAAGATTTAAAAGTAAATTGTCTATCTCTCGTTAAGTCACGTCGTCGTTGCGATCTCCACAAAAATGAAAAAAGGAAGGTGATTACTTTCGTTTTCCACGTATCGTGCCATTTCTTCGACTAGCAATCTTCTGGTCCGGCGGTCCGGTTTGCCCGATAAGATCCCCGTTCCCCGTTCGTATGTATGTTGCCACATTGTTCCACCGACTCGTTCTGCAGCACTTTCGTTAGCGCGTACGCAATGTCCGGCTGCATCCCGCTTCACACTCCCAGCACCCGTATCTGCAAATAACCCGCTCCGCGTGGTGCTGTGTTGGACCCCGCAGCATTCTACCGCGCGATCCCTTTCATCGACCGTTCAATGGACAACACAGAACCCGAAGGGACGGCAAGACGTGCACCAAGACGTGTACCGCAAAAGGTGAGACGGAGCAGAAAAAAAAATGTTCGAAAACCCCCAGACGAAATCTCCAACTCGTTTCGAACGGGGTTGTGCGCGTGGAGCGTACCGTCGTACAGATGATTGTGTCGTATCGTGCAGACTGGTTTTGGCTCACCTACACAGTTCTACCCGGGGTGGACCATACTGGGCCCGAGGGTTGCGCATGCGAACACACACGTAACAACCACCGAAAGCACCAACCCCCACATGGTGCCCATGTGTTGCGCGTTGCTGGCCGCCGGACGCTGATCAAGCGTTTCGTTTTGCGTTTCGGGCTCTGCTGCAAAAGGTCCGCTGCGAGTCGTCGGGTTCGCAGAAGGACACACTCGACGTTCGCCGTAGGGGAGACCGGGGCAAACAGTAGGGAAATATAAATATCCGCGGAATGTACGCAAAGTTCGGTTAACGCTTCGCTCGTTAATCATCGGAACACGGCGAATTTCAAGATTGCATCTCAAGTAAACGCTATTAACCTTGCAGGCACCTTTTATTGCGACGATGAACTTTGGCGGTTGCTGGTCGCGTGTGTTGATAAACTTTGCTAAAGTCAGCATTAGCTAAACATGTTTTAAGACATTCGAAGCAAATTTCATTGGATTTGATCAAACGCACCAGAGAAGGTTCGCAGCATCCAACAATGAAAGTGTGGTGAAGCGTAGAAAAGAAGGCGCAACCAGTTCATGGACAGGTAAGTAAAAAGGAAAATAAACGGTCAAAATAAACAACACTCTACCTCGGCTTACGGCGGTGCGAAACCGTCCGGTTAAACATCGGTCCGATTGGACCGAGCTGGTTGCGCAATTGTTTGCGTTATTACATAATGCTCATTACTGCGTGTGTACCATACTTACAACAACCAGAGTGACAGATGTTAAACTGTTTTGTTTGATTATCGAACAAGCGCTCGGTAGTAGGCGCTGCGGTGACCTAGAAACGGCCTACCATGCTTCGTACAAGGCAGTTCGTACCGTTTTGCAGCCGTTTCCCACCGCGTGAAGGAAACAATTTCGATCTTTTACAGTCGGTATGATTGCCGGAACCACCGGTGACGTTCGCTCTGTTCTGTCGCAACACTCTACCGAGGATGATTTATTACACGCCCGCCAGTTGGAAATAATTTCCGATCTTCCTTTCCGACCCGAACAACGGCTTTAAAACGAGGGAATTTGTGTCACGAAATCTAAGCACTGGCTGAAACATTTGTCGACCGAACTCGGCCCCCGCAATGGGGCGTGAGACACTTCAAGAACGTACCGACACTGAGCGTACTCCAACACACGGCCAAACCACGGCCCCGAACGGCTTCACACTTGGCAGGTGGGTTCGTCGCTTGCTCAAATCTTTCGTCTTGCCGCTACTCGCCGCTAGGCCTTCCACTCGGTCGCACTTCCGCGTGCCGCGCACCACACCCACCCACACGACGTGTGACACATTTTATTATTCACCTCACATTTTCAGCGCCGACGCGGGCGCGACGATTAACATAAGCAGATTCTATTTTGGACCGTTTTCGTTTTCAAAAAAGCCTTTCATTCACGTTTCGCTTGGTACGCGCCGCACACTCGCTCACTCTTACACCTAAACCGGACATACAAACGCACATATACACACACACACACTTGGGGTTTAGTTGGATTCGCGGAATTGCATTGTTTTCATCCTCGCTTCCTCATCATCCCAAAGCGAAAGCGCCCCAGCGCTCGCCGTGGACGCTGGGAGGATGCGCTGGACCAAATGGTGTTTTAAATCAAGATTTACCCAACTCGGAACAATGGTACGGTGGCACAATGTGGCCACCCGTTGCCTGGGATGGGCAAAATAAAGAGAAAAGCTCGCCGTTTCCCGGCAGGAGTTCCCCTGGTTCGATCGAAGGGACAAAGCCAAAGGGAATACAACGGAAGGATGGATAGTAAAAAAAAAGAAGTAATAACCTCGCCAGTACGACCCGGGACATTTTTCATCCCGGACTATGTGAAGCTAAAGGTGGAGGAATTGCACCATCTTTATCCCCACGAGCGCGGACTGTGTGTGTCTGTGTCTCGTTCACTCGCACACGGAGATTGGTGTGTGAGGGTCCTAAGATGCATTTTAATTCACCGCACGACCTCGAACGAGCGAGCGAGCAAAACGACTCCCGGCCCGATCTGATTCACCATTCCGATTTATGCGCGCACATTCCTGGAACCGCAAACCATCATTCCCCCGCACGTTGGAACTCGCGCTGACAACCAGTCGTTACCGAAAAGGGCCCCTCCCAGCCCGACCGCCAGCAACACGACACCATCACTCACCTGTGCAGATTCTGGGCAGCAAACGGCGGACGATTATGCGACACAACACACCGCACACCGCACTCTCGCACTTCGGCCCCTAAGTAACACGCCCTTTTCGGAGCCGCACCTACCAAGCTCGGGGATAGGGTTTGTTTTTTCTTCACCTTTTCACTCTCTTGATGATTGTCACTAAAGGCCCACAACAAACCTCGCTTCGCTTCCCTTGCACAATCGCCGGATCCGGCGACGGATCCACTGCTCGGACGGTCTTTTGGGGGCGCACCGTACGTTTGCGCTGTCAAACGTTGACTAAGGCGCTCGAGCTGCTTTCAACAAAGAAAACTCGACACTCATCGCGGTCCATCATGATCCAACCAACACAGCAATCCCAGCAGCGGATCGCAGTGAGCTGAAAAAAGCACCGAGTGCCTTGAAAGAGTAGTTTTGATTTTCTGAGGAAACACTTCACGGAAAAGCTTTCAAACGCTTGTGTGAGAAACATGGAAAAAGCATGTGAAGCTCACCTACGGCTCATGCTTTAGTACAAGTATAAAAGCGTACGGTTGTGCTGAAAAGCTTTTATGCTTTTACAGTGCGTAACAAATTACAATTTATTTATCCCCACATGGGCTTAGTACAAGCCAAACAACAGTGCATTTGAATAATAATTGTACAAAAAAGAGGGGATTTTCAGTGAAACAACCATAACAAAAATCTTACCAAACAAACGAAAGGCACTAAGCTCTTCTTTCTAGGATGTAAATTATCTGGATGGCGTACTTTAAATATTGGTCTTTGGGATCTGTTTGACCATCAGAAGGGATGGTCAGTTTGACAGTTTTTGATATTTTTAGTCTACAATCTAAAAATTTGATAAATACTTTTACAAGCGAAATAAACAATCCATAACTTTGAAAGTCTATAACTACAGATTAAACGTTTTTCACACATTTTAATAATTAGTATTTTTTGGGACCTGATGTGCCGTTTGAATGTAAAGTTTATACTACGATCAAGGAGTTAACTTGTTCTTCATTCAATCTGATACCCATATCCCATAGTTGGTTTTTTCGGAAACTTTACGTTGATTTGGGTAAGCTCTGATAGAAATAGAATCAACATAATGCGTAGCAAATTACAATTATTATCACATTTGGTACAAGAAAAAAAACTAAGCATTTGAAGAACAAATGTTCAAAAATGAAAGGATTTGACTATAAATAAATAAAAGGATTTGTTTTCAAACACAGAAAAATTATTCGGATTGTTGGTCTTTTGTTTTTGAAATTTTCTTTTTTAACATATAGAAATTTTTGATAAATACATTTTTAAACGAAGTAAAGGGTCCATAACTTTGAAAGTCTATAACTACAGTTAAAACGTTTTTAAAGTTTTCTTATACTATTTCAACGAAAAAATTAAGGACTTTTAAGATCTGGTACGCCATTTGAACGTAAAGGTCATACTACAATCAAGGAGTTAACCTCTTCTTCCGTCAATCTGTTACCCATATCCTATATTGAAATATGTTTTTTTTTTTTGTAAACTTTACGTTGATTTGGAAGCACTCATAGAAATATATTCAAGCAATCGTCTCTTCTGCCTTTATATTAACCTTTTCGTTAGCGGAGGCCTTTAAAACAGTTTTTACAATATGCTCGATTGGTAAACTTTATGGTATTCGTTGTTGCTTATATGTGAGGGTGTCAGTCGAAAATCAACCGGTAATATTTGACGTAGGAATAAAACTAAAATCAGTTTATTTTTCATGAGTTGCCTTACACTTTGACATCAAAATCGGGTTTCTGTTCAGTTTCTTTCACGGTCTTCGGAAGTAAATTAAAGGACATCGCACCAGCATCGAGCGTACAGTGGTACTAAACTTTATTTCATTCGTACAACGTTTGCTAACGCGGACGAACGCTGCCGAAGAAGGTCAATGCTCCGGGAAATCGAGCGGACTAACGGTAGCGCGGTAAGAACTAGAAAAATTAGAAGGGCAAAACAGCGGTGTAAGCTCAAACAATAAAATATTTCACATCCCTATCACACATTCCGTCGTACATACATTCGCTTCGTTAAAATATCTTTATAACATCGTCTTTTTAGGATTTATTTATTTTTTGTGTTTTGTTGTTAATGTTTTCCGCACTTTTACTTTCACGGAGGCGCCTGCGGGTGGAAGAGAGAGAGAGAATGGAGAAGGGCAGCTTCCATCGATTTACTGTTCGCTCGACGTGTCGTAGCTGGCCGACTGCAGCAGGCTCTCGTTCTCGTTCAGCTCGTCCTGCTTCTCGACCACCGGGATGACACGTTCGGGTTTCGCAGGTGACGTCTTCACCACCGGTTCCGGTTCGTCCCGCTGGGGTGGTTGCTGTCCGTTGGAGACGATCCTCGGTGGCACCTCGGAGTCGTCCTCGTCGGCTGCGGGGAGCTGCTTCGGGGCGGCCGTGCTGGTGGTGGTCGTAGTGGAACCGGACGTCACACTTTCCGACGAAGCCTTGGACGGGGTGACATCTCCGGAGTTCGGGACTACCGGGGAAGGATCGGCCGCGGGGGAGCTGGCGGAGGGGGAGGAACCGTCCACCGGTGCGGTGCTGCTAGCTGTCGTCGTAGTCGTGGTCGTGGTCGATGGTGCCGGTGTGGTCGTTGTCGTCGTTGTGGTCGTAGTTGACGTCGTGGTCGTCGTCGTCGTCGTCGTTGTCGTTGGTTCCTCCGTCGTGGTGGTGGTCGTGGTGGTGCCCGATTTCGACGGCTTGGATGGGCGCGTCCGGCGACCGCGGGTTGTCCGCTGGGTGACGACCGCGACCGTACTCTCGGTGGGCTCGGTGGTGGCCTTAGAGAAGCGGGACGAAATCTTCGTCGGCTTCACCGAAACCGTCGGCTTCGGCGAGGTCGATCGCGGGAGCTTACCCGGTCGGGGTGGCCGGGTGCGGCGCGTACTGCCCGACGGTCCGGCCGACGTCGCCGGAGTGGTACTGTCCGAGGCGGATGGGGAACTCTCCTGCGCCACCGTCGAGGATGTGGCCGGCGACGCCTCCGTAGTGGCCAGCTTCGAGCTGTCGCGCAGCAGCGGGCTGTACTTCTTGCGCGCAAACAGCCGATTCAAGCCACCCTTGATCGGCGACGGTGCGGCCGTCGATGCCGGCTCAGCGTCCTCCGGGAGCTCCCTCGGTTCCTTCGGCGCGGGCACGGCCACGGGGGAAGCCTTCTGGCGGTCCTGCGACGGGCTGTCGAGACTGTCCGCCACCGGGACGCCCGGGCGACTCTGGTCCTCGTGCTTGTAGACTGAAAATATCGATTGGACACGCTCTAAGACAAACTCCAACACGGGCCCGAACCGCGACTCTGTACCTTCACCCCAGACTTTGGCGGGCAAGCTAGTGCTAGTGCTAGTGGTAGTGTTTGTGGTGTGGTGTGCAGTGATGTTGTTGGTGGTGGTGGTGGTGTTTAGTACAGGCGTTAGCGTGTGCCCTTCCGGGTTACTGGTGACCACCCGGCGGTCACCGATGCCGTCGACATCGTCGTAAAACGGGATCTCGCTGGCACTGACCCCAGCCACCGCGTCCGGTTGCTGCCCGCCGTCGAACGCGAACGCGACGGCGGCATTTTGCTGGCGCAGCTGCGTCAGGAAGTAGTCGCTGAACGAGGCGAAGTTGTTGCGCTGCGCATGCTCCCGCAGCTGCCCATCCTGCGCCACCGCCAGCCGGCTGATCTCCGCCTCTAAAAGCAACCGCCGTTCGTCACCACCGTCCACCCCGGCCTGCGGTCTTAAGCTATTGTTCCGTCCGGCAGCCCGCTGGCCATCGGCGGTGTTATTTAATCGTGCAACCCCAACACCAACACCATCGTGGTTACGTGCGCGGTGCGTGCCGTGCAAGCGTAGGGTATGGTGATTATGAGCGTGCGGATGATGATCGCGATGATGGCGATGAGAGGGAGGAGACCGATGAGGAATGTTACTACTGACGATGATGTTGTTTTTGTCGTTGGTGAGGTGTGAAGAAACATGATTTGCATCGAAATGTCGCCGAGGACGACCACGCGAAGCTTGGGATGGATTAGTAGCGTGCGGGGAAGATAGTGTGCCCTCCGGTGGGAGGATCGTATGGGAAATGGGTGCGGTAAATGAATGAAGACGATAGTGATGATGATGATGATGATGAAGCTGCGCCACCGGTGATGCTGCTGATGAACGGCGACGCCGTTCGTCACGAGCGTTGTGAAATGTTTCACCAGCGGTGGAAGCAAGCAGAAGCGTCCGTGCGGCGGCTGAGCCGGGCCCGGAGCCTGAAGCAACTGTCAACTGACCTTTGGGACCGCCGAGGCGCATGCGACGGAACAGGGCCGCCCGCACCGAGTCGTCCACCGGGCTGCCGAGTACCGTTACCGTCGCCAGCAGGCAGCACGCCGCCAACAGGGTGATCCTCATTGCCATTTCTTCCTAGCTTTTTTTTAGGTTTGATCTTTAGCTGTGGACATAGATTGAGATGCATAAAGAAAAGGGTAACACTGACGCTAAATGCCACACTGTGCGAATGTAGATGCAGTCCCAAGTTTTCGAGACAACGCCTGAAACCTGAGACTAAATTCAAGCTCATCTTGTATAGTTCAAACGAAAAACCAAAATATCTTATCGCACTTTTACATGTCCTAATTCGGGAGTGGCCATGGCGTAGCGGTAGCGCGAGGAAACACCACGCCACAGGTGGGGCATCGAATCTCGAATCTTAGACAGCCCCTCCGGTATTACGAACGGATGGTCACCGATTTATAATATACCGCCTTTCGGTCACGGAAACTCTACTCTAAGAGAAAAGGCCCATTAGGAAATGCTGTGCCATATAAAAATAAAACTTAGTTGGTTTTCTTAAACGACGGATAACATCACTTAACCGCAACTTTTCTTTAACCATTAGCCAAAAAAAGAATCATTCAATGTAAACTTGAAACGATCAACCATTTTAAAACCACCCCCACACATTGAGCAGATAAAGAAATTTAATTGTCAAACGTCGTTATTATGGTAACCCGACCGAAAAACGTTAAGATTCTTGACAGATACTGCACGAAAAGTCACTTTAAGAAGTACCGCTCATGTTTCTCCTCAAATACGACATTTCAAACCTTGACTCGTGAATCGATCGGGAAAACCAACCTATGCTGCAATTTTTTTAAATATGTATTATGCCACATTTATTCACCAAAATTGTATCAACTTAAGCAAGGCACACCCTTTGGTTGTGATTTGTGTTAACACTTGGGTACGTAAAGTACGAGATTCCACCTTTCACATTCACGGTGAAGCCAGCCAGAAAGGACACTCCGCTCGTTCGGCGACGGGCCCGCTTTTTCAGTCAACTGTGTCGTCGTTTGCAGATTTCGTGTTTCGCTCGCTACAACAAACCGCCTCGGTTCTATTGCACAATTTGGAAACCAATTCACCTTCTGCTTTTCCACCCTCCACGAGCACCGTTTCGTTCCGTGTGTGTCTGGTCTGGGCCGCTTTTCGTGAACGGCTGGCACTAGTTCACTCCGCTCCGCCAGACACCGTATCACTCGAGCCGAACCGAGCCGAGCCTAGCTTCCTAGTATCCGTTCTCTTTTTTTTTAGCTATGATTTTGGTTCGAAAAACAACAACTCGCACACTACGCCGATACAGTCACACATACACAAACACACACACACAACCCCACACAGAGTCAGAATATGACACAAGACGGGTTGTGGCCAACGACACCGAACGGGTTGTTGTTAGCGGTACCTACTCCGTTAAGAGGCGACCTTTCTCCAGGTTCTCCGACGACGACGTCGAGTTCGACCACTCCCTGCTGCTTCTAGCCACGCGTTTCTGGCGTGATTCCGCACGAACCGGCCTGCGTGTGTGTGTGTGTGGTTGTGTGTGTCGCACTAGAGTGGCAAATCGACGGCCCTTGGTTCACGTTTCACAAGAATTCACCCTCAAAACCCTCTGGGGGGTGGCGGCTGTGTGTAGGACTCACGAAAGGGTTTAGCGCCACGGATCTTGATCACGAGCGCCACCGAGCGGGTACGGGAGGGGTACGGTGGGGGCGAGATGCACGGAAACAACTGCAACCGGCGCTGTCACGCTGTCTTGCGAGGCACGACCAAATTCACGACCGAACGCGGATACGATCGATCACAGAATGAAAGGCACAGGCTCGACGCCGATTGCAGGCGCAGGCTCATTTCACCACCCCGAAAAAACCGAATGAAACGGATCGCAACATCGAAGAGGGAGAGGGAGATAAAAAACTACACATAAACATACACGGAGTGTGTGCGCCAACTGGCCACTAATAGACCGCGATCCGCGATCGGGGGTTACGATCGTGGCGTCCCTACCAACACACCAACAACGAGCGTAAGAGATCGAACGAGAAAGAAAGATGTTGATGATGGGATGGGGTAGGGAGGGAGGAAGGGTGGTAGGGTCCTCTGGAAGGGAGGGCAGCGGTCCCGATGTGAATGTCTCTTGGGGTTTGCATACGAAATGGTCCCCACGATACATAGATTTATGCCAACCGAACCCTCCCCTCCCCCCACTAGCCGGCCAATCTGTCGCGGCGCCCTTGCGTTTAAATGCCTACCAGCACCACCCGCATCCTCCTTCGGCTGCTCGCTTTTACACTTGCCTTTCTTCAGGAATCACAAAACTCAGGGGTCGGCAAACACTGGCCCGTTAGATGCCACATTCATAGCGCTTGCAGAAGGTTAATTGAAATTTAATAAAAGAGGCAATGTTTGAGGTAACACTGAGAAAGTAATGAGCTTTTTGCTAATGGTTTCGTACTAAAACCCTATGTTTTCCATAAACGGAGCTAAAAATTGCTTTAAAAAGTGATAGTTTTAAAACGCTTAGCTAAATGATAACTAAATGCATTAGTAACGCAGGACCAATATGTATTCTATTGAAGTTATTGTGAGCCAATATTATTGTTCAAGTTGAAGAGAAGAGGCTTATAAGTATTTTTTTAAACAATCAAAAAGTTGAATTTTATGAACAGTTGCATGTTGCTATTGGATGGCCACATGCCTTTTCTTGAAATAAACTTACACACTACAGCATACGATTCTTCGTGCACGTCAGGTCATGTAAGTGACGTACGATTTGTATCCTTATAATCCTCCTTTCTCGGACTTCACATTGTCCTTTTGAACATAGACTTTGTGGGAACGAGTGATTCAATAATCGACCATGCAACGTTTATAGGGAGTTCCTTCAATAAAAACAGAAATGTTTTCTTTAAAAAATGGTTACTGCAGAAAAACTGGTGCTGATCTCAAATTAATGTGATCAAAGGGTAAGTAATCCGCTCAAATCAGAGCTGAAATTATAAAGAAATAAATATGAACCTTACTGCAAAAACAAAAGTTTGCCGAACCCTGATATTCTGCGTCTCTTTCGTTCTCCTTCGTTCGTTGCTGCGCCACGTGGTGATCTCTTGTCTGCCAACATGTACACCGTTAGGTACCACAAAGTGTTCTGCGCTGTCGTGTGGTGTGGCCGCTTAGCTGACTGTTCGCGAAATTATCATATTTAAGATAATAGATAACCTACTGAGATTGTAAAACATCTCATACAAAGACACACACATTGTGATTAATCTGAAAACCGGTTAAACCTGTGATCTTCTCCACTTTTCTATTTATGAGCTGTGAAGCCGCATCCTTTACCGTTCCCGGCCAATAATCAGCATTGATAATCTCCCCTGCCGTGTCCGTGCCAACTTATGCTTTCGTTCGTGTTGGTCTCTTTTTATCTCTCGATCATGAGAATCTGGTTTTACTACGGGGCGATGCTTTCCTGTTTTACACTTTACACGCAAACTAAATTGGGTCATTAGAAAGATTATCAGAAAAGGAAGAATAAACTATCGAATCAAAATAACGTGCGTATGTCCTGGAGTGGGTCGGGAACGCGTTGACATATTTTTCTATCCACCACGCAATTCTAGGATGACCGTGAAGAAATGCTAATCGTTGACCGTGAACATCCCTTCTAAAACAGACGTCGTCAAGATAAGAGGGCGTCATTAAGACGCCAGAACTCGATCGGCATAAAAAGGAGATGTTTACGATACCGGCTTGCTTGAGAGTAGACTTTGTCTAGTTCTGACGGCGTGGTCTAGGAAGGAAGCGGTGTGTCTAAAGAATTTGCGCCGTGAAACCTGTTTTGCTGAGAGAGGTTTTCCGGGGCACGATCATTAACATACTTTACTTCTTGAGAGCTTAACCGAGGTGATAATTATTAAGATTTCGCGGAACCTAACTCTTTTTTGGGATCAATTGTTTTTCCATCGAATAATGTTTCTTTTGGTAAAGGAATTCTTACTTACTATCATTTTGAAAATGGATACAAAACATTCAGGTTCTGTTTGATCGAAGCACGTACCATCCAGCCACTTCTCAGCGTCGTCAGTGTCGCATGCAGCATGAAAAAGGGTTTGTTTGAAAGTTTGAAGTTTGATTGCATTTTTGGATTTTTGTTTTCCACCGTGGCCAGCCTCCCGAGCCCTGAGCTCCGGTAAGCCGGTGAAACGAAAGAAGGTGGTGGCCACCTTAGCATGTGCACATGCATACAAGCATAGCGGTGCGCGATCACGACTCATTGGGTTAGCGAACCAACGCTGTGCCGGTCGTTCGGAACCGGTGAAGCCTGCGGCTGGTGGCCGGAGCAGGAGGGGGCTCCTTTTTCGCGATTACCAAACCGAAAAGGCGAGCCAAGCCACGGTAGCCACGACCCGACACAAACTCCACCACGGGCGGCTGTGAGATTGCCGTGGGTTTCCTTCCAGGCCCCCCATTTGGGTTTCTGGAAGGGAAGGGTTTCGGATGAGGAAGCCCCGAACCGGACCGGTTGGGTGACGATCGGTGGTTTTAATTTTTCCACCACGTTACCCAAGTGCAACCCATACACCAGTATGGCGTCGGTCTGGTCGGTGGTTGAGCCCGAAAGTGAAACATTTACGTGCGTCCACACCCGAAGCGTGGAAGGGATAGCGACCGCAGGGTAGGCAAAGGGAAAGGCAACCCCAGCAAGCCTGCCAGCACACAGCGCAAGGGAGTGTTTATGCAGATCAGCTAGGTGCGATTGCCCAAAACTGGCCACGGCGGCATCGTGTCTTGGAGACGACACAAAGCCGTATCGCGTAGCAATACTGATGAGCATTCCGGGTTGGAGTTGCTGTTGCTGAAGAATACTTTGCACTGAACTTTAGTGAACGTGACTCATCGTAGCATTCTTGCCATTGGGTAACGATCCTCTTATTTGATTAACCCTTGGCTAGTCATGCGCCTTACGCCACATTCAAAAGGTAAGGGAATGGAACGTAAGGGAATGGAAACAATATCGAACAGTGTTATTGACTATTTTATTACGCGTATACTCGCTTTGATTGAGAGTTGTTGAAATGAACCAGCTATCAATACACATTGGAAAACATATTTCTACCGCTTGGAGAGAAAACTCCCGTTTTACAAACATAACCAAACATTCAATAATGCAGCCAACATTTATTTAACTGGATACAGTTTTTCTACAACCATGAGGCCCGGAACGTTACGTCAAAGAAAACGACCTTCCAAAGACCTTACAGAATCTGTACAACTCATTACTGCGACTGCAGCAGCGTTGAGCGTAACGTGACCATTGGTTAATATAATGTGACCATTGGTGGATTTGGCGGCGACGCTGTGGGTTCGAATCCCAACCGAGACCGGACCATCCCCTGTACGAGAGGACTGACTATCCACGTACAACAGGGAAACAAGTCTCGTAAGCCATAAACGGGCAGGCATGACCAAGAGGTCGTTAAGTCAAGAAGAAGAAGATTGGGGGATTTAAAGTAATACTGCGATAGCCTACCCGTAATTTTGCGCTGGCGGCAAGTAATAGTGCAATCCTTGCTCCTTTTAAAAGAATCGCACTCGAACAAACACCTCACAAACGAAGTGTTGCTAAAAGTTGAGGCCATCGTGCGTTCAGTTGACGCTATTCTATTGATTGTCGCACTAAGTTTCTTCAAATTTGACAAATAATAAGAAAATTTGCTAATCTAATATTCAATAAAACCGTATGCGACGAAGGAATGACACTAGCCTTATAGATTCATGAATCTTTGAATGAGAGATTGAAGAAGATTCATACACAGATTCTAGTAACAGATCGTCTTCGTCAATGGCTACCTACATAAGAAAGTCTGGGTAACTCCCAGCTGTAACATCTGGGTGTTATTTGGGTAAACACATATTTTATTATAACATGTTCAATCAAAACTTCTATACATCAACATGGTAAGCAAGCAAATTGATAAATAAAATAACACAGGAGGTCAGATTGCCTGTTTAAACAGCTTGATTATGTGTCATTTGATAGATTTAAGCTTCAAACAGTTGATTTAACATCAAATTCTAAATAGTTTCGTCAATTACTAGTGTGTCGTATAGGATTGAAAAGGATGTAACTAAACCAATTACAACCCATCAAAAACAATTTTAACCCATCAATAACCAGACAAACAATTTTAACCCATCAAATAACCAGACCGTATGTCAGATGAACTGAGTTCGGTGGCGACAAGCGTGGATGCTGGACAAACACTTTAAGGTACGTCTGTTTCTTTAGAACGGGTTTGGTTCGGTAAGGAATACGTCTCCATCAACGGCATGCAAGGGTTAAAACACCTTTCATTATTACCGTGACTCATTCTTATTCTGCTAGAATTTCTTCCCACCCCCGTTCAATGTAACGAGGTGCCCATTTTAATGATACACTCGCCACCCGCCACCCCGATCCTCCACACCCGCCCCCAATCACCTACCGAGCCACCTTATCCAGTTTGCGCGAGTAACCGTAAACGATCGCTCATATAAACTTTGCTTCCTTTTGCCCGCCTCACCTTGGTCGGGCCTTGTTTGGGATTGTTTTTCCTTCTTTCGCATCATGCTGGTTTAACGGTCGCATTTTTGTGACTCCTTTCAGGCCGGACAACGTTGCTGATGACGACGACCAAGACGACGACGACGACGGCGAAAGAATTTAGTCCAGGGTTACGCGACACTTCACGCGAGCCAGTTACGTCAACGCTGCACCGTATCTCGTTCGCCAGTCGGTGGCCATGCCGCCGGTCTCTTTCTTTGCTCTTGAATCAATCCATCCTAAGATGACCGATCGGGTCCGGCCAAAAAGGGGGATGCTTCGAGCTGCGTGATAGCGGGGGTTGAAATCGAGAGCCAACCTCGCCTGAGGCGCCACAGACGAGTGATCGAAAGCTGCCAAACCTGATGCCATTTGTGGGAAGAGAGAGAGCCGAAAGGTGTTTTCACTTTATTTCGCTCCCAAACATGTTTGGAGGTCCTAAACCAGATGTTGATTGGAATGTGTTTATATGACTCCTTCGTATGAATCGTTAGTTTGACCAACATCACTGATGCGCATCCTTCCATCAGCACAAGTTCCAGGGAAGTCATCGAGCACAAAACCTTACCCTTAAGATCGGGTTTTTTCTTCTTTTGATGATTCAATAAATCAGTAGTTTGGCCAATAAACGTGATATGCATCCTTGCAGCTGAACCACTTCCAGGGAAGTCGTCGAGCACAAAACCTTTACCATGGGGTTTTCTTCTTCTGATGAATCAATGGTTTTTACCACGGGTTTTTGCCAAACAACGTTCGCTGGACCTGCGACATCTTAAAAAGGAAAATAAATACCACACCGGTGACACCGGCCGACCGTTCGAAGGGCATCCAAACGGCACAACGGCGAAGGTTGGCGGCATCGAACGGTAAACAACGAAGAAATATGAAAGGAAGCACAAAGGCAGCCCGACGTGACACACACGCGGAAGCCTCGCGGGGTGCATTCCACGACGCGCGTTAGGAGGTTGTGATTGGGTCGCGAAGCATTTTATGATCATCCACACACATCAACAATGGCGCGCTTCGGCCGGCTTTCAGGAAGAATCGTCGATCAGCTCGATTTTACCACATTTTAAACGAAGACAAGACTTACTTACACTCTCCCTGAACGCGCGTTACGAAATGGACAAGATTTATGTTCACAGTCAAATCACTGCAGAGAAAAGTGTAATCTTATGCCAAAACGTGATCGTTTCAGTGGTTCCGACTTGCGTCCATTTCGGGCCGAACGATCGTCGCTGCTTCCGATTGGTATGCAAAGGACGTTGACATTCTTCTGCAAACAAACTGGAAAAAGTCGTAAAAATTAAATCAAGTCATCCAAGCGCTTAACATTAATGGCACGCAGCTGAAAAGATTTTGTTGCTCGTTCTTTGAATTTCAACCGACAAAATAACATCATCCAAGTGGGCCGCAGTATTTTCGTTCGCATTTTTGCTCATGTTTTTCATCATGTTCATATATTTCATAGAAATTACAATAAATTTGAAAATATTATAATTTAACAAATGCCGTCTCGTTCGCATCCACCGTTTCGTTTCACTGTTGCCTCCTTGCGTGTACTAACTTCCACCGGCCGTGGATATAGTTGGCATGTTTGTGTGCCGATTTTAACTTCTTAATTTTCATTTTAAACGCCTTTTTTCCCGAAGCCCCCATTTTTTGGCGACATCGTTTCGTTTCTTTTGTGCTTTCGTTGGTTTCGCTTGTAACCACCGAACAACGACCTAAGCACTGTGTGTGTGTTTTCACCGATCACGATATTTCTATTCTAATATTTTCGAGTTTGTGTTTTTATTCTCTAACTCTCTGTGTGCATGATCCGGCTATCGACTGCTTTTCTCGTGTGATCTTCATTTGCATCCTCTGTCTTTCTTTTTTTTTTTTTTTGTAGCCACTTTAAGTCATAGTTTATTGATGGCCTATTTCCTTCTGCACCGGTGTGGGTTAGTGTTTTTCTATTCTTCCTTCATAATTTTTTTTAGTTGTTTGGACTTTCGCTAACTTTCTCCCTTTGCCCCCTCCCGACTGTATCGCGTCCGGCATTTTTGCGGTGCAGATTTGTTTACTATTTCCCTCTAACGTTTTGCGAATTTACGACTCTTTGCAAAAGAAAAGAAGACTATAAATATTCACATTTGTTTTCGTTTGGCGCACGGTTTACGGTTTTGGTTTTTATAGTTCCTTCGGGAGATTTGGCTTTTCGTTATGGTTTGCGTTTGGCTTTCCGTTTGGTATGGTTTGTGGAACTTTAGTTTTCTTCTCTCTTAAAATACAACTATTTACATGATCATCGGATCAGATTCGCCACCGTGGGTCCAGTTCGCGCACCATCGTTCCCCGACTGGCTCACACATAGGATTCACGGAGGAATTCGGGGCTCGGCGACGTACACCAACGTTCGATTACTAGACATTCGGGAGTAAAGCGAAGCGACTCGTTGCTGTTGGGTGGAAGAGGACAATGGTAGCATTGAGGATAGTAACAAATGACAACGCATGCTGCAAATCACTTACGCGCCCTCGAATCAACTTGAAACCCTTTGGCGTTTGGCGTTGCGATCCAAACGGAACGTGAAACCGGCTAGAGTTTCCGATAGTGAGGTGCTAATGGAGGCATTCGGTAGAAAAAGCGTTACTCTCATCACCAAGCATTAAAAACTAAAGTAAAGGTTAAATCAAATGATGCACGAGTTGAAGTCTCAACGTGATAATTTGCGATTCAAAACCTTGGCATAACCGAGCTCCATGCCCCGTGGATGGCAAGAAACGGAACCGTCTTACGTGGTGGTCCCCATAGGCCTATTTGAATAACCATAAATCAGTGCTGCGCCTCCGTTCGTAAGGAGCGACTAGGCGCAGACAAAAGAAAAATCTGCGCCGACCGGTCAAACGACGGTGAAAACGTGCAATTTTCGTAGCTCTACCGACGGATCGCACTGTGCAGCCATAAATTAGAAGATTGAGAGCAAGTTCATCCCACACGGCTACCGAAGCGATAGTGAATGTTAAGGTCGCTACCAGGGGTCGAACGCGCGCATTTGCAACCGATTTGGAAACGGTAGCCGAAACGTGTGCAATCAGCGATAATGAGTGTGAGACTCTCTGCTGCAAAGAATTTAGCGAACAACCGAATGGAACCGAATGCTGTTTGTCCTCTTTGCCCTGGCGTTAGTGATCCCTGCGTACGACCTCCGAAAAATACCTCCCACTATTCCAAGTGCTTCGTCTCATTTCTTTCTCCGTGCAATTTCATTCGTAATCATATTTTAGTTTATCTAAAAAATTTGGCAGTTTTACTTTTCTCTCGGTCCTACGACGAACCTTGTTTCTGGGGAAGGAAAACTCAAACTCGTTCAGTGCAACATTTCGTGACTTAAGGGAATGTGCGCGTACCGGTGTAAGTGAGGAAAACGAAAACACACACGCGCTTTACGCCTTTCTATCGAAGCAAGGAGATTTGGCTATAAAATCGTCTCTGTCCTACGTCGAGGATTTCCACTTTTGCAGGGGTTGCATTATACAGTTTAAGTTATTTAACTCCATCTTTTCTTGGTTTTCCCACGGGCTGTAACATTAAACATTTCCAATCTTTGTTTGGTTTTCTTTTTCTTTTTCCTATACTAGTTCAATCCATCACTGATTGGAAATCGACCCACCCTCCCTCATCGTGGCCACCAGTTCCCGTTTTCGCATATTTTAATTATTCACTAGTAAACGCTTTAGTACCTCTTCAATGTAGGTGTAGTGTAAGTTCATCTTCACGATCGTTCGATGCGGCTCATTTTATGTTTTTTTGTCCGAAGTTTCGGCATTTGCTTTGCCTTCACTATCATTTTTTGTTATTCATAAAGTCCAATGTCCTCCATTAAGGGTTTGATTTTGCGTGTGATAAGGTGTGTCGTATGGTAGGAATTCGAGTGTTTCTATAAATACAATTAACTATTGTTTCGGCCACCATGTACAGTCGTGCAATGATCTGTTCTATTTTTCGATTTTTAATTTCCCTTGCCATTAAAGTTTCTCATAATCCGTATTTCACTACGTTCAACTAACCCTCGTTTGATCGCGAATTTATTCTCTAGGGAATGGCAGTAATGCTGTGTTTTGAGGGGTAGATTTTTGGAAAGTAAACCACAAATGCTGCCCCAATTCCGTTTTTTTTGCAACACGATTCTATTGACAAGTTTTACAGTTCCAACGACAATTGAAATCAAATCAAGAAACGGTTTGAAAAAAAAGCTTTGAGAAAAGCTTTCAGCTTCAAAGCTTGACCTTGAAGAACCGTTTCGGAGAACCGGTTTCGACCGGTTCGGGCCGACCAATCACGACTCTCCGTTTAAAAACGACCCGTTGAACAGTTCTATGCTTGCGGAATTAAAATTTGTAAATGTTTAAATGAAATCAAGACGAATTTCGAGCATTTTGCGAATTTTGCGAATTTGTGAATTTTGTGTCAAAGATGAAACATAAATGTTTAAATAGGAGGATCTTATTGGTTTTTCGAAAAATAACCTCTGATCGTTGACTGGTATTCCGTGAATCGAAATAGTATCATTGGACTATAAACCATATTTCATTTCTACTATTTCATTTTCTTTAGTTAAGAACCACTTATTTTTGCTATCATTTTTCAAACAATAATCCTCAAACTCGACGCATACATATTTGGCGATATTAATATCGGTTGAATTGCTAGCGATATTACTTTTTCACAATTGGCTGTTTCAATTGTGGATTTGAAGATTGTGTAGGGAATTTTTGTTCACCGAATTTATAGATTTCGTTGATGCGCTAAAAGCTATTTGTGCCAACGGTTTATATCCAGATCGAATTAAATTTTTAATCTGATACAATTTACTTTCGAAAGGATATGCACTAAAATTAGACAATATGCCAAAGCGTTTTACGTCGTCTACCCTTTTTTGTTCGCAACGATAAACAATTTTGAAAACATTAAACCATTGTCCACCCACTCTTCATCGAGACGCTATTGCGACAACCGTTCGTTGTCTGATATATTTATTTGGTACGGTTAGGGCCAACGAGTGGGACCACAACAATCCGCTGTAAAGGGTGAGTACGTCGAGTAAGGATCCTTGTTGGAGAGTTGCCTTGCTGGCTATGCTGCTTGCGGCGGGGTGTACCGTACACACCTTTGGTCCCGTTAAACTGGAATTTCCCTTACATTCACTAATAGGTTTAGGTGTGTTTGTGTGTGTGTTTGTTTGCCAACTGCTTGCCTCGATTCGGTCTCGATAGTGTTCGAAGGAACAACACGATGTCTCACTAACTTTAACGTGCGTTTTAGCTGAAGAAAACGTTTGCTTGCGCGTTTAAAGCCCGGGATGACTCATGCATTTTAAAACATTTGTTTTCAGTTCAAGAAAAAAATACGTCCACTAATTCTGACGTCCGCCTATCGGTGTTTAGTGCTGATGCTAGAAAATTACCGATAAGAAAGGAGCAGCTCAAATAGGCAGATATGAAAACAATGGCAAAACAGAGTACAACTCATCTTGAAGAAACAGTGTGAAGAAAATTTACATTTGGTGAAAGCTGCCGACATTTTGCAGTATTTCTTTTTCTTCCGCTTTTCAACCCAGTGCATGACGCGAAGGCATGATTTCGGTCCTCACATTTATCCAGTCACACGCTGCCGAATACTTTTCTCTAAGCTACGCAATGTGCGCATCGCTGATCGTGATTCCTGCCGTCCTTCCAAGCGGGCAAAGGTTCGGTTCGGTTCGTTTCGTTGCTATCTCTAACTATTTAGAATATGCTGTTGTGGGTTTTATTTTATATTTTAAACGCTCTTGATTCTTTTCCCCTCCTTTCCCTAACCATCCTCGCTCGTTGACCGGTAGGCTACGTTTGCATTTGGGGGTTTCGGTAATTCATATCTTCGTATGTACAAATTGGGTTCACAAACTTAACTAATGTAACGAATACGGCCCCGACAGTAGATGGACTGTCGGTATCCTTCCGGAAACAGTTGAGGTACAGGAAACTGTACAGATGAGCGGTTGAACCACAAACAGAGGATTGCATTAAGCATCGGCGAGAAATGAAATTCGTTAACAATGAATGTGAAAAATGTTCACCGAACGAAACCTTGATTTTAATCGAGCTTTGCTTCAACCAAGTAGGCTCGGAAACAATCGGCTTAAAATCAAAGGAAAGAAAAACATAAACCGAGCTTTCAGCTGCCAACAAATCAACTAACCTCAAACAAGCGAATGCAGCATACGTAAAACGACGCCAACATTTCGGGCAACATGCTTTTCACCGTAGGTAGTTTTGCTATGCTTCATATTATCCGTTGCATTCCCCGCAGGTCCTCGTCCGACACTAGTTGAGTTTGATAAAGATACAGTTTTTTTTCTTCTAATAATAGTTTCCCAACAAATATTCCACCACATCCTCGATTATGTTTCACTTAGCCTTAGTAGGTGTTTGTGCACCTTTCTTTCTTAATGTAGTAGTTAAAACCCAGCTGGTAATCAAAGTGTACGAATTTGGTTGTTCGTCCCAATATCCCATAGTAAGAGTGTGACTGTATGTTAATAAGTTTTTCCCACCCTCTCCCTTAAGTACATTGTTTTTAATCGAAAATGTGGTAACATTGGTTTTATGATTTTTGTGTGTGTTTGTGTGAGTGCGAGTGTTTGAAATTTTGGATCGAAAGTGCTCCTTATTATTCAATACAGAAAAAATCTTTCTTCGGGGTAGAAAACATTACTCCTTCTTCGGGGGTAGTACTATAGCATCCGGTTGGATGTTGGCTCTCGGTCGTTTGTGCCGCATTTAAGCTAGCTATTTCCCGTTCAAATGGTGACCGGAAGGTTCGGTTGAGGTTAAATATTTTGGTTTTTCGTGTTTCTTTTTTTCATTCGGCCCATTCCGTTCGCGGGACTTTGGCACCGTTTCGTAACATTAACGTCGACTCACGCAGCCGTTTCGCTTTGGGTCGTTCGGTAGAAAAATGGCTGTCTGTCTCACCCAAAACCGACCATCTCGAACGAGTGGTGCGGCTTTGCTGTACAGTGAAATATTCACATGACGAAACCTTCCCGAAAGGTTTCCCCCATTCTTTTTCGGCAATTTTTGCAATTACTTCTAACGATTCGCCAATTATCCTAGCGGGAAGGACATAAATACGCCCGGGCTGTTTTCAGTGACGAAGCGATACATTTTCTCGAAACCTTAACCCTCGCCTTCGCGCATCAACACTTCTACGAAGTACAGCATCTTGTATCACTTTGCCCAGACGAACGGGTTGTCTGTGCGTGGTTTCCCGCCGGTTGACTTCGGGCTCTCCCCAAATTTTCCCATTCCCGAAATTCCTTTTTCGCCCTCCGGAAAAAGTGAATCGAATTTTAAAGCAGCTTATCCTTGTCCTCCTTTTCTTAACTTTTCTTCATTTCCCCGACTATGTGCTACCCTAGGTTAATTGATTTAAATGTTGGCTCCTGCCTAGTTTAGCAAACGCCAAACCGAACATGTGTGTATCAATGTGGAAGATAAACTTTACAAATGTCAATTTTGGGTTACTTGCTTGCTTCGGTTTAAAAAGATCAACGTCTGATCGAGTTTTTTTCCCCGTTATCGTAATTTATAAGCGGTACCGATCCGGATCACCGTTCGCGCGCTTTTCCGTTTGTCTTTTTCGATAATTCCCCAAGACTTCTTTTTACACGAAACCTCCTGTAGGAGATCATTCTTTTTCGTTTCTTCGTTTTTATGATTTTCGACTTGATCACCTTTTCCAGGGAGATGCTAGGGGTATTAGGCTTCCTTAACCTTTATATTTTCTTGTGTTTGGGGGTATTCATTTACAACTTGCCCATGCCTCTTAACCGCCAAGTCAGCACGTCTTTGTACAGTGCGAATTTCATAGCAAATTCGTAGTTTTCGCTTCCGATGCTTGCTTTCAGTTTCGCCTGGAAACGAACAAGCCCGCCTGAGACGCAGGATCACGAGAGCGTCACTCTCGTGCTGCTTTTTCCTCGCTGTGCTTCTGCAATTTCCCCCCTTTCCCTTTTCCTTTCTAGCTGCCTTTGCCAAAGATGACCCGTCGTCATGCTGTTTGGTAGCGATCTCTGTGGTTTTTTTTTGTACTGGTTGTCTGGTTGCCAGCTCCCCTCGTGTCGGGTGTTTGTTTTCTCCGGATGGACAATACGTGACGTGCTTCGCTTCCACGTTCGATATGGGGGCGTGAAGAAGAATGAAAAAAAGGGTAGCCCGGGGTGTGATGGGTTGGTAAAGGAAAATGGTGATATCGGAGATCACGGTCGTTATGAAAGCGGAGGCGCGTGAGCGAAAGCCAGTTTGCAGGATAATCCCTTTGCTCATGCATGCATTCGACGCACGAACAAACCCTCCTTAAGGTTGGTTCTTTGTTTCAGCGTGCATCGCAACTAAATTTCTCCGGTTCAACGAAGGATAGCCCGAGTTCCGTGTGGAGTGCTGTCGCAGGAAAGCGTGGCGGAAAGGAAGCTTTCCTTGCCGGAAAAACGCGTTTCCCAGCGCACGTAAGCTTCAGGCGTACGCTCGGATTTCACCGGACATGAGGGGATCCGCAGTCGTCGTCCTTGTCGTCATCGTCGTCGTCGTCGTCGTCGTCGTCAGCTTGCGATTTATGTCATGCAGCGCACATACACCAGGGCAACTTTTTGAGGCAGCTCGCTTCCGTGTTATATGATGCTCTCGCGGTTCCGCTCCAGATCTTCGGTTTCGTTCTCCTGGCTGACGCTGGACGCGGACGACGCCCCGCAGATCTGCATCTCGATCTCGGCCAGCCGGTGCTGGACCTCCCACTGCTGCTGGGCCAGCTTGGCGTTCAGCGTGAAGTTCTCCGACTCGACCATGTGGAGCCGCTCCCGCAGCCGCTTGATTTCGCCCTCGAGGGTTTCGTGCGAGCCGAGCAGGGGCGACGCGCCGGACGATGCGATGTGCGTCAGCGAACCACACGGAGGTCCTGCAACGGGGCGGGAGAGGGGAGTTAAGAAACGAAACGGCATGAACATGGGGGGTGGGTATTTAATTTATATTGCAACTAGATTGAATTGCCGTTGACCGGATGGTAAGGTTGAAAATGGTAACTCAATTTCGCTTCCATTTGGATACACCAATTTCTGAAAACATGTTTACGAGAACGAACTTTAAATAGAATGCCAATAGGATAAACTATTTCCGGACGTTTGGCGCTAGGAAACGGGTTAATTTCGAACCAGCAGCAAGTGTGTAGCGTTCAAAATGCGGGTGCATAAGAGAGTGTACGGAAGGTGAAAGTGGAGGTTAAATGTACTAATGAATATGTGAAGCGTGTTTGATGGAACGAAAGCGGGCATTATTGAAAAATAAAAACAAACAACTGTGTTAACTGTATCGCACTGTGCCCTAAACTCTCGATACTGTCCGAAGCGGTGTACTCAGCCTTTTCTTGTTCGGCAGCACTCACTACTAACAATCGTGGGAACGCGAATACTTGCGCTACGTACAACGGTAAGGAAAAAGGGGCCACGTGTCTCTTACCTGACCGACACGGTTGCGATTGCGGTCGGGCTAGATGGGATGCCGTTCGGCTTCGGGGCCGCTCCTCGGAGCTGTGCACGCTCGGACTGATCGAACCGGGCGACTGGGGCTGCCGGCTGCTGCTCACCTCCCCCCGGTGCGACCGTGGGCTCGTGATGCGACTGGGTGCGAGAGAAAACCGCATGAGCCGGAAGCGTGCGACGGGCGTGGGCGGGCAAACGATCGACTTACCTGCTCGCGGGCGGAGGGTACGAGGGCACCATCATCGAACCCGCCGACGTGACGGCCGTCGTGGGCGATATCCACATGTCCTCGATCGTGGTGCGCCCCTTCGTTTCCACCAGACCTGGTGTCGATTGGCAGCGTCCCATAGCAACTTTAGTAAATTAATCACAAAAATAGGCACACAGTTAACACAGTAACACTCTAAAGAAAACCCGACGAAACGATAAAGTACGCAAACTACCCATTCGGAGCAAAATATCATATTCAATAGCAAATATATATATATGTGTACAAGAAAAAAAGGGCAAATACATTCAACCGGACAAGCACCTGAACCGTTTCTTGGTCAACAAATTTATCATCATGTTTTATTTGATGCTAGCAAAAATACTCTTTTTATTTTTCAAATAAATAAACCAATAAAGTTAAGATAAAGCAATTGGCATTAAATAAAAAAAAACTAAAGCATGCAATATTGTTTTTGAAAGACGCAAAACAACCGCTGTGAGTAGCTTTATTGACTTTACGACACTTAAATAAGTGTCAGTTAAACTACCGGATGGACATTCATTTCCATATCCAGATTAGACGCAATCTTGGCTTAGGCCTGAGAACCTATCGAAGTTATAAAAAAATTGTAAAATACTCACCTCTAGCTGGTGAGCTTAAATTGTCATCAAATATCTTAGTGAAGTAGAACATATGAAAAAAAAAAAATGAAGAAGCATCCTTTCATGGTGCTTTGGTCAACATGACAAAAAAAAAGGATGAAAAATACCTTTTCCAACTATTGAAGTAGTAGTTTTTCGTCCAAGCAGTATTTGCATTGTTTATGCGTTATAGCCACATTGTCGACAAACTCCATTTGTTAAATTTTCGTTTGGCCTTTTTCTTTTCATTCCCTTGCTTCTAATGTTTACATGTCTCTTAATGTGTCATTAATGCATTATTTTTTTATAATTCATAAAATGGTTTTCTAAATTATTGACCATTTAACGAGAGTTATTTCTTAAATTTTGTTTTGCTTTTTTTTATATTATTGACCATTTAATGAGGGTTATTTCTTAAGTTTTGTTCAAAATTTTAAACTATTTGACAACATCAACTGATATAGCATCTCGTATCAATGCGGCAGAAAGTTTCGTTGTCGTTGGACAAAAGACGAAGCAGAACATGCGATGCGCCCGTCGAAAAGAGATTTTCCTCCCACCGAGACCAAAAAGCGACAGAAATAATGTTGCAATGGTCGTGCGGCCGGCACAACAGTGGGACAAACATTTGGAATCCTTCAGGCAACCGGGCCTCCGAAATCCTTCCCGAAAGATACTCTCGTTTGAAAATTTAATCTTCCCATCCATCCCGGGATGTGTCTTTTGCACCAGGTCCGGCCACCGTGTGTGACACCTTCGTATTCGGTCAGGTACAGAACCCACACACACACACCCGCTGGCAAACAGAAATAGAAAGAACCACCATTCGTACCGGCGTTCCGACCGGGTGGAGACATCAAACGACCAACGGGGCCAAACGTGGGCCGGGGCCCGGGAGGGGTGAAATGAAACGGAACGAAACGGCACCCGTAATATGTCACGAGCACGTCCGTCCGTCCGTCCGTCCGTTTGTCGTCCGGTTGGATGCAAATGCAAGATGAAACAATCTAAACTTCAGAAGCAACTTTTGCCCCGGCTCCACTTGCCCCTTTTCCGGTCAGCGAACCACCTGTTTCGTCACCATCGTTTTCCACCTTTCCAGTGGGGGTTCTTCCATTTATCACTGTGTACACTGGAACAATTCGATGATGGTTTTGGAGAAAAATGGGTCCCTCTGTTTTCGGGAGGATCAATATTTCTCGACTAGTTGACGATGATTGTTTAGATTTTCGTGACGAGCGTACGTGTCCGCATTTAGGACGCACACTTACGGGCATTTACTTTAAACTGCATCAGTTTCGTTCTTGCGTAGCGATACTCACAAGGACGAATTAGCTAATCTCGACCCTGAATCAAGCGCTTCGGGGAATTAGTTGCTTGATCCAGAATGGACACGCTTGAACGCAAATGACCATGATAAGATCATCGACACACTAGGGAAAGGGAGGCAAGATGCTCCGGTGAGATAAAATGCACCGGCAAACTATAACGTGTGTTGAAATATAACAATACTCTGCATTTACATTCAGACAGACATTCATCAATATATTACTTAACGAATGCTCGACAGAATTGGATTTAATCCTCGTATTATGTTGGTGGAGACAGCAATGAAAATATCCTCCGATGAAAACAAATCAAGTTTTTCAAACTTATTCAGTATGGCGCTGTCCTAACTAATTTAACCCAACATATTCTACATTCACAACAAATACCTTATAAATTTTAGATATTTGATACTGCCGTGAGTTCTTCTGCTAAACTCTTCGGGCCGTTTAGTTAAATGATTTCAAATGACACTTGGAAAAGCACTCAAAAACATTGTTTTGATTTTGATATTATGTTTTTTAAAATTATTTTTGGTCTGAAGAAGAGGAGGTTGATAAATAATCTGTGAAAATAATGATGATTGTACTTGAATAATTAAACGAGGACATCTGGTCTCAAATTATTAACCTGGCATGGAAAATCTCCGTTCGTTTTCCGAAAAAATGCTTTTCAAGTAATTATGGAAAAGGGGTTTTGTTTGCCTTTCCGTTTTACTCTATTGATCTCTGTTTTTAATTCTAACACCACAATAATCTTGTAAACTATCAAAGTTTGGAAAATAAAATAAAACCTTCTAGTATTTTCTAATATGAAATACAAAGGTCAATGATATCCAATGAACTGATCAATATCATAAATCAAATGGGGGGCGAAATTGCATAAAAAGTTTTGTGTTCATAGTATTCTTCTATTGTTCGTTCTTTTCAACCTACTTCTACCGTTTGTAGCTCTACATGTTGCAGCATATACGCCAACGATTGTTCGCTGTAATTTTCGTTCAACATATCTTTTTCTTCGGTGACTCCTAACATTAAAGGTGCACTTTTGTCCCGCCTTACGATACAGTTTAAGAATGAACAAAAAAGAAATGTAAAGCTTACAATGTTCAAAGCGTGTTTAAGAAACAAATATTTTCAGCCAAAACAAACAAAAAAGCCATCCGTTCGATGTTTATCGAACCATAATCAAACAGAAAATAAAAAAATGTGCGTGCTTGCTGTCAAGCTAAACACAACAGAAGCGGCGCTGTTTTACAGGCAACACAATACAGTCGATTAAGTGAACAGATTGCACTGTGGCGTCCAATCGACACAAGCCGTCTAAAACTATCTTAAGGTTGGTTGGGGATTGTTTTTCACATTACCTTTTTCCAGCGGCGCCTTCTTGTACTTCTCCAGCCGCTTGACGGCGATGGCCTCGAGCCGCACTCGGGCCGCCGGGTACTCCTTCAGCACGTCCCACATGTCCTTTTTGCTCAGCACGAACAGATCGCTGTAGCCGACCGAGCGGACGCTCGCCGTACGGCGGTTTCCTGGAGCACCCCGGAAGCGATACAGATGAAGGCGACCATTTGGAGTAGTTTTGGTTTGTTTTGGTTTACATCGTCCCAGGGGGTGGAGGCGATGAAGGCATTGGTTTGGGGACGGCCACGGGACAATAAGGCGGATGTGGATCGATTTCGGGCCGGATAAGGGTGTTCCGGTGGACACGCACCCGTTCAGCAAATCGGAGATTGGTGTTAATTCCATATCGATGCCGATGCCGAAGTGTAGTCAGATGTTTTTGTGTATTTTTTCACCGTTTTTGTATTCACCAACAATCCAACCAGTGTCCGTTCGTTTGTGTTTTGATGTACAATTTGTGTTCCACATGTAGGGGTTTTTTTTTTGACCGTGCCGTAGTTCATACAGGACATACACGATTTGAAAAGGGCGTGTGAGAGTGTTCATATGCATTGTTGGCATTGTTTGTTTATTTGGTTATGTGTTTTTTTAGTTGTATTAATGGAATGGAGGGGCAAGAGAAGAGAAATAAAATAATCCGATTAGTTTACGGACGACATACGCTTCGGGGGTTTCTATAATATGAATGGTCTTATACAAAATGGGAATATATAGAGAAATTTATTCAAATGTTAGTATGTGAGCAGGAGAAAATATAAAACATAAAAAACCGATAGCAAGAGATCAAAATAGAGTGGTAGAGAGCGAGACAGAGATGTAGAAAGAGAAAGAGAGACAGTTAAATAGAGAAAGGGAGAGCGAGAAAGTTCAAAGGTGGTAATGCTTGAAAGATAGCAAGACATATAACGATTTGTACTAAAAGAGGAAAAATCCCTAATGAGACACAGAGAGGTAAAATTTTTTATCTTGATCCATTAATGGCAGAAGAAAAATGGTGTTAATTGTAGAAAAAGGATAAATTATTGATAAAGTACACAGGAGGTACCCCATTGATAACCTAAGAAAACAACCTATTGAGTGTAGAAAAAATATTGAAATGATAAAATTGTGATATTTGGGATAACATTTTGGTTGAAAAACATAAGCATATGCTGAAATTAAAAGAGTTGTCTAAGCGTTGAGATCAAAATAGATTCATATTCTTTAAACTAGTGCAATGGCAACAGCACTTTTAACTCCAATACTGTTCCGAGAAGTCAATCCTGTATAAAATAACTTTCCTGTTTCAACACAAGCGCGATATATCTTTTCTAGGTGTGCGGAAAAATTTCACCTTCCCATGCCATTTCACTCGGTGGGAGCAAGGAGGAGAAAAACTCTGCGTGGCAATCGTGGTGCAATCATGTTCACATTAGCAAAATGCAGCCGACGACACCCGAAGGCACACGAAAGAACCATTAGCGCCAAAGGATCAGCCTGCTGCATGTAGGATTTGTATCGATTGATTAAAAATATGGTAATTTGAATCCATTCCGCCGTGAAACGGATCTCGTTAAGCAAACGTAATGACAATCCGTTTGCCTTCGGGCATGTGCCCGTCACGTCTCGGATTCTCTTCAGAATCGACGTACCCGGCTCCTTATGCTATCCGATAGGCGGTTTTTAATTGAACAATGATATTTTTATCGTTTTCCTCGAAGGCTGAAGTGAGTTGGTTGCAAAGAAAGTTTTATAATTACGGAACTTTTACCCACAACTCCTGCGAACAGGAAAGTGTTAGCCAGAAAAAAAGGAAAAAATGACTATGCGCCAGCGTCCCAAGGACCCGGGCATGTCCCAAGGACCCGGGCATGGCGGCTGGATGCTTGCAGTGAACAACATCACATCAAACTTATGCGTGGCGTATTTTATTCCACTTGAAGCACAATTTCATCATTGAATGGCCTTTAAACATGCGTTAGGCAAAGCCAGTTTTGCATAAAAAGAAATCTATTTCGAACGAGTTGAGTAAATAATGTCACCAATGTTGAAAGCGTTCCCAATTTTCCACTGCGAACGAGGGAATGCGGTCGTTACATGAATGTCTTTAAATTACGTTTTAAGATTATCCTAAGATTGCTACATATGAAAAATCCAAAAAAAAGGAGTTCATTCGCCCGCTTCGCCTGATGCTTGTCGGCTGACGACAGATTCGTACGGTGGTTTTATTTTAATGATTACGTTTTCATTCGCCAAACCTAACGCTTGTGGCGGTTCAATCAACCATCCCACATGTCCCCGGCGCACATACACACACTCCCACGGGAGCCGTGAAGGGCGGTGGAAAACCACCAACGGTTTAATTAAATTCATCTCATTCTCGCCGGCGGATTGGTTGTGCGAATTGAATTGTTCAATTAAGTGAACCATCGTTGTCGACGTCGTCCTCATCGTCGTCGTCGTCGCCGTCGTCGTCGACGTTGTGCGTGTTGTGTGAAACTCGCGTTCGAGTTCCGGGGAAAACTACATGTTGATGATGCCGCGATGTGCGAACAAGTGACATAATTGGGTACCGACCGACCGAAGCTACCCCACGCCGCCACACCACCACCCGAGGCCACTGAAAAACATGCTGCTGCTCGAGACTTTCCACGCGTGGCTCACATTTGTGGCACATTGGGGGAGGGTTGGGGGGAAAAAAATAACTGGAAACATCGGGTTTACCGATGTAGATAAAAGGATGGTAATGGCGCACCAACATGGAATATTTTATGCGTGGAAAGAGTGATTAAAATTAGGCAATTTTCTTTCAACCGTTCGCGCTACGATCAGGCGTTCACACACACACACACACATACACCCGAATCCTACAGCGTACAAATCGTTAGTGGGTGGTACGGGTGGTTTTGTGTAATATTCTCCAAGAGCGTATCACCCAATTCAGTGGCAAAAGCTTGAGGTTATGAAAAGCGTTAAATTCTACTGCAGAAAACATAAAACGTATATTTTCACGATTTTCATTCCTCGTGGAAGCGATCGATAAGTCGGTTTGTCGTGCTGATTTCAACAAGAATAAAACGGATGTAGTTGAAATAAAAATCTGTAACCTGCCAATCAAGTCATCCAAAATGGTTATTCTGTAAATAAGCGACAACGTTATACTGATATCGCCATATTGAAAAAGAGCCAACAAATGTGCGTACGTTATTTGACTGGCTAAACATATTCTTTTAAGCTCCTACGGCGGTCAGTGGGGTTATGCACCGGTAAGAACAACTGAACGTGCGTCAATGTGGAAATAATTCCCAGTAGGACCTGCACCAGCCTATATGATTATACTTCGCTCGTCCTCGGTTGGTTACCCAAGCTGGTGTCAGTAAAGAAGAAAACCCCCGGAGCAGACACGATTGTTGCTGAGAAACACTTCGAGGCACTAGCCGAGTCCCATTAGATTATAGTTGATTAATCGCCCGGATTTGAAATGGAAATTTTAAGGGGTACCACCATTCCTTGGAACCGAATGGAAGGCGCCTGCGGCTCAACAAGTACCGGCGGATTATCCAATTGGGTTTAATTGTGATTTAAATTGCTCTTCGTGCCAATAATCCCCCACAGTGAAGCAGAATCGTTACGGCTAGAGGGGGCTGCTTCTGCTAAACTGCCAGCATTGACAAAGGGCCAAGAAGATAGGTATCGCCTACGTAATTCCACCACACGAATCTTAAGATGGAAAATTCTGCAACCATCGTTGATACCAACGCAAAAAGGTTTTGAGTTTAATGCTGAGGCGCATTGTACTGTTTAAAAAATTATGAAGCTTAGCTTCCTCCACTTCTCTCTCGTTAGGAGGTACATTTATAAGATGCACTATTAAACAACCTCCTCTAGGAACAATTCGTAGTTTAAACAACTCTTTTTGACACGCTTAAATTAGTTTTGAGCACAACATTTCAATAACCAATATGAAAATCAAGAGTTAATAAATTAACAAAATGGAAGTAATTGAATGTAGATAAAACTAGCTAAAAGATGAGGCATTATTTGTGCAGAAGAAAACAGATTACGATTCAATTTTGTTGCAGGAAATCTGGGTGACAGAGAAAAAAACATAAACTAGCCAATCGTCCTCAGGACAAACGTGCTGGGTCATTCAATGGGAAGGAAATGGCAGTGCAGCAAGCCACTAACGGACAAAAACAGTAGTGGAGAAAACACAAGAGAAAAGCGAAAAAGCTACAGCGCCCTCAGCTGTGGGGCCAAAATAAACCGGATCTCACGCAGAACCAAGGCGCCGGACTAATAACGCGAGGATACAGCAAAGAATGGATGAGAAAAGTCCGTCGGAAGATGGGAATCGAATCGAAAACAGGCACAACAAAACGGTCAACCACGCGGGGGCACATCGAAAATCGTGAATGGCAAGAACGGGAAGACGGCAGAAAAAATGTGAGTAAACAGTAAGACAAAAAAGACAAATAAAAGAAGGGAAGAATAATCATGAAAACAAATAAGAATATGAGTGAATCTTATCTAGGAATGAAATTGAATAGTAACACGATCATATAAATATATAGTTCTGATGGTTGGTAAGGTATTATAGCCAAGCAAAGCTTCAACTGAACGATAGTTATTGATTATTTTTCGTTACTTCGTTTTGTTGATTATTATCTTTGTTTTTCTATTTTGTTTCTGTGGTATGCTCTACGAGAGTATGCTACAGTTAGCACCATGGACTACCAAACATCGAGCCATCGTGTACTGAACATATGCAATAATACTATCTTGGTAACGGTTGGTTTTGTTTTGTGTTGTTTCAATCATCTATCGGCGAGGATTGATCTGTGTTATGTTTTGTTGAAATATGATTGATTGTATTCTACTCTTGTCTAGGTTTGGATGGGAAGAAAGCTCAAGAAATGGGATAAAGACACCGACGAAGGTAACTACACGACTAAGGGTAAGGAGCGAGAGATAGAGCAATAGAAATAGACAATGATAGCAGGAGTTTACAAGTACGCAAACATGAAGCATGGCGCTTCCACAAGTCTAAGGTTTGGCAGACTCTACGGTCTCCTTCGAAAGAAGAAAGTACGGATAACAAGGTCGGCAGGCGACACGTCAAGTTTGGCAATTTTTGGTTACTTTCTCTTTCGACCAATAAGGGCAGGCTGGGAACGGTGATGATAAGCGAATTGTAGGAGTTTAAATGTTGGATCGTTTCTGGTTTTAAGTTCGATTTAGAGGAACAGCGGGACAGTAACGTTGGGTTTTTGTTTTGGTGTTGGTATTTTTTTAAATCTAGCTACTTTGAATATTAGCAAATGGTACGATTAGAGTAAAGAAAAAAGAGTGGCTCCTAGCTTTGACCTCGCCGTTGCGCCGTTGCGGATGGTTTTGTTTTGATGGGGGCAGTGAAGGAGTTGCGTCTGGCGGTCGAGATTCGAGTGTTCGTTTTAAGGAATCTACAGTAACCGTTTTTCCTTCAACCGCTTTTCTTTTCGCATATGTTTTCATTCTACGTTCGACGTCGAGTGGTCGAGTTGCGTGCATTTTGCACATATTCACGAGAGCGTTTCGAACCGTCCGAGCTTAGACTACCTCATCTCGGTGAGCTTTGTTTTACGGTGCTTTAAGCGCGTTCGTGTTCTTGTGCTCGATTTCGCTCAATTTTGTTTTCTCTTCTTCTTTCGTTACGAATCATTCTTGACTTGGTTTGGTTTTGGTTTGATTTGTTTGTTTTTTTTTTTATCGGTTCGAACGATGAATGAGAAAAAGATACAACGTCAATAACAACAGTATTTTGCTTGGCTATCATATTTACCGAGCGCTTTACCTGCCGTACCCATGTTGAGGATACTGATCTCGCCGAAGTACGAGCCGGCCTTCAGCGACGCCATCACCGTTTTGCCGTTGTCGGCCACCACCTGCAGCCGCCCCCGATTCACTATGTACATCTCCTTGCCGACCTCTCCTGGGGGTGTATCGGAAAAAAAGATTTGATAAGAGGGTCCATATGTTATTTTAACGAAGATCGCCTGTTTATACACATTTTTTCTACTGTATGAAAAACTTTTCTGGAATCTTGTACAGAGTAATTTTTTCATTGCACAATTTTCTTTTTTCAGATAAGAAATATTATACTGAAATTAATTCAAAACAACTGGAATGATGAAACGTACTTGTAGTCGCAAGTTCAATGTTACACTAGTTGATGAAAATTTTAGCTATCCGAAAAAATACTTTTGAACCAAAATAAACAGTGAGATGTACGTTTAATGATAGGTTTAAAACAAAACAAAGCATACAAATTTCCGTAGTAAAATGAATTCGACATAATCTAGACCGGGGATCTTTTATAAAAAGTGCTAGATTATGAGAAAGAATGAGACAAGTTAATTTTCGCATAAGGTGATTTAGTTATTGCCATGCAAACAAATCGGACATGAACAATATACGGAAATATTTTAGATTATAAATTCTAATGTCACTAGATTTGTGAAATACATTTGATCATTCTTAATCATGCTTAAAAATGTACGCGGACCAAATACTTTTAGAAGACGAGCTACTCTTTTCTAACCCGTGATCTGGACTATATTTTTTCTAATGACCTGTAATACTAACATGTAGTTCGTCCTAGGTAAACCTTGCATTTTATTTTGGCTTTGGCAATGGCGCACTAAACCTATGAGACGATTAGCGTAGCTTGGAATAGCTTCCAGGCGTTCGAGCAAGCCACGAACTCCACCGTGAAAAACGCCAACCGACGAACGACTCCGCAACGCAACAATCTAATTATTCTACCACCGAAACCGCACACAATTTCCCAACAGCGACGCAACCGAACGAAAGTTGGCGAATAAGTCCCCTCCGGACGGGTTCATGATCAGAAAATACCTTTTCGCTTTTCCTTCGCCCGGCTCGAAGTGAGTGTTCAACAAAGACAATTTTCTGCATAAAGCTCTACACGCGTGGGTGGTGTGGGGTTGGACATAGTTGGGTGCTCTAGTTTTGGCACTGGAAACCATCAGGCACGCCAGGCACGTTGTTTGGCTGAAGCCCGACGAACCCGAGGTGGCCGCTCGGCACGATCTAAGTCGCGTGAAACAAACTCCCGAGCAGAACCACGGAGCCACCGTTTCCCAGCTTACCTTTCCGACAGATGAAGTCCCCGGGAGAGAACAGGACCGGGCGAAGTTTTAGCACCAGCTCGCACAGGAATCCCGCCTCGGTATTTTGAAATATTTCTACTCGCTTAAGTGTATCTAAATGAACATTTATAGCTATCTCAGCCTGGAGTGGGGAGAGAGAGAGAGCGTAAGAGAAGAGAAAAAAAACAAAACGAGTAGAGGAAAGAGAAAAGAATCAGGTTAATGTAAAAGGATTAAGCTCCCGCACCAGGTACCACGATACGCCAGCGTGACATAGGTCACCGCCTCGAGACCAACAAAATACCACTCAGGCTCGAGTGAGGTGCTCGCCAGTCCTGTGCTGGTACTTAACGGGTGTTTTATCCTGCGTTTCTTTTTTTGTTTATTTGTTTTGTGCCCTCTAGGTTCCGGATGCTCACCTTTAATTTATCAGGAAGACATGATACAGCTCGCTCCTCGTCCGAGCACTTTTGCGTCAGCCAGAGGTAATCAAACCATTTTATGACTTTCACCTGCAGATGATTGGGCACTCTCCGCATCCGCATGTAGGTCTTGACACCGTCCAGCTTGGCTGTGGGAGAAGAAGCAGATGGAGAGAAAAAAAGGGAAATAGGAACCGGTCAGTGGGAGCGCTATAAATAGTGCAAATATCGGATCGGTGACCAGCCAGCCGGGTGTGTCCTTTGTGTCCGCTGGCCGCCTCTGCAACCACCGGAGCACACCGGGGAACGGGGGGATGAAGTTAATCAAACGCGTTAAGCTTTTGACTCCACGGGAGGTTAGAGATGCTGTGCGAGGGCACGTTTCGATGACGCCATCGAGCGCGCGGGAGGACACAACCGAGTGAATGGTTTGATTAAAAACGATTACCCCGAGGGAACGAACAAGCCATCCTTGCGAAACGAACCAACTAACCACTCCAGCTACGATCGTACGTCAAAGGACATGTTACATCACCTCATGCATGTCTCTGTGTGTGTCTATGTGTGTTATATCTCTCCATCGCATCGTACACGACGAGAGCATCGCTTCTTTGTTGCAGTTTTAATGCATCGCATCACGCGCTGGCAGATAATGCCGTGCAATTGTTTTCCTTCCCCAGTCATCGAGTTCCGGCCGTCAAAAGCACCCCTTTCCCCGCCCTCTTCTCAGCCTTCGCTCTGGGGGCGAGTGGTCTAGCTTGCGTTGTACCGTTTCCTTTTCCAAGGAAAAGTTTCAGCATCCCTTATCGCACCACCCCTGTGCCCTTTTGCCACCAACCGTGTGCAGCCGGTTGGTGTAGGTTAAGTTTCCCGACAATAAAAAGACTTTATGACACTTATCTTTTATTATGCCTCGGCTTCGAGTGCATCACCCCCCAATCGGAAAACTGTTTCAGCCCGGTTGCGGAAGGCGTGACGGATTCTTCCGGTACAATCGTTTCTTCTACTGGCAAGTTGTTCCACGGCCGGGAAACAGCTTTTTACCCCTTCTCTTTTGTTTTTTTTTTCCGCCAGCATCGACGACTGAACGGCAACTATGTTGACTCATAAATGTTCTACAACCCGGCGGATCGGCGATAAAGTGTTGCCCAAAGCACGATAAAAAGTGCTCAAACTGACTGCCATATGGTTTTGTTCTTGCGGTGCGGCGCTTTGAACAATGTTTGTTTTTTATGATTGCGTTGGCGATGGATTTATCAACAGTTATGGATGGGTAAACTAGATGCACAAAGTTTGAAATTTAATGATTATGCAAGACATTATGTTTTTGAGTATGAATTCATTTCACATGGTTTCATGATTCGCAGTTGGGCTATTAGTTTTAGCTACTACATAATTCGTTAATATTTCAACTAGTTTTCTACAAAATCTGAAGCGTAGTTTCACTCAAAATTGTGAGAAACACTTTATTTCTAAAGCCTGTTGTCAATTTGGCTCAGACAGCCCGATGAAAAATGATAAGCCAAAAGGGAACTTCATCGATCAGCTGACGGGTCGGCTGATCGATAGGGTCATTGGTTTTTTGGCGTCGGTTACACCGTATGGCATTTACCAACCATTTCACCAACTTACGTATGGCATTTACCAACCATTTTTGCTTGAAACTACAAAATCAAACTAAGAATTTAACAAAATATTGAAGAACTGTGTCCAGCTAGTTCTGAGATTCATGAGGTGAAAGTTGAATGTTGCGAAAAAATTGATCGAAAATTTGAAAAAAAGACCATATTCGTAACTTGTCGAATTTTGGTCCTATTTTTATGCGTAAGATTGTTTTTAAAGGTTTGTTTTTAAATGCTGTTCTTCTTTAAAAGACAAATAAGGTTTCAGATGCAACGCTTGTATGTTTCTAAATATGATACAAAACGTATGAAACTAAACAACTTTTAATTTAATTTTAACATATTGCCAAACGAAAAGTGAGCGGAGTTGGGTTAGTTAATTTGCATTGCGTTGATTAAATATAATATTAAAACCTGATATGTATTCTTTTAGGCCATCAAGACTTTACCTACGAATAGGCGCAGATTTGAAAATTATTCAAGTACTTATTTTGTACCTCCCTAAGATCTCTGGGGGTTAGAAAGATATATTTAATAATATATTGTAAGCCTTTAATTGCTCCTTATCAATAAATCCTCTTGTTATAAATAATATTTGATTTGAGCCATCCGTTGATCTCTTCTTTGTCTTGATCAAAAACATTGCTTGAAAAATCGGATGAAAATTATCTTGAAGAAGTAAGAAAGTTTTGAAAAGGCTATACCTCTCTATCTGCATTATATTCTGAAAATGAATTACTGAATTCTGACTCAACTTCAAGTAAACTATCATTCAGTAGTTCAAATAGGGCTAGTTTGGGAGAAAAGAGAGCATTGTACAAATAGGAGCCGGTGAATAAAAACTATTTTTTGGATTCTGCACCACACAGCGGTTCCTAAACATTTTCTTCTCTGTCCTTGCACGTGTTAGAATGGTTTCTATCAATTATATTCGTTAAACATACACAGAAGAGTTAGAACCTTTTTAACTTAAAAGAATGTTTGAAAATTTTATTTCAAAATAATGATAAAAAAGCTTTACAGCAACTGTCCCCCCTTATTGGTAGTATGCCGCCGTTAGAAAAATGGTTCCTCGGTCTTGTTCACTCCAGTTTGACACGTGTATGCGGTCTGTGGCCGGTGTTTTCATTCGAAGTGCAATTAGTAGTGGAACGATTTATCTTTCCCACCACTTCACTCGCTCATATTCGGTTCTGACGCTATCGCAACCGATGGCAACCGATAAATCAAATGCTGCACAAAAACCGGCCCCTTTCTAATTAACTTCCACTTTGTTTCGAATAATTGAGGGGCAAGGGCTGGGTGCTGGCTGGGGTGGAAAACCGGTGAAATCCGAAAACTCCTCGAAAATTCATACCCTTGGCGCAAATCCTCCGGTGGCACTTAAAAGCACGTGCTACTAGTCATTTGTTCGTCCGTTCAGTTTTTTTATTGTTTTCGATTTCCCATCCACGAACCACGAATGGCTTTTCCTTCTTTTGCCTGCACCATCGGATTATGCTCGTTTTAATGATTTATGAAACAAAATCGGTCCGACCCGGCCGATCGGAAAATTCGGGGTCCTTCCCCGTGCGATCGTTTTTCCAAGCAGTGTGCGAACTGTAGCAGTGAGGCTCTGAAACGCACACACACACACCGGAGCAACCTAAAGCAAACAATAAACCCGCCGCCTGGCCCGAACCACGTTGTTCTCTACGGCATCGTAATTGCCGCTGACGGATAGGCGTGACAAATGTGTCAAACTTTGTTTTAAGCGCTCTCTCGCCTTCTCCCGTTCCCCTCCCCACCAGTATCGAACCGTTTGGCCAGTTTTATTCGTCCTTTGTTCGATGGACTGGTGCCACCGTGTTTGCTTTCGCTTATTTGTCACGAGTCAGTAATTCGCGTGCCGTTCTTTCGGCCACCAACTTTCTTGCCAACTGGGCCCGAAAGCACGGCAGCTTTAAAGCTCAGCGCGAACCGTCCCGAAGCGAACTAACAACCTACGTCATTCGATGACACCCGTGACGTGGCCGAGTAAATAGAAAAGTAAAAAACTAACTGCCATCAGTTTAACAAAACCAACCTCCGGGAACGCATCACACGCAAAGGGAAGGGCGAACTGGAAGGTCAGTTGAATACATCTAGCGCATCTGGGTCTCGGTTCCGGGCCCGCTACTGGCTAGATGGACGTGAACAATGTCCGTGAACAACAATAGACCCCCGAAAGCCATCGGACAAATCACGAAAATCCGAACCGAAGTGAAGTCGAGAAATAGATATTGTTTGAACTATGGACTAGTTTTTTTTATCCAAGTACATTACGTATCTCAAACGTGTCTAAAAGATGATATCTTCTTCAAGATATCTTTTTCTCGACAAAGTGGTCACTCGCAAATATAGAATAGCGCCCCGTCAAGATAGTGAAATAATATCGATCAAATTTTAATGCTTCCCAAATGCCCTTTTTAGGTTTATTTGTCAACATTCTTATTATCTTATTCTTATAGCGTAGAGAAACTTGATAACATCATCCTATTAATTTCCGTGACTCTTTCTGACCAACAGAATTTGAACATTGATGAACAATGTTTATAAACATTGTTTGAGGCGATTGGCTATTAAGTTATTCAATAATTTCAATAAATTTCGAAACCTGACTGAAATATTAAATTTGAATTATAGCAACATCAAATTCTACTCACGCTCAGGATTACTTGCGCAAAAATGACCACGATTCCACATTCATTGTATATTATTCTACAAAAATTATGTTTCTTTTAACATTCGCTGAACGAAAAGGCGTTGTTTTAATTTATTTTAATTTAATTTGATTAATTTTTTTAATTTGAATCAGCTAAAATAAAACATTGTCATTAAGCAAGAATCCTACCCATGCTATACAAATATTTTATAAAATAAGGCTTGAATGGAAAAGTAAAACTTTAAAGTTAAGAATAAAACAGTTATCGGGTTCAATAACAAAAGGAAAAGGATGCAAACGTTAACGATTGACTCTCATCTGGGGTTGATTGGAAATTAATGACGATTTGATAACTTGTTTCGTTCACGAGAAAACTTGTTGGCGAAATTGATCGTGACTCTTTGGGATATAAAAAAAAATATATATACTCCATATACAAATTCAAAATTTCAACTTCACAGTTCATGTTTCCGGGGTGATAAAAAGTTTATAACGATCAGCACCCGTTCTTTGAAGGTAGATTCCACACACCAACGGTGATGACGTCAGCAAACGACAATGACAAGTGTATGGACACGGAAAGCATAAACAAGGCGCTTTAAGGAATGAAAAATAACGCTTCACAACATCACCGAACGATCCAAAAACCAACAGGATAATACAGAGAGGTCGCTAGTCGGGGTTGGGAAGACGGGCACGAAATAAACAACGAACAACTGTGTGGAATGGCAACGCAACTCACCCCCGGTGGCCTATATACCCCGCAAGTCCCCCCTCTGCTCCACACCCTGGTGTCGGTGCGTGCTCGTCCCGCTCGAAAGGATACTCAATGACGTGCGAACGGGCTGTTGTTGGCGACGCCACCCGCAACCGTGGGGAGCCGCGTTGGAAAACAACTACTAAAAACCGAGGGGCTCGTACGCAAACCGAACGTACACACAATACCGTCGGCGTCGGGAGCCAACCGTGGACCCCCACCGTGTGCTCAACTGCGCCAGCAACACGCAAGAGTTTGTGCGTGATGATTGATGACGTAGTTTCCGGCGGTGCAAATGGGGAACGGGGTGATTCAGGGCCGGAAGTGGGTGCAAATGCAACAGAGTGCTCATCGTCGGGCGAAACAGCATCCACCGATCCGTGCCGATGCTGGTGTTGGTAATGGCAATGCCCGGCTACATTCGAACGACACCAGCACTCCATTAGTGTGTTGGTTGGAGGTGTTTGCCGTCGTGGTGGTACACGTTGCTAGGGAGAAAACATGGCGCTTCGGGGCATCCGATTGCGGACCAGCTGGCCTACACGCCGTTGCATCCTTTATGTCACGTCGAGTACTCCTCCCAAAGCTAGGAAGCGTTTACAAAGGACACATACCTCTTTCAGTTGGCACTTCCTCAAAATGTCTTCTTTCGTTCACTCTCCGCCGGCCTCTTGTTTTTGCTCGATCTCGGTCTTGGTCTTTCGAATGTGTGCCTTGCAAAAAGCCCTCGCCTTACACTTCGACTCCAATTCCGTTTCATCTTTCACATTGTTTATGCTCCTGATCCCTATATTCCTCCACCGATTGTGGGACCTTTCTCCACATCTCCTAACCTCAAAGGACATCGCTGTCGTTCGTCCCCCGAAACCCGACAGGCCGTCTTTGTTTTCCATCATGCCGTTTCGCTGGAACTGCCGGGTCTGCTACTGTCGCGGCATGTTCCCAGCGTGTACATAACCTACTTTCGGGGCTCGTTAGAACACACACACACACACACACTTAGAGTTTGTACACTGGCGCACATAAACAAAGCTGGCCCGAGTCCCACGGTGCGGGAAACTCTCTGACCTCCAGAGAGGGGCGCGTGCAACGTGGAAAATGCTGGAGGAAAAAGAAGGAAATAAAGCCAGTCTCTGCGGTGCGATGCTAAAAATAGATTCACGGGATGCGCGCTGCTCTGCTTTCTCTCCCCGAGTGCCGCATCGAAACGGTCGATAAACGGTGTGCGCGGCTGGAGCGGGAGGGGGAATGTTTGAATGTGTATGTGTGCGTTTGAGTGTGCCATTTCACTCCACGTGGGGGAGCAAGAGTGAAAGTGGGTAGGGAGCGGAGAAGAAAGGTTTGAAGTGTTTCCAGCAGTAGGTCTAAAAATAGCCCATATCCCGTCTGCCTGCAACTCCTGATGGCAGCTTCTCTCCCCCTTCCTCCCTCCCTAAACTCTCTCTCTCTTTACGTTCTCCATCCGTTTCCCCTATCAGATTGGATGCGGGAAAGTCACGAGGAAAAAGCAAACCTCGGACCGGAAAAGTTCCAAGAGAATTGGGATTTTCCGAGCACGCTGCCGCTTGCTGGCGGAACGGAAGCGGACCCGAGCCCCGGACATCGATGATTCAAGATGAATGCGAAACGAAAGTAAGCCGAAGAATGGGCGATTTTTCTACCCCTCCCGCGGTAGCGGAAAGTATCTCCCCTCCCTCCCCCCCTTCTCTTGGAAAAGCGAAGGAAAATCCAACAAAAGAGCAGCAAACCATCTTCGACAGTGGAAAGCGAAAAAGCTACCGGGCAGCGATGGAAAATGTGACACAACTCTTCTAGACGATCCTCGTTTCCGTTCGCTCTTTCTTTCTTTCTCATTCGATTGGTTTTGTTTTTCCGTTCAACAGCCATTTTATTCTGTTTACTTTTCAAGCTTTTCGGTCAGTCGGACAACGGTTTCGGTTTCGGGGAGAAAATCGGGCACACAAGGCGAAAGAAATGGTGGTCGCTCTTTACCACTGATAAAACCAGTTGGCAGCATTGTTCCTTGTTGCTTTTTTTTATCGCACCGAGTCAAACGGAAATGGGAAGGAAAACAAGAACATGTTCAGCAATCGGGCTGTTCGGTGCTGTTTTTTGTCCAAGTCTATTGCAAGCAAATAAACGGTCAATTTGAGTGATTGTGAATCGTTGAAGAGCGAGGATGGGCTAAGCTTTTCGAAGGCAAAGCTCGAGTAGAGTGGGGGAAACAAAACCAAAAAACAACGGAAAAAGAAACCAGTTCGTTCAATTTGGTCTGTCCAATGAATAACTTAATTTTTATGAGTGATTACCAAGAAGAAGGGATAGATCAAATGCTCAATTGTATATTTCAAAAACAATCTGTTTTTGTAACATAAAAGAACTTCGTGGCATTTTTTAAGAGAATGATTAATGTTAATTAATGTATGAATTTTCATTTGAATCTTCTTACAACAAAAAGGTACCACGGAATCGGTTATAAAATCAAATAGACTTAACAAAGATATGAAATAACATTCACAGCAACAGATGCATAAATAAAAATGTTTATAAACAATAATGAGACAAAAAAATTAAAATTAATCATTTTAAAACAGCCAAGAAACATTGTGAATGTTATATTGTATGTTTGGCAAGCTTCCTAAGATTCTAACAAATTATGCATGCTGCTAAACAAAGATAAT
This sequence comes from Anopheles coustani, assembly GCF_943734705.1. Classification (NCBI taxonomy): domain Eukaryota; kingdom Metazoa; phylum Arthropoda; class Insecta; order Diptera; family Culicidae; genus Anopheles; species Anopheles coustani. Next base: position 68,908,725 of record NC_071289.1, on the reverse strand, counting down.
AAACATGTTTGTATATCTATTTAATTCCACAACTCCATAGTTGCGTGTAGGCGAAGCTACACAGCTACGAGTGGAAGGAGGAAAAATAGAAAGGTGCCAACATTTTAATCATAATTCAACAGCCCCGGCGTTGAGTCGGTGTCATTCGGTGGAAGTTTACTTTTCAAACATAAACAAATGCCTTCGTGCCAGCCGCTTGCTTGCGCCTGGTGGCGAAAACATTCTGGCCGTTTAGCAGCTTCTCATCAGCCGGTTGCTTCACCCAGCGGTTTCCCGGAATATGATGGCAAGTATGGCATATAATAATTTATTTTCCATCCTTCCCTCTTCAAGCAGCTACGTGTCTTCGGAACATGGTAAGATGAAACGGCTGCCGAGGGCAAAACCAGCAACGAAAATAAGCAGACGGATGTGTTTTTCACACGCCCATTGCACCCTCCCATGTTGGTAAATACGTTTACCCAGTGTGTGTGTGTCCCATTGGACTAGGTCAGCCCACCAACTTTTGATCTACTTTTACGCCTTCTTACGGTCAACTTTACTCCATTTATGTTTCCCGCTCTCGCTGCCATCGAACCTCTAGCTATAAATTTTCTCCTTCTGTTTGTTACTTCACCACATCCGTTTCCGTTTCAAGTTTGACGAAGTTATTTTTCCTCCCAGTGCTAACGATCAACCCAACTCCAAGCCTTCCGTCCGTGGCGAAGGAAAGGATGAAAAGTTAAAAAAATGGTCATAATCCGCTTCTTGCCGCGCTTTACATCAGTCGATTGTAAACGTGGCCAGAGAAATGAAGCATGTGCTTGTTTGTGGTGCACACATCACGCTGTGTGTTGGTTGGTGTGTATGTTATTCGTCTAATCTCGACGAATCATTATAGCTACATTGCTACGCCGCTGTTAATAGCTGTTTAATCAACGCGCCGTTATGCGTGCTCTTGCTTGTGCAAATAATGCGTTAATGCATGCACCGTTCAATCAAGTCTCGAAGCAGCAAAAGCACCGTTTGCCACTGAACCGGAATGTGGGCAATGTTACGTTGCGTTACGTCATGTGCCGTAGCGTAGTTTACCAACGTCCAACCCATCCGGCCACCGGGTTTCGATGGTTAGATTTCTTTTTCTGTCAAATGTGAACCCACCTTCAAGGCATTTCTTCAACATTTTGCCCCGTCACGTAGCGAGCGTGAGCGGAAGTCAAACATCCGCAAGGCGGTTAGGCGTCAATGGGGGGGGGGAGACGTTAAAAACGGGCAGGAAGCGGACGCTCGTTAGGTTGTTATTCCGAGATCCGCTTTATGAGCCCAGATGTAGGGCACGTTGTAAAAAGAAATGCATCTAGTATGTCTATGAGTGTTTGTATGTGTTTTCGTATGTGTGCCAAAAAGTAAATTGGGTTAACCGAACGACTCAATTAATTCATCACGTTAACAAACCACCAGGCGCCTCCATTACATATGAGGATGAAAATGGGACTGCTTCTAATGAACTTTAAGCAAAGTTTATTTCCCAAAAAATCATAAAGAGTCTGAAAATTCAGCTTAATATAAGACATGCGTCGTGCTGAGTCATAAATAGCAACAGTTCCACTTTACTTTATCGTCTGCCCATGCCATTTCCAACTCAAGGGGCCACAAATTCCTGTCGAACTGTCACAATCCGGCTAAAGCGACAGTCTTTCTTTGCCATATGCTCATGTTAGGAATCGCTCTTGGAACCCGTTTTCAATTCGTGCCGCTTTTGCCGACCGCACGACCACTGCTGCGACCGAACCTAACGCTCCCTGGCGGCGCCAAGTGCCATTAGTCACTCGGTGCGAATCTTAAAGATGAATCGACAGTATTGCAAAGTCATGTTGTGTGTCAGTCATCGCCAACCATCCATCTTAACCGCGTAGCCCTCAACCGAAACGGTTGTACCTCGGTCTTTTGCAGTGGGTCATTTTTTTGTCAAAAGGAAGTGCGTCGTCTTGTGGTGTGTATTTTAAGCGTCACCGCTTAAAGTCAATGATTTTGCGCATGCGGTTGGGATATTTTTTGTGGATAAAAATTTGATTAAATTTTTTTGCTAAAGGTTATCTTCACGATTTAACAATAATTTTTTTTATTGATTAATTTGATAGAAAATAAAACAGTCAATGTGCTTCTCACAAATACGCAATTTGTATGAATTAGTGCGCGTGAAATATAATACTTGAATACTCAACGTTGCGTTCTACCCAACGCTTTATCACAATAAATGTGAGTGTTAAAAACAGGCGAGGATTTTACTAAATAAGTGAAGAAAAATATGTAGTCTTCGATCGACCAATATGTTAATTTTGGGTAAAAGAGTAAATAAGGCCCCGGGCTAGATTCTCCTCTTCCTACTGGTTCACATTAAGCGCCTGAAGTTATGCAAAGCGCGACGCATGCATACTTTTCAAATATTTGATCGCTAACTCGGGGTCCACACTACAGCGCGACGTCGCCTGACAGGAGCTGAACTCCATATAAAAAAAACCTTGCGCGATGTCGCGCGAATCGCGCTAGGTTTTTTTAGCATGGAGTTCTGCGCCTGTCAGGCGACGTCGCGTTACGCGACGGTGCAGTCTGGAAAGCGTGTAACGGTTCGCTTAAAAGAACATAACGATTTAAACTAATCACGCAGTGGAGGTTGAATGCGGGTTAATATACTTTTACATGTTAAGTTACTGTAACTTACTAGTAACTAAACTATACCACACATGATGGACAGCATGAAACAATGAGTTTAGCCGAAGAAATGATTTGGAAACGGCGGCGCGCCCGCAGCGAGCGCAGCGAGCGGACTGCGCTAGGTCTACTGAAAAAGAGAGTTTGTTATAGTTTTGAGAAATAAGGGGGGCCCGTGGGCCCCCCTCATACCGCACCCATAGGTTGATTGCGTAGCCGAAATTAACGGTACACACTACGATTCAAATACTCGTAGGTTGAATTTAACGAATTAATGTATCACCAATTGCATACATTCAGTTTAAACGTCCACAAGAGGTGTAGCCACGATCGAAAACATGGCGGCCGGGGCCTCATTTCCCCAGCTACGTTAAATGATGCGATCGTACGATAGCCATAGTAACGATTCGTTAATCGATGCGATGGGCAACATAACACCACAGCATAACGGCTATAACCCCAAAGGTTCTCAACCCATCCGCGTCACACAGGAACAATCCGAAGGGGCGCTAGTGTGCTCCGCGATACACACACATGAAAAGGAGGTTGGTTCATTTAGAACAAATTGCGTCGACCGAAAAATAAAAAATTGAAAGTATTTTTTGCACTCATTGTCGTCTGTCTACGAATTGTTGTTGGTTGTGATGGTGAAAAATTAATTTCCATGTTCCTCAATTGGCCAAACTTAAGTTCAATTCCACATTCAAATTCAATTAGATTTCATATGAGGTAACCTCCGCGTGTACTCTTCTTGGGACTTGTTTTTGTTTGACATCTTCAAACCAAAACAAACTTGTGCGCAGTGCTTAGAAGACTCCAGTCGATAAAACATACTGTTTTTGCTTTAACAGCAAAAACAACGTGAAAAGTGTGTGCTCATTGTAAGTTTGTAAACATTAAACATGTTTTCTGTACAAAAAAAAAGTGATTCGTTTAACAAAACGGTATGGGAACCGGTAATAGAGGAATGTTTGTTTGTGGTTATGAATGCGTTGTGCATTGCAGTCCCACTTCCTTATCCTGACTCGGCAGAGTGGTTGGTAAGTTGAATGCAATTGTATTTCGGTATGGATCAGTCCCAACAATATATTATTGCAGATTTGATGAGATCGTCAACGGAAGAGGCGCCGTTGCGCCTCAGTTCCAGCGGTCGCCGTTCCGACCACTGATGTGGACCGTGTTTGTGCTCTGGAATTAAGTAAGCGTTAGACGGTGGACACAAACAACAAGTTCTCAAGCAACTCTACTGAAGGAACCGGGTCGAGTCACGAGAATCACACCGTACTTCGAAGACTACCCCAGGCCGACTATGGGTTGACCATTTGCACCGAGTGCATTATACAGAGCAAGCCGGCATTCCGTATTGCGTAAGTAATAATAAGTAATTTGTGGAAGTTTTCAATTTTGCAGAAGGCGAACATTTCTCTCCCTCTCGTCGAAGATGGTCACCAACGACATAATGTTCTTTGGGTGCTCATATTCACGAAAGAAGCCGCGTTGGAAATGGCTCCGTCTGCATCCAAAGTTGTAAAGACGAAAACATCATCATAATCCAACAAATTCTTGATTCTTTTTTCTTTCAGAAATTTTAAACCATAGAATGATAACAAAATATATCAATTTTTCATAAAATACAACCATCCCTTGAACCAAGTTGCAGTTGGAGGACAGAACAATGCGGGTGCAGTTGCCTGGGTCATAAGCTGACTCATGAAATACAGAGAACATTCTATGAACGGATCTTGAACAAAACACCGGTTTTTCCATGTAAGTCAAACTATGTAAACACTGGTTACCGTTCAAAATTATGTTTATGAGTGATAAATATTCTTTCCTCACAGCACTTGGTTGGAGGAATTACCTGAATAGATTGCTTACTATTAGCAGTAATATCATCAAACAATGTAAGTATGTTATTAAATTTCTGTCAAACTTTTGAAATAATGTGGTGTTTTATTTTACAGAATCGGGAAAATCAACAATTTAAGTTCATTGGCAGTACATCAGCGACAAAACTAGTTAATTGTATAAAATTAAGAGTTAAATTTGTTAAAAGTATGGGTGAGGTAATAGAAATAATAAAATAATTCAATGAAACTAAAAAGTAACTGTAAATTTGAATTTGCAATATTTAAACCGAAAGAACCGTTTACATTTAGCGCCTACATGTAGGCAACCGCCAGGTCGAAACGTTACGAGAGCGTACAATAAGGCGTTTGTATCTCTTCTAATAGACGCTAAATGTACGCTCTTCTTTTATATGTTAATGTACGCGATTTGTCGCACGACGCATAAATTAATGCTGCTGGGGTTACTCTTTTACCTAATTTTGTATTCCATATGCTATGCATGATACCGTTTCCATAAGCAAGAGTGAGATAAATGCCACACTTCTGGAAATAAATTTATGAGTAGGAAAAAGGTTTACAAAATAAATTAGTTTAAACTGGATACTCTGCTTTTAACACCTAGTCTTCTGATTAACAACCAACCACACTATGTTGGAGTGATGACAGTTTTATGAAAACAATAAAAGTTTGTTTTGATTTCGACGCGTTTTTTTATTGCGAAGTTTAACCCTTTCACGACCGTAAGCTATTCAAGCCTAAAATTGGCAATACAACACAATATTTTGGCTATTTGGGGTGTAAAATAAGAGAATATCACCAGAAAAACCTAGCAGTATGTGTAGGTTTTTTTATAATTTCATGGGAAATATTTTACCTTATAAACAATAAAAGTAAATAAACTACCAGTAAAGTTATGATATCGGAATTTGTTTTGTTTGCTTTCCACTACAAATTACATGATAAAAATTCTAAAAAATAGATCTTAGCCATTTCTATGAAAAAAATAATAAATTCATCAACTTGCCAAATACTAAGTTTTTGTTGTTGGTTGATCGCACGAATGGTTTGATTTTTGGGCAATTAATTTTAATAGTTCTTTTTTGTTTATTCGTTCAGAAAGACATTTGAGGCCTTTGACATAATGTTTTCTTGGATGTTTCGTCTCAAAAGTATCGTTTTGATAATAGTTGAACAAACAGTAACGAGTTTTGTAGATGGGAAAAATATTTGCCTTGGTCGTAAAAGGGTTAATTTTTTATAAAAACATTAGGTATGGGTAAAGTGGGTTTTGTTCATCAGTCTGCGAATGGGGAAAGAAAAATAGCATAAAAAGAGCGTCTAAAAATGTAAAATTTTGGTGTTAGCTAATTATGTCAAACTTATGTAAACATACGAAAGTATCAATCCATTTGGCATATATTCGATCCCAGTCCACAGCCGAAAGTTTGCTCCCGACATTGTTTCCATACTTACATATATCACAAGCGAAAATAACACGCCAACGTAGGTGGACAAACGATTTCTCCACCTACATCTTAATGGCTTTATCAAAGATAGATCTGATGTAGGATGGCAGTATGATACACACACGCACCGCCCGCATCTACCGCCAGAAGGCGTTTATGACAAATGATTAGGGGCCGAGTTGCAGAATAAATGGCTTCCTTGCTCGTTTGTAGCGACATTTGTTACTTTGTTTGACATTATTGTGCTATTTCGGCGAAAGCTGGGGCATTTTTTTCAACATTACTGAGAAAACAGCACTTACTTCTGGTACTAGTACAATATTGTTGGATATAATGTCTACGGCTGAGCAAGAAAAGAATTTTGACACAATTTGTCGCTACCGGTATCGGCACGACGTATCTGCAGATGTCCCGGCATCACAAGGAAATGTTTGCACTTGTCACGTAAACGACCCGAAGAAAAAACAAACTCGTGTAGAAATGAAAAACACAGAAGACAATGAGACAAAATAAAATATATCGAGAGATAGGAACCATATCCCCCGACAATGGTACACGGCTTTTACTCTGGTCGATACACACATAAGATTTTGTTTTATTTTAGTCCACATGTTTTCTTTGTGTATTTTCACATACATATAATGCGTTGCGAGTTTGACTGCTCGAGCATGAGTAAATCATTAGTGCTCCACTTTTTTTCCGTTGTTATAACGGATGATCGTTTCCGGTTCGTCAAGGTTTTGGGGCAATAAACTGTTATACCTAGACTGAAAATATATCGTTTCATTATCGAATCTAGAGAGAAATGTAAAACGAGAGAAAAATGCAAGTCAAACAATCATGAAAACATGTGGCCTATCCACTACCTCTAATATTATAAGTCTCTTGAGTTTTCATCATTTTGTTTCCCTCGTGCTTTGGAGGTTGGTGAGCTTGAGTTGCAATTGTTTTGTCTGCATGTTGGCATCTAAATCAACAGGCATGATTCAGCTTCAAAAAAGTTGAACGATGTTATCCACACTTTGATTGGGGTACAGCATGTGTGTATCGAGTACATGTCTGTCACACCTGTTTGACAAAATATAAAGCATACATCTGAGAAGATATTTGCAAACAACACGAAAGAGCCTTGCATTCTAAGAATTTCTTAAAGAGAGTTTTTTCTTTCATGTAGACCAGGGGTGTCAAACATGCGGCCCGCGGGCCACATGCGGCCCGCAAGAACATTGGGTGCGGCCCGCGACCCCTTTGAAACATTACATCGAAAGAAAGAAGATAACAAATGCGGAGCAATAAGTTAGCTATTGTAATTATATACCTTTACTTTTCTAAAATCTTTACCAAAATACACAATAGTGTTGAACTGCAACATATATTTCAATAAACTTGATTTGAATTCGTTTAAATTTGGAAAACGATTGAGCAACAAACCCTCTCTTTTACTCAAAATTGGTAAATTTTATAAGAAGTAATATAATATGAAAAAATGTGAAAATGTAAAACTATTAAGATAAAACCACATTGATAAGAACATATTTTCATCACTCCAATCAATTATATGGTTTGGCCCGCGAGCCTATTTTGGGAGAAAATGCGGCCCGCGAACCAATTTTGGGAGGAAATGCGGCCCGCAAGGTGAAACGAGTTTGACATCACTGATGTAGACTATATAAATTTTCTGTAGTTAAACATAGAGTAATTATACTGCAACTACAGTGAAGTTGCTCGTACTCGAATTTGTACTCGATAAGTGTGTGCTGAAGGTCAAAAATATACATGAAGATTCTTGGTTGTGGAAAATATTTTGTTTCACATGGAAACAATTGTGTCCTCCGCGCGAGCCTACGATATACCCATATTAATAATGTCCTCCGTGCGACTATCAAATATGCAAATCCCCTCCACGACTCGGACGATCGTGTGGCGTGCCAAAACCGCGTGCTGGAATGTCAGCTTATGACCGCGTGCTGGTACGTCATATGAGAAAGTACGTGGGAGAGCTTTCGCTACGGGCTACTCTCCCACGCGTAGGAAAGTGGAGGAGAGCGATGGAACCTATAAAACCGTCGATCAACGGATCGCGGTTCTCTTTTCTGTTTACGTTCTCGGACCTTTCGGCTGTTATCGCGAAACCGATCGAATTAATAAAGTACCGTTTAGCAAGTACGCGAAAGTTTGTTAGTTTTAGTGAAAGTCAGTCAGTTTAATCAGTTAGTGAAAGAAATCTGTTACGTGCAACCCTCGCTCCCGTGCGAAGGCGACGAAAGAACATTTGGTGACACAAACGTGATATCGCGAAAAGTGCCGTACGCAGTGGTAAAATTCTGTCGCGAGATCATGAACAACGACAACGAAGTGAACGTGGCCGAGGCCTTACGCCTGCTCACTGCCCTGGAGGGCAGCGTGAAAGAAGTGGCCGTAAGCCTTAAGGCCAAACCGAAGCCGGAGGTGGCCGCCGTGAAGCCGGACATTTTGGCGTCCCTGTGGCGTGATGGGAACGCCGCGTTGATGCGCGTAGATAGTATCACCGGCCTCCATCCGCGCAGGGGCCTCTTCACGGCGGCCATGGCGGCCACAGTCAAGTGCAGTGAGGGAGCCGCCTCCAAGCAGGGCCAAGGGCAGACCATCTGCCGCGAATTGAGCTGCCCAAGTTCGCTGGCTCCCCATCCGAATGGCCCGCGTTCTCGAGCCGGTTCGAGAAGCGCATGGTCGGGTTGACTGAGAATTCAGACAAGTACGCGTTCCTCGTGAAGTGCCTCGAGCGATGCGATATCGCTCGGCACAGTTGGGAGGCGTTCGAGAATGCGGGCATGCCTTTCACTCGGGCATGGGCGAAGCTGGAGGAGCGCGTCTAAAAAAAGCGCGTGGCGTTCATGGGCCACATTAGAAAAATCTTGGAGCTGCCACGGATGAGTACCCCATCAGCAAACCAATTGATGAGGATTATCGACGTGGTAGAAACGGCCGTGGCATCGGCCCGTCAGATCGCCGACGCGGACGACTCCACATCCGTGGTGGAGGACAGACTAATTGTGGCGCTCGTGATGAAGAAACTAGATCCTGACACCATCGCGAGTGTGACACGGCGAGCGGACCAGCAAGTCATCCCTACGTGGATTGAATTGCGTGGCGAGTTGGATAGCCTGGTCAACAAGATCTATTACCAGCCCAAGCGGAAGGAGGACACGGCGGCCAAAGCAGATCGGGCGCGAGGAACAACTCAGCGTGCAGCACGGACGGTGCTGGCTGCAACCGTCGCCACAAAGCCCGCTGCCAAGCCTGCGCGGAGGACACCGGCAACCCAGCCAGCCACTACTGCTGCGGTGCCTGAAAGCATAACCACGAAGGTAAGCCAAAGGGGGGGTCAGAGAGGAGAGTTGCTGGAAGAAATAAGGAGTTGCCTTTAATTTATCGAATTTTTCCGATCTTTAGGTACAATTGCAGTGAATCACAATGCTTGCAATCAATAAAAGTAAGACGAGACATATTTCTCAACTAAACCAGAAAATAAAAATTTCCGGAGGAAAACGGAAAATGGATGCAAAACCACGGTTATTTACCTTACCGCAATCGATATCGTGCATTGATAAAATAATTCTACATCAACCGTCGCTTATTCATTCACACACAAATGTCATCGAAATAAGAAATTGTATTGATGAGCGAATCAAAATCGGAATACATTCGGCAAGAATTGAAAGTTTGAGTCTTTTCTCCAGCATAACGTGCCCACAGCACGCGAAGTATGTGGTGGCAATCGAGGCATCAAGTAAAAACTAATCTATCTTTCTCAACGAGGCGGCTGGCATGTGTATCATGGCATCATGCACCTTCTAGCCACCCATCGGTTGGAAGATGTTTCCCGGGCACGACACGAGCGTACGAAGTTCTTTTTCGGAATCACACCATACAAGGTGGTTCGATAAACAACTCACACGTGGAAGAGCTATCGATACACGATGGGGTGAGCGGGGGAGAGGCTCCACGACTGGTGGAGTGAAGAAAAGCCTGAACCTTAGCCCCGTAACCGTGGTTGCAATCTCTTACCGATAAGCACTTCAGCTCACGTCAGCCAGAATTCCCTCGTTCCATGCGGCGCCTTTCCCGTGTAGTCCATGAACAGTACTCATGTATGTACATACACACACACACATACTTTTGCCCGAAGGACCCAAATCAACGCCCATCGTGCCAATCACGAATCGTACCGGTGTCGATGCACGGAGGAGATCCAGTTGGCAGCTGAAGGCGAAGGGAAACGTTGAAATTTCCTTTTCACCTCCCGCGTCACTGACGAGAAACCGACCTCACCACCACCACTACCAGCTCCACCAGCCTTGCTAAGGATTGCGATGGCAAAAGTCCCGGGTTTTGGCATGACGCGCCGGAACGAATACAAAACTGACGGACGCTCGCGGAGAGATAAGAATCCGAATGTTTCCTTCGGGCCCACTTTCCGAGCGGGCCGGAAATTTATTTTTTGTCACCATCTCCCCCGGTTTTTCCACCACGGTCCCGTTCCGTTTCCGGAAAACCAGCTAGGCGCTGCCCCTGTAACACAGCGTTCCGAGCCAGCGGTTTTGGAGCGTCGTGTGAAGGCGACCCAAAAGCGGAAAACACACTTTCCGTCCTGGAGGAGGGGCGAGGTTGGGAAGGCGCTGAAAGAAAATACACAAATCTAATATGTAAATCCATAAAATATTAAGATTGTACAACAATTTTATTTGCGCCCTCGCGTAACCACGTTGCACCCGGGATCGCTGGATGGGATTACTTTCTTTCGCTCTCTAGCTCTCTCTCTCTCTCTCCCTCTCGCCTCGGGGATCTAGCACCATTACGCTACGGATTCGGGTATGTGTTTGTGCTGCTGGAGTGCGCCTGAAGGCCACAAATGGCACGACCGGCAACTGTCTGTGGCTGTCGCCGACGATCGAGGCATGTCCTGGTAATTTGTTCATCGTCTAACCTTTCACCTTCTTCGCCGCTTACTTCCAACCCATTTGTGCGATCCTGTACCGCTTTCCATTTCCATTGCTGGCCCGCAAGGGACGTTACGCTGCGATAGAGGTACACGTTACACGTTTACGTGATGAAATTTAATAGAGGTCTATAGACTTTACGAGAGGCGGGATAGACTTTACGAGGGTTGACTGTTGCGGATATGAGTTTGCAGGCTTACTTTAAGCAGCCACGACTGTCTTCAAGTCGTTGTGAAATCAAAACATCAACTTTTAGTTTTTCTTCAATTGGTTTAGGGATGACAAACTGTTACATCTAACTGATATAAAAAAGAACATAGTTTAAATTTAAGTAATATAGCGTATAAAAGGAATAAGCGTGTAATACCTCATCTTTAACTTAAAACAAAATCCATGAAACAATGATCGCTGGTAAGCTGTTTCCTGCTCTCTATATTGCTACAAAAAGAGCATGTGGTATTGAATGAGTAAACTTTTTATAAAACAAAATTGCGTTTTTGTACTTTTACATAACTATCAAGCGCATATGATTGGCAGAGTCAAGATGGATTCAGGGTTTTAACCCGGTACAAGTTGTGCATCACACGAGTGAACTCATCCTACAGCTCGCAAAAACAATAAATTCTTGTAAAACACTTCACGCTGTAGCAGTACAGCTTTAAAAACTGACACAACCAAAAGCGTAATCGTGGAAACTGCATCGTAAAGTGCATCGGAAGTTAATTAATTTTGTATGCAAGCGGGATCGATTTAACATCAATCGCACCAGCCATATTCGTGCGGTCTTTCTTCTTCGTGTTGATTTATTTTAATGAATTATCAACCCCATCCTGGGTGGAAGGTTCTGTAACGGAAGGGAGCAGTACTGATCGGAAGATAATTTCCGTAATGGAAGACAGTGTCGATGTTTCAAACCAGTTAGGAAGCCAGACTCATTCCGCACAGCTAGTGTAAGCAGGACAAAAGAGGGTAATGGTGGATATTGAACAATGACCAACCAAGAACATTATGATCGGTTAGCAGAGCTTTTGGTTGCCAGAAATTATAAAACTTTTCAAACAATAAACTGGAAGCATTTTTCCAACAAACCTTCGATAGAAAAAAACATCCACCCATCTAAAAACACTATATCCTTTTATTGCCACTGCGTAAAATAGTTTGCTTGTTGATTTTAGGTTATTGGCTTGAGGAACCGCTTTCAATGGCAAAAGGCCAAACTATTAGAAACCAAAACTAACGTCACAAAATCTCGTAGATAATATCGTAAAGTAAACAGGCAAGCAAGGAAGATACGTTCCTAAAGCTAAGCAATAGCTAACAAGTGCTGGTAGTATTCGATTCGTAGTAATCTTTAACAAATTGTTTTAACATTAGTCAAATTTCTAAACCCACAATCCTGAAAGTCGCATTCAATATCCAACATGTATCAAATGGCTATTGCAGTTTCTTTCTAGTTTCATCTTCCAATGCTGGACAGACCCTTGTTTCCAAATTTCCAATTGCGTGATACAGAAACTGATCTTCGAGCACCAAAACATATTATCAGTTAAACAAATAACGTGAAAAAATGTATAAAACTCTACGGAAACTGATAGAAAAAATGTTGCCTCCTAACAAACTCACACTCAAACCAATAAGATGGAAAACCTCAATACAACGTTTATGAACTGAATATAAACCGATATACAAATAGGCAACTGCGGTCGGCAAAACCAGCAGATATTGAAAAGTGTAAATGTGTAAGCTACGTTCGTTCGACATTATCGAGCCTCGGTCCTTCCAATCATCGCACGCCGCAATCAACGTGTTTTAGCACGCCTTCTAAAAGGCATACCGTCCCCGATTGGCATCCAGTCTGGTCGTAAAACAACCGGACAGGAACAAGAAGAATCGACCGGCCAGATTCCCTCCGGATAGTGTCCAACTTTTTTCCCCCTACATGCAGGCCGATAGTATTGAACATGCGATGAACGAAATTTGTACCAAGCACAAGATGGCTCTTCATTTGACATTACGTTGTAAATAAATTCCACCGGTCGGGTACCCTTCCGGAGGCGCACTTCACTCTCCCATCCAGTGAGTGTGTGTCTGTGTGTGCTGAATTTGACTAAAATGTTGTACCACTCCTAAACTTCCCAGCGAAAAAGCTTGCGTCGGAGAAATTTGTCAATAAAAAAGCGAACACAAAAGCACTGCATCAAACCAACCAATCCCTGCTGGTTTTCGGCCGACACTAAAGTGGATCGTTGATGACTGTTGGAGATAAATTTTTATTTCATTGTTTATTTAAATTTATTCCCCACATCTCGGGTTCCCGGTATGGGAGTTTGGCTTTTTTACGGTCCCTTCGCAACGGGAAGCCAGCGCAGAATGGTTCGAAAAATCGAAATTGCAAACAGGCGACAATAAAGGCCGGGAAACGGGCGTGACACAAAACGAACGGGACACAACTGCGCGAGGAGTGTTTAATTTGAACAACCATCATCCATCACGGAAATCGACTTTGGTCCACATTAGTCGCGTGTCGCAGTTGGACATGTTTTGTCATTCCCTCCGGGAGGGAAACTGTGGATTTTCCCTGGCAGCTGCTGTTGTGCGCAAATGCGATGTTTGATGAGCACATTCATCGACAGCTCGCAAAACTTTATCGATTTCGGGGAAGTAAATCACGACAAACGGGGATTTATTTCCACAAGTGTACCAAATTTCCATTCCAACAGCGATGTGCTATCACAGCAGGTTTTAAATGGCAAATAAAATAAAGTTTGCAAAATTTGTGAAATTTGTCGTTTCACCATCGACACTCTTACATCCACACTTTTTTTTTAGTAGTATCACTTTTAGATCCGCAAGAAACATCCCTTAAAAACCCCACCGTTAATGCTACTAACAACAAACAAATTATTTTAATGAGGTAAATAAGCTACCCACACAATTAAAAAGTAATTCTATCAAAAGGTCTCCGCCTCGGTCGGGATTCTTGCCGTGGGCATTTTAATGGACTCGATTAACTGCTTCCGATGTCATTTGTCAACACATCTCGCCCGTTTCTCGTGCCGTTTTCGAGGCGGTAAAAGGCAGCAAAAAGTCGTACGCACACACAAACACAAACGAAAACATGTGTAGCGGCTGCGGACATCGGAGACAACGGACAGCGGCAAGTCCACACAATACAGCCGCGAACTTACCGTGCGTTCGTCTCCGTTAAAAACTTATCGTGCACGATGGCAAGAACGGCTTGCCGCGCAACCCACGCGGGTTGCTCAGTGAACGATATAAAAAGCGCATGCAACGAGCACGCGTTCTTCTCTTCTCTAGTGGCTTTTCTACGCGCTAACATTACGTGGTGAATTCAGAAACAAAGTGATAGATTCTTTTGGGTGATCATTAAAATAAAAAAGGTGGTAAAAAACACAGAAAACGATTCGTCGTGTTACAGTACCCACAAATTGGTGACCCCGACGTGATCGCCTGCGCTATCACACATTTCCATACCAGCGAACAACGCGTTCTGCGCCGGTAAGTGACCGGAGAAATCGACCCACGCCGCACTCTGCATCGAGCAGCCATTACGAAAAGTGACCAACCGCGAGGAATCCCTGCACTGCGCAGCCGTTCCACGAAGCGACCACCCGTGCGAAGGTCTACACCGAGTAGCCATTCTTCCGGGAAACGACCACGCGCAAGAATCACCACGCCGAACCACATTTTTCTTCGCCCGCTTGCTTTGACAACGCCGTCCGAGAATGATTCATCACAGCCCTGAACGAGCCACACGCGTGGCCAACGATGGATCGGAAGGTACATCGGCTAGCAATGAGGATGCAAATGCAATATCCGACAAAAACGTGACGACGATCTCTGGTGCGCCGAAAATCCCTCCACCGCTTATGGACACCAGCAACCTGGAAGGTTTTTTCTTGTCGGTGGAATACTGGTTCGCTGCCGCCGGTATTCTTGACACCCAGGATGCGAAACGATTCAATTTCGTGATGGCCCAGGTACCGCAGAAAACACTGGTTGAATTAAAATCGAAGTTCGAAATGCTGCCAGCGAAAAACAAGTACGATTTCGCGAAAAGAACGCTGACGGAGCACTTTAGCGAATCGCAACAAAGGCGTATGCAACGCGTGCTGTCAGAGATGGCGCTTGGTGACGCCAAGCCTTCCCAGCTGTACTACGACATGCGGCGGGTGGCTAATGGGTCAATCTCTGATGAGTTGTTGCTCGATCTTTGGGCTGCCCGGCTCCCTGCTAACATACAACAGCTGGTAGTAGCAAATCAGGGCCCAGCTAGTGAAAAATTGGCCATCGCCGACGCGGTAATGGAATCGCAACGCTGGCGTCCTATTAACGCGATCGAAACTGCGCCCAAGCGTGGGCAACTAGCTGAGCCAGGCAGTCAACGCAACGAAGGGCACATGCACGCGCCGTGCCTGGAGGCGTGGAATGAGATAAAGTCCGAACTAAGTAACATAAAAGCACTGATCAGTAACGGTAGCCACTGTGCCAAACGATCGTCAACTCCCGCCAGACATTCACGTGAATCCTCTCCTCGACGAACGCGTAGCACCAGCCG
Source organism: Anopheles coustani (assembly GCF_943734705.1). Taxonomy (NCBI): domain Eukaryota; kingdom Metazoa; phylum Arthropoda; class Insecta; order Diptera; family Culicidae; genus Anopheles; species Anopheles coustani. The sequence continues at coordinate 68,893,160 of NC_071289.1, read as the reverse complement.
CACAGGATCAAACACCGGACTGTGTTGGTATCACGAGCATCATGGTGCTCGCGCAACGAAGTGCCGACATCCGTGTACCTTTAAGGTTACTTCCAACCAACCTTAGGTATGCATGTCGGGATCCGGAGACGTAGTGCACGCGCTCACTACCTCCAACGCCGCGCCTCGACTGTGCATTTCTGACAACGCGACAGGAACGCGCTTCCTGATCGACAGCGGCGCCGAAATATCAGTAATTCCACGCGACCGACGCGTTAGTGGTGTGCGACCTACAAGCGCCGTGCTTGTAGCTGCGAATGGAACAAACATCCCCGTCTACGGAGAGGCAACTCTAAACGTCAGCCTTGGCCTCCGCAGGGACTTCTTGTGGACCTTTGTCATCGCGGATGTCACCATCGCCATCATCGGAGCGGATTTCCTTGCACACCACGACCTCCTGATCGACCTGAAGCGACGACGGCTTATTGATAACACCACGAACATCCAGATGACCGGCATCCTGATCGACGACGCAGCCAGCGACATCCGAGCGTTCTCACGAGAGGCGCCTTTAGCTGATATTCTAAGCGATTTTCCGGCATTAACAACAACATCGCCACCGGGACTGACATGCAACTCTACCGTCATGCACTACATCGATACGACTGGCCCGCCAACGAGTGCGCGTCCTCGCAGACTGCCTCCGGAGAAACTTGCTGCAGCACGAGCTGAGTTCGACATCCTGCTCCGGTTGGGAATTTGCCGCCCATCGCGATCCAACTGGGCGAGTCCCTTGCATATGGTGCAGAAACCAGACGGAACGTGGAGACCATGTGGCGATTACAGGGCACTGAACGCTCAAACAGTCCCTGATCGATATCCCGTACCCTATCTACAGGATTTCACCGCCACCCTCGCTGGAAAACACGTGTTCTCCAAAATCGACTTGAAGAAGGCTTTCCACCAAGTGCCAATAAATCCCAACGACGTACCGAAGACGGCAATCATAACACCCTTTGGCCTTTTCGAGTTTTCGTACATGACCTTCGGCCTGCGGAACGCCGCGCAGACCTTCCAACGCCTTATAAATGAAGTCGTACGTGGATTGGACTTTGTGTTCGTATATATCGACGACATATTCATAGCATCCACTACTATGGCAGAACATCGTGAACACCTCACCCAGCTCTTCAAACGACTGGAAGAGCACCATTTACACATCAACTGTGCGAAGACCGAACTCGGGAAATCAGAAATTAGATTCCTGGGCCATCAGGTAAACGAAAACGGTATCCTGCCTCTTCCGGAACGGGTAGAAGCTATCCGCGATTTTAAAACTCCAGCGACCGTAAAGGAGCTAAAAAAGTTTATCGCGATGATAAACTTCTACCGCCGCTTCATACCGAATGCCATCGTTGCACAAGCCCCGCTGCTCGCTATGATTCCCGGAAATCGAAAAAACGACAAAACTCCTCTCGAATGGACTCCTGAGACGACATCAGCCTTCATCGAGTGCAAGGAGCAGCTAGCGAACACCACGCTCCTTGCACACCCCATAGCCAACGCGGAACTCTCACTATGGGTCGATGCCTCGGACATCGCTGCTGGCGCAGCATTACATCAAGTAGTAGATGGACAACTCCAACCACTTGGATTCTTCTCCAAGAAGCTTGACAAAACGCAGCGACGATACAGCACCTACGACCGCGAGCTGACAGCGATATACCTGGCAGTACGACACTTCCGGCACTGGTTGGATGGACGAACAAGCCACATCTATACCGACCACAAGCCGATAACATACGCCTTCAAGCAAAGCTCCGACAAAGCTTCACCACGACAGGCTCGACAATTGGACTACATTGGTCAGCACACAACTGATATCCGGCACGTGCAAGGAAAGGACAACGTTACAGCTGATCTTCTCTCTCGAATCAACGCGATCGACGATAGCAGGGTGATCGACTTCGGAGCATTGGCCGACGACCAGGCCAAAGACGAGGAACTACAACGCATCCTTCAAAACGACGTGAGTACTAGCCTACACCTCAAGCGAGTAACCATTCCAGGTACCGAACATCAACTTTACTGTGACGACACAACCGACAACCTGCGACCGTTCATCACGAGGGCCTTCAGAGAACGTTTCCTGAAGGTTACTCATGGACTACATCATCCCGGCACCCGAGCGACGGCTAAACTGATGACTTCCCGATTCGTTTGGCCCAACATTCGCCAGGATAGCATACGTTTTGCCCGCAACTGCCTGGAATGTCAGCGAGCGAAAGTCACGAGACACACGAAAACGCCCCTCGAACGATACCCGGCGACGACAAATCGATTCTCACATATCAACGTTGATATCGTGGGACCGTTTCCTCCAAGTAACGGACAGCGTTACTGCTTAACGATCATAGATCGTCGAACTCGATGGCCAGAGGCTATTCCACTGCCGGACATGACAGCACCGGTTGTCGCCCACGCACTGGTTGCTAACTGGATTGCACGCTTCGGAATTCCTCAATACATCACAACCGACCAAGGACGTCAGTTCGAGTCGAACCTCTTCGCCGAACTCCTCAAAACCTTGGGCACCAAACACCTGCGGACTACAGCATATCATCCGCAGAGCAATGGATTGATTGAACGATGGCACCGTACACTTAAAGCTGCCATCCTATGCCACGACACAATCCACTGGACGCAACACCTGCCAATGATCCTCCTGGGAATGCGTACGTCTTACAAGGATGACTTGCAAGCTGCTCCTGCCGAACTCGTATATGGAACGACCCTTCGCATACCCTCCGACTTCGTATGCGAACCGAAGATAACATCATCTGATACCGACCCCGATCTACTGATGAACCTGCGACAAGCGATGAGACGCATCAGAACCGACGAGACCGCTTGGCACGGGCAACAACATGTGTTTGTTCACAGCGATCTTGCAAAAGCTACGCATGTTTTTGTGAGAAACGACTCCATCCGACCATCGCTCTCGACCCCGTACGACGGGCCGTTTAAAGTCCATCAGCGTAGCGCCAAGTACTACGCGGTCGACATTAACGGCAAAATAATCAATGTCTCAATCGACCGATTAAAACCGTGCTACCGAGCTGACATCGAGGAACCACCATCGACGACCCAAACGCAAACGACAACATCGACGCCAACAACCACAACGGTACCATCAACGCTGATGACGACGCCGAACGAGCCGCAACCAGATCCGGTATCGCCGAAAGTCACCAGGTCTGGACGACATGTACGGTTCCCTCAACGCTTCCGATAGCCCCGGTGATTCGGCTAGCAAGGGGGTACTGTAGCGGCTGCGGACATCGGAGACAACGGACAGCGGCAAGTCCACACAATACAGCCGCGAACTTACCGTGCGTTCGTCTCCGTTAAAAACTTATCGTGCACGATGGCAAGAACGGCTTGCCGCGCAACCCACGCGGGTTGCTCAGTGAACGATATAAAAAGCGCATGCAACGAGCACGCGTTCTTCTCTTCTCTAGTGGCTTTTCTACGCGCTAACATTACGTGGTGAATTCAGAAACAAAGTGATAGATTCTTTTGGGTGATCATTAAAATAAAAAAGGTGGTAAAAAACACAGAAAACGATTCGTCGTGTTACCGTACCCACACATGTTTATGTTGACGGCGACGGACCCTAAACGAACCCTTGGGGGCCCTTTTCGCGCGGACCCGACCTAATCGAATTGGGCACAGGAAGACTGACTTACCTTGGAACTCCTTCCGGGCCGCGCTGACCGAGGTGACGATGTTGGCCACGTGGCCGAGCACGGTCGCGAACAGCATCAGCCCGAACAGCAGCTGCGCGATGACGAACACGTACTCGGCCTTCGAGCGCGGCCGGGGCAGGTCGCCGATGGTGGTGAGGGCGAGCGTGCACCAGTAGTAGCTCTGCAGGTACTGCTTGACCACGTCCGCCGACTCCGAGTCGTGGAAGACCCAGTTCTTCGAGCCGAAACCGTTGTTCTTATAGATAATGTGGTACAGGCAGCCGTTCCAGTGGAAGATGACCAGCAGGTAGTGTATCAGCGAGGTCGAGCGGAATAAATTCGGATAGTTCGTGTGCCGCTCGGTCCGGTCCATGAAGGCCCAGAATCGATAAATCTTGACTAGCCTAAACGAGCGCAGGATCGAGTTGAACCCGATCGACAAGTATAAAAAATCTAGCGGCAACAAACAAAGGCAGTCGATGTAGAACGTCGTCGAGTTCATGTAGTGCTGCCGCAGCTTGGTCGAGTCGGTCTGCAGCACGCCGTCCTCGAGGTAGCCGGTGCGAAAGTGGAACAGAATATCTACGAGGTATAAAAAATCCGAAAAGTAGTCCAGACAGAACCACAGCACGATCGATTCGCCGTTGATCTCCTGGAACGCGAACCGGTAGATGATCACCCAGAAGTTGTAGAGGAACGCCATCGACACCACCATCGACCAGTAGTAACAGAGGCGGCCGGCCGGATCGAACACGAACGACCACCGGCGCCCGTTCGACTTCCGGGACGTAGTCGAGCAGCCAGATCGTCGGCCGAACCTGACGGAAAGAGGAAAAATATGTGTTCTTATTTAACGGTTTGCGATTTTTAGGAATAACAAGTTCGTAGAAAAGCTGTTCAAGCATACGTCTAACGCATATTATTTGTGTTTTTCCTGCGTCTCATGTGCTAACTTTTGATACTCGGTAGTAAGTGAAAATTGTAAATTATCCATAAATTACTTTTAAGTTGTCAGGACTGCCTATGCTAGAGAAATACTACACTAATAAATAAATAAAATAAATTGCTTACACACTTTCCACAACCTGCATTATTCGCCGGAGTATCTATAGTTTGAGGACACATTTATGTTGTCATATTCTAAGGATACGATTAACGATAAATTTATTTCCTTCAAGAATACGCCGTGACCCACATAAGCAATCGGAATACTAATTTTCCGGACGAAATATCACTCTTTCAGATTGGCCAGCTCGTATTCTCAACCACAAAATCGTGAGGAACCAGAATTTGAGAGCTTCAATGGTAAGCACAGCGGAATGGAGGTCATGCTGCAAAACATGACAAATTCAATGCCATGCAATTTGTGTTTTAACACTTATCAATCAAGCAATCAAATGAAGCACTTGTCGAAGACTTTTAAGTTATTATCGTGGTCAGTTAAAAGTATGATGGGTTGCGTTTATAGAAATTTAATATCTATAAGTTTTTATCATAACAATAATCATATTGTTATTAAATGGTCTCTGCACTAAAACTGATCTAAATTCAAAACTAGATCAAAAGGGAAGTAATGTTTATAAGAAGATTGAGTTTTAAAACTCAAGCGAAATAGTGGCCAACACTCTCTTTGCAATCAGGTGTTTGAACAAATCTGAATCAATTCAAATTTTATCGCTGTGAATGATAAGGAATAAAAAAGGGTGGGTACAATCCCGAAAAAACAAAACACGACCGCTATAGAGGGTAAAAAGTGATGAATCTATTACTATTTAATCAAATCCAAAACAATCAAATTATCTCATTGACCATTTTAAATCCACACCCGATCAGACACTAAAATACAGTCGTTTTAACATTCGTAGGTTGTGTGCACAATGAAATGAAAGTAAACAATCAGCCCTGGTTTTGAAGTACGCTGTTTTTGTCCTATGCATTTCATAATTGAAGGTAAAATTAAACCCTACACCATAGCTTTTTAAATTAAACAATTTATTTCAATTATCATTACACCAATCGTTTAGCGTGTACCACTAATGTGGTTGATTCATGCATAAAACAAAAACATGCTTGGTTATGCAAAATATACCAATTACTAACAGAATATATGAATCTCAACTGTAGTCAATCGACTGCAACGCTGGCGGAAACTTACATGTACCGGTCCGCGCCGTTGCAGGTGCTTCCGGTTCCGCATGGGGCGGCCAGATGGTTGGTGGAGGCGCGGGTGGCGCACGGTCCCATCGCGTTCGCGTTGGACTCGCGGGGCCCGGTGCGGCTCCAGGTGCCCAGCAGGGGCGGGTCGCCCGCTTTCAGCTTGCTCCGCTCGCGCTTCCTGTCCTTCCGCGACAGGTCCATCTCGGAGGTGGTGGCAGACACATGGGAGTGCAGGGGCCGGGAGGTGCCGGTGGCCGAAAGGCTGTCACGTGACGAGAAGAACCCTTGCTGCGATATGCTCTGGCCCAGCTGGGGGCCGGACATGCCTAGCTTGGAACTGACGATATCTGCAACGATCAGCAAAAACGGCCGACGAAAGAGAAGCGAACGGGTGAGAAAAAACAAATGAAGTTAGAGAAAAGGTGTACCGCCGAAAGAAGGATCGAGGACTATACAGGGACATCTCGGGATGGAGGATAAAATCAAAGCTACGCTATGGTTGACTCAACAAGAAGCGAAAACAAGGATAATGTAAAGGTCCACCAGGGTAAGTGCGCCATAAAACCAACATGGCCGTAAAAAGTTAGGGTTAACTTTCTTTCCATACGTGACAAAGGCGGTGACGGCTTCTTGTTACTAACATCAGCATTCTTGGCGTGGCGCTGTACAAGGCGATGATAGTAATGGTGTGCGAATAATGGCAGTAGGACTGAGAACAACGCACACTTCTCGGTTGCGCCTTTGCGTGCGGAAAACAAGGAAAGGATCGTAGAAGGTTGCAAATTCCATTTCATCAGTTTGATTTGTTATAAGCTCATTCGGTTTATATTACTTGTATATAAAACGGAAAATATGCAAAGGTTTTTCTTTTACATTGATATACTGATTCCTTGTCGCTCCTTCTCTGAAGCTTCCCGTGCGGATACCACCTTCCGGTGGGATGCGTAACAAAAATATATTTATTTTTTTAATCAACTCCGGCACCCCCGCGCTCGATCTAGCGAAACAACACCTGCCTCCTACCCCTACGGGTGGACATAAAATTTACCGCTATTGGAAATAGATGATGTGTGCTTATCCCTTCACGCTTCATTAAAACAAATGGTCATGCGAAGGCAAATGATTTGGTTGTTGTTGTTTTTTCGCTTTTATTTATTGCGCTAAACCCTTTTTTCCCGGTTGGAGCCTATTGCGAGGGCGGTTATTTTGGCAACCGACGGCGACCTCCTCATAGCTCATCATTACCGACTGGCACCGGAGCGGACGGAAGCAAGAGATATCATTTTTATTACCCCCCCACGTGCCGCACCTCCCCGCACCATCCAGGGACACAAGGGAGCGGGATTGTGCTTTAATCCGATTTAAGCACGTTTGTGACGTCGCAAGTAAGCGTGAGTGCGTAGATTGTCGTATATGTTTCGAGTACACCAAGGAGAAGCATCCACGTTGTTTGGGTGTTCCCCAACCCCACTGTACGAAAATTCACCCTCCGATGGACATTACGGTGAATTTTTTTACGACCCACCTTGAGAGCCATCGCGCACAAAAAGGAATTTGCTTGCGTTTTGATGATGCCGTGTCCCGCGTCACCGTCGGTGCTACGTTACTGCTCGACTTTTACGGGCCCCGACAAAATGGACGCCCTTTTTGACCGGAGGGATGTACTAAATTTAACGGGCTCAAAATATTACACTTCTAATGGCGGAAGCGGAAATGTGCACTAACGCTCATCGCCGGATGTGGGCCAACGTTGCGTGTGAACGGGATTCAGCCAGAGAGCACTGAGTTTTGCTTTGAGTTGAGCACTGAGAAAATAATATAATATGTAAATCGAATGCTTCCACACAATCCCAACGAACTTGATCTTTAAAGGACAGGAATGTTATCAAGCATAAGAAATCTCTTGTGTGCGTTTCAGTGTCATACCGGCAAGCAAATGGCGTGCCGTTGTGGTACACTTGATTGCAAAGGAAATGTATTGCTTGGGACGTTAAAATTAATTTAAAATTAATACAAATTGCTTGGCCCCATTTTTCACCGGCTCCACAAATGTGAATCGATTGAAAATTAAGACGCAGAGATTCATTTGCGAGCAACGCATCCGGCCATCAATTGCGGGCCGTATTTATCATTTATTGGAAAACCTTCTGTCGCTTCCAGCCGAGGCCAAACGACCAAAAACCTCGGAGCCGTACGGAGCGCACCTAATGATATGGCGTACGTCTGCACACGAAAGATAACGTTTATCGAACGAAGCGTAGCGTTAAGGGGATGATAATGTATTCCAATTTATCGCCCGTGATAGGTCGCCTAGCCCTAGGTCTTGCGGTTGTCTGCTCTCGGCAAGCTGCCGTTGATGTTCCGGGAGCAAGTTGCCCGACTCGGGTCCCACCGGGTCTCCCGTGTGTCAGGTTGCGCTGGATTGCGGCGGAAAACATTACCATGCACACACACACACACACACATGTACAGGCCAAAAACAACAGCACGGGAAAATGTTGGTGGGGAACCTGCGATGTGGTTGGGGTGGCGGAATCGCGGTCGTATGATTATGACGGTGGCGACGGTAACGATCTTTATATTTGCCTTGTGGTGACAAGGAGTCAACCGAACCGGAAGCAGTAGAAATGCGCCACCATATCTAGCGTGGCAGGACGGTAAGGAGTGCAGCCGACAGGACGCCTCCATTGAAGCATTTTCCGGTTGCCAGATATGAGTTAAATGAAGGTGTTATGACCGTGCTTCACGAGCTCATAAAGGGACAGGAGAGGAGCGCGGCAGTTGAGAGGTAGGCTGTAATGTTCAGGCTAAACCACACACACATACACACACAGTAAAGATCATACAGGAATAATCACAAAAACGGCGAGATAAAATTTCAAAATCTTGTACGTCAACCGCGTTCCATGGTATCCACTTTATTAGCACATAATGGCTACAGGAAAGAGGTTAGCGGTCTCCAACATGTAGGAAAAGGATGCAAAAAATAAGAAAAGTTGAATGTGCATGAACTGAACGGCACTTGTTCTTTCAAGCAGATCATTTCGAATAATAAGTACTAGGTTAGTCAAAAAGTTTTGATGGCGACCGCTATGGAGCAGTAGAGAATCCAAAATTTTTATGCCATTTTAATTTTCATCGTTCATAAGAACGTGCTACAAATGTCAGTTCCGATCCGTCAATTCATTCATGTATACAAGCGCTTTAAAGCTGACGTATTGGAGCATTGTGCAATAATGGGAAAATCTGAATATCAGGCTGTTTAATCACACCCCGTCACTGTTTTGAAGGGTTTTTTGGCAACTGAGATCCATAAAAAGATGATGAAAGTATTAAAAGAGTCTTCTCCTTCATTTCCCACAATTCACCGATGGGTTTTAATAATTTTTCAGCAAGACAATGTGCTTGCTTGCACAGCTCAAAAGATCAACGCGAAAACCAGTGAATTGAAGAACGCTCCATCTGACTTCTGGCTGTTTTCATACCTAAAAAAATTCCATCGTGAAAAAGCATTTTACAACAAACGAGGAGAATTTAACCGTCGCAGAGGAGTATTTTGCGGGTCTGCTAGAAAACCACTTCCGTGATGGCAAAACAAAGTTGGAAGATCGTTGGATCAAGTGCATTGATCTGCAGGAAGACCATACCGAGCAATAAAATAATAACCTCCAAAAAAAGCTGTATTTTCATTTCCGTTTTCAAAGCATTTTGACCAACCTAGTAAAGAAGAATGCTTTGGGCAGTTATTCAATATTAATGAAAACTGTCCTACAGTGAAATGTTTTCTGTAGAACATCAAAATTTCATTAACTGAGCCCTGTCGAAAGAGATGGACTAAAATTCTGAAATTTTGCACATTAAATGATAATATTTCTACCCTATAACTTTGAGTGCTTTAAACATCAGACAACCAGAGAATAAATTAATAGCAGTCTAACATAAATTTTACTACGCTGTTGTTTACAACAAAGTTGAAAAAAAAACTTAACATCAGTATGACACAATCAATCTTTTTGTGTTTTGTTCAATGATCAAATTTAAAATTTCATACAGACACGAGTTCATTCGAGGGTTGGCGGCATTTTTCCCCCAAACGCCCCCATCGTGTCCTGATTTTTCCGACGGTTACTTCATTTCCAAACGGTACGGGAAAATCTGGAACTTTGCGAGCGATGCTCAAATGCTGCCATCGCAAAACAGCTTCCCCCGTGGGATGCGAAAAGCACACCAACGCGTACGGACGTGGGAAGGCAAAAGTGACGACACTTTTGTCGGATGAAAACCGCATACGGACGAGAGGAAAACAGGAACAGGAAAGGGGAGGGAAACCGAAGGGCAGCAAGCCGACGCTTACCCATGAGACTTTGACGGCTCACAGAGTTTCGGTTGTGGTCCGCGGACGATTGAGTGGTATTGAAATCGGATCCGACGGCTTCGAGCGGCGGCGGCGCGAGGTGCATTATTGCCGCGTCCGTACCGTTGAGAGAGTGCGAGTGATGCCGTGACAATTTGGTGCTGTCAAAACTAGCATTCCCGTCATCATCTAGAATGGGAGAGAAGAATTCGTGTGTGAGAAACCGCGTGCCAGAAGCAAGTGCGTGCGCCGGTTTTTGGCTTGATGCTGCTTGATGTGCGTGGGCGGCGAGATGTGTGGGCCGTATGGATGGAGGGGCGTGATGGGTGCGGTGTGCTGGATGATGGCGGAGATGGCGCGGGATTGGTAAATCCATTTTGCATGATATGAATACTCAACAGACGAATGTTTGCTGTCCAAACGGTTGATGTTCGAACATGCATTCGCTTATACCGTTATCACTACACTGCTTGATCGAATTTAACAAAGTGACCTCATCGGATTTAAACATGTTTTTATCGAATATTTTTTTCACCCCAAACTTGATTTGAAAGAACCGATTATTTCGATTCACTTCGGCACAACCACCCATAGGAATAATAATTTCACTCCAAGCAACGGAAAAAGGACCGAAATAAATTTGGGCCTAACGGCAACAATGTGCTAATACAAATAATAGACATAAACGAACCAGAGTAAAAACACAATTCACCATTTGCAGAAAGGTAAAGAAACTTCTAAGCTCAGTTTGAAAGCACAAACGAAAAACAAAAACAGCCCTTAAAAGAAGTAAGAAACAAGAGGAGAATTTTAATTCAAATGCTAATTGAGCGGTAGCAACTTTTCCTTTGTGTAACTTGAGTGGAAAGAAAATTTGATGCCGCAAGTTGGAGGCAGTGCTTTTTACTGCCGGGCAGGGATGCGGTGGAATTTCCCGGGTGTTTCTTCTCTTTTTCACGCTGCATTGAATAAAAAAAATCAAAATAAATCAAGCGATAGAACGTTCGGAACATTAAGCCAACGCGTTAATTGATCCCTCTTCAGCGCCTTGAATTGATCCATGAAACACTGAAGCGACTGATAGACAAGAAATAGGGGTTTTGGAAAGCCAATTAGTCGACAATTGTTAAAAGACCAGATTTTTGTCTTGTTTTCCCAAGGCGAAAAAATATGTTTTTGAGAAAAAAGGCCTATTCTGCTACTAAGTATGGCCTCAAATGAGACTCCAGTAGTTGTCATTTGATATATTTGGTTAATTTTTAGTATTGAATTAAACAACGAACTCTTTCTTAGTTTACGGCACGAAGCTTGACTGTAAAGCCAATCTATTAAAGGTGGTCCTCTTTCAAAACAACTAAAGCAAATAGGCACCAAACGCTACCCTGTATAAAAAAAAAACCTCACTCTGATTCCATTGCTCTTTGACCCCATCAAGGGTACTCAATCGCGATTCGGCAACTCACGAACTTTCCATCAGTCTGTCAACGGGTTGTCGACAACTTGTAACCCCCTTTTTTCGGGTAGCCAAGTTCAATCCCAAAGTCAAAACCCCCATCGAAAACCAGCTTGAAAGCAACCGTTCGCGGAGTCACATGACCGTAATTTTCTTCCGAAGCGACACACGCGTTCGTTTCCGTGCGCCAGTTTTCCACTTTGCTCGCGTCAAACCGTCATCAACAGCAACGACAGTTAAATCGCAACACTTCCCCAACCCACCGGCAGGCCAGTCCCTCTCCCAATGACGATCTAGACAATTTCCTTCCAAGTCCGTCGCCCTACGGACGCAAGGTCTTTCTTCAGCGACAACGACGAGTGCTGAGATGTGCCTCGCAAGTCTTATTCAATTTAAGTTCCGCTGGTACAATTTTCCGCCTTCTAACACCAACACGCGGTCCTGGTCACCGTTCGCGCCGGCCGAAACTTGGAAGCCAAAACTTGCACCACCGACCGAACGGTCGGGGGAAAACGATCCCCAAGTCGAGCGTTGAATGTGGAGCAATTATTAAAGTCAGCAGCTTTGCCGAGGCCGGGCGGGATGTCCGGAAGCCATCTTTGCATTTGGCTTTGAGGCAACGACGGAGTGATGCGTTGTCCGGAACTCGCACACCAGTACGAGCGGATGCGAGCGGAAAAACTTGACGTCGTCGTCGTCGTCGTCGTCGTCTTGCAACATCTTTGCAACAGACGTCTTTTGCTGGTAGTGAAGAGATAAATTTATAAAGCTCCGGTGGGAGTTGTTCTCGGGACTTTGCGTTGATGGAGAAATTAAATTAAATATTTGGCAATAAGCTTCCTTCAATATTGTAGTATCGTTGAATAGTTATTGAGCAAATATTGCTCAAACATTCCCAAGATTTTACGGATTACTACAAGAGTACGCGAGGCTTTCGAAGCGCACTTCTGGCGTTACAACACCCAAGCGAATACTGACACTAATTGTGTTCATGCTCCTTCAACTCCCTACGTCAGGCAAATAGGCACTCGTCGTCATCCGATGGTACGGTCCAAAAATCTATACCCCAGCAAACAACAAATACATAATCTCGAGACACTCGGCTTCAGCGTGTTAGGTTCTCCGGAAGCGAGCAAAAACAAACTTACCAAACCTCATGTGAGAAGAGGTGGAAAGGAGAGAAAAAAAATCGAACAACATATTTTTGCCTCAACAAACGTGGCTGAAATGTTGCTTCCGGCTTTCGGGAAATGGTTCTATTTTTCCTTTCTTTTGTTTACCCGGCCAAAGGAACACCGCACACCTTTGAACCACGAAAGTCAACACCGTGGAAAAGCCCCACCGCGTTTCACTCCTCCCCCGACGCGGCCCGAACATCAATAGGTTATTGGACCACTTCCGTGTCGGTTGGGGCCGTAAGCCGGGGTTCGGTAACGATAGGTCCACTCGATTTCCTCCCGTGCGTCGTCGTTGCTGCCATCATAAAAGCAGGAAATCATACGACACCATCCTACAGCATTAATGAAGCCCACGTCTCGGGCCGAAAGTGTGCGGACCGGCACCAACACAGCCAAGCGGTGGCAAGGAAACTCTTGATCAGAATCGTTCACCTCCCCTTCCCTCACTTTCAACGAACGCCCACCCGGGGTGGGCCGGGTGAAACAAAAGGGATGCCGGTGCTAAATAAAAGAAGTGCTGAGTTAATGAATGACTCTTTCCCGCACCTTTTTGGGTCCTTCGCAAATGGCTCGAACGGCGTGTATGTATCGGGAAAACCCCAACGGACTAACTACCTTTTTCCCTTTCCAAGACTGTTTCTGTTTTTTTTCTCATCGAGGGAAGTTCGTGCTCCGCAAAGGGCAACTTCCGGTGGATATAGGGTGGCCCCAACTTCCTGCTTTTGATCGTCCGAAGGATTCGCAGCGATCTGGCCATTGTGTCATATATACACACACACACACACACACACATAAACACACCTTAATCCCTGGCGGAGAGGATGGCTGCGACATGAGGAGTGCCGTTAGAACCAAGCGGAAAATCTTTCTCTTACATGGTAGAGGCTTCGAACCTTCGGTCGAAATAAGCGTCGGATGTGTAACTCGGTGTGTGTGTGTATGTGTACGGCAGAAACTCATCCACGTTGTGGTTCGAGGCGAGGGCGAAGGTAATAATGCGTAAATTTTATGCTCTACCGGGAACTAGAGCTTTTGATTAAAACTTCTCACGGTGCGCCCACTAAATCGAAATAACTTGCAAAAAAAGGTTCCACTCGCTTCCACGAAAGTGGAAGTGGGAGTTTGAAGCGATAGAAGCGATGCGGGGAGAATGTGTCGGAAGGTGAACCTTTTTTCTTTTCCTCGGCAAAGGAGAGGAGCCTTGAATTGGGTGTTTATTTACGCCTTTCAACGATGTTTCGATAAACACACCGCAGGGTGGTGGATCAAAAAACTAATGCCAAACGTGACGCAGTGTTGAAAATGTTTATGCGGAACATTGTTCATGGAAATTATTGATTTAGCGGAACATACTAATATAGGTACTACTCGGAAGTAGTTTTACTAAGTTAATTTCCATGCACGATTTTTGTTAATGCATTTTAAGTCAGTTGGAAGAGGTGTGTTGCATGAGAACAATTTTTAGGAAATGTTCTTATGTTCTACTTGAATGTTTTTCTGGAAATTATACCAGATAGAAATTAAATAGAAACAGAAAAAAACCAATCAATAACAAGGACAGTAAATCATGTTCAAATTGAAAGCAATAATTTTATCGATCTTCTCTGCGAAAAATCAAAAGATATTTGCTTTCCACAAACAGCCAAACAAGTCATACGAGAATTTGCATTTGTTTGCCGCTGTAAAATATTCAACAGCGACATTTCCAATACGTTGCTTGCTACATTTTCCACCCAACATTCGTTTTTCACCTCGTGCTTCACACAACTTGAAAGCAATCCTTTTGACCCAGAAAAGGTAGCAACGTGAGAAAGACGCGAAACGATTTGATCTTTTCGGGCCTTTTCCACTTCTAGCCCAATATATCCTGCCGATTGTTTACTCCTTTCGCTCGTCCCACTCCACCGGCAGCCCCGGCAACCAACTCCGTTGCCTTTTGTTTTGCTCTTTTCGTTGCTTTTTTGCCACAATCTGGTTGTTTTCACGGAAAATAAAACCGCCGCCACTCGCGTGCACGGAAGCGGCCCAAACAATGGCAAATCAGCCCGCACCATTGCTGATGGATGGTGCGAAGCAAATGAAAGTTACACACACACACACAAAGGAAGCGCACCCGTACAACAATCGGGAATTATAATTTACACATCCTTCATCCCCCGGAGCTTCTGTGGGGTTTCTTTTTTCGCGCAAGAAAATGTTGAAAAAGGCACATTTGAATACGGAACAGATTTTCAAGAAAGGTGAAAGGTTACCAAGGCGAGTTTGACAGAGAAAAAAATTCTGGTAAAATTGTAAGAAAAATTGTATTACGTTGTTTTCTTTATGTGCCTGCAGTACGAAAGGCCGACGAATGGCGAAAGAGTTTCGCACAGCAAAAAACTTCCGGTCTTCCTTCATTGGGTGTTTTCTAATTATTCAAATGAGTTTTCACCTACCGTCGACACATTTCACACTCTGGCAGGACGTACGAAATTTTCCTGTTCGCATCGAAGGTACGATGTAGATTTCCGTAGCAGCCCGCCTTGCCCAGAAAGTCCAACAAGAAACATACTTCAAACCGAGCTCAATCTCTCCCTCCGTTTCTTCCACTTCCTTACCATAAGAAAAACACCTCCCAGTGTTGCAAAACTTGTTTCCTTTCCGACAGTCACTGCGGAGCTGCAGGGAAGAATAACACATACCCACGTACAGATCTGCCCACAACCAATTTGCAATCCCCGAGCCAGAGCTACACAACAAGAATCTTCTCTTGTCAAATCCCATCCACGTGGCGGTGTAGTTGGGAGTGCTGGGAAAAGTTTCCCCACCCTTTGCCCCCGGACTGCAAGCTGAAGCCCGGCGCATATGTAACGAGACGATTAGCGTGTGCAAGCAAAATTGCAAATTGAATGATTTATGCCCGATCTCTAGTCGTCGTCGGGTCGGGGCGCATTCGAACACCGAGGCAACGTATCACATTGCTCAGCCATGAATATTAATTTCTTGCTGACGTTTCAACGTCCGGTCATACGGAAACGCTCCGCCAGCTGCGGATGTATCGGCGGATATGCCGAATACGCCAATCGCCAGCGCTTGGAACCAGGTCGAAAAGGATAAAAGAAAAGAGAAACAACATTCGATTCAATTTAGGCGACGATACAGCGAAGTAAGAAAGTGTATAGAAAAACAAAATAGATTTGCATCCGTGACGCATGGAACGTCGTCACACGAATGGGTTTCATCATCGAGATTGAGTTCAACAACAAACAACGCAAACAAAAACTAATGTATGCAAAGTTAGAAAGCTGAAAATAGAATGGCGAATCGATAGCTGCCCAGGGACGATTTCACGAACTCGGAAGCGAGGTTTTTTGTCAAAATGGAACAAACAAAATTGAATTGACCACTTTCGAGAGACGAGGTAAACTATTTTTCTATCGTTGGATTGCGAAGCACACAGCGTAATGCAAGTATGGTTGTGTTGCATACACTCTGTCCAGTTGCTATAAGACCCCCTGGAATTTTCATTAATTTCATTAAAGTTGCCTAGACTTTCTTTAAACCTTTGAAAAAAATGTTCAAGACATGGGTTGGACGTTTTTGAATAAGGATCTCTCAAATATTAATTAAAAGTCCTTAGAAAAAGTAACCAAAAATTATCCAAGTTTCAATACTGACACAAAAACTTGTAACAAACTACTTGATGTTGGTAAAAACAATATGACTTATCAGGAAAACTATGTAGAACATTTTGATTAATCATTTGTTTGCGTTGGCGAACATTGTTATAAAGCTGATAAGTCAGTTGCGCTAGAATAATGATGTATGTTTCATATGTGATGGTCAATTTTTTTTGCAGCTGAAAACGTTTGTCTAGGATGTTTCAAATGGTTTAAATGGAAATTGACCAGTTCTGAGGAAAGAATAGAATTAATTTATTATAATTAAGTTTTGCGTGAGATGTTATTAAGTTTTCCTTCTCGAGCTGGCCATTATATTATTTGAGATGACTAGCAGATTATATTAATGTACTAAACATGCGTACGCTATCATTAATTAACATTTTTGAAAGGACCTTGTGTTGCAACTACTTGTTTTTACCATGGCAGCAAATAAAACATTCAACAGTTGAAGTGAACATGTGAATTTCTTCGATTAGAAAGGTTTAAATTAGGCTGCAATTCATTGTTAATATTAAATTAGCTGTATTTATTAAAAGGGACATGGTTCTCAACGAACTAGTACAGCCAATTCCGACAAGTTTAATAATCTTTGAACCAACTTTGCTAGTTAGCTTCAATCAATGTATGCCAAATCGAATTATTCAGATCAAAAAACTGATTGTTTTATCAAACTCTAAAATCTATTGTACCTACACACTAGTTAGGAATAATGCCTTTGCAACCCAATTGTATTCAAGTGGTCTTACAGCAACTTGATAATCATTGATTGGACTTTCAACGTTTTATCAAATTATTTTTGGTATGCTATGTTGTACTATCATGTGCGTACTGATTATAGCAAATTTGTTAAGTTTTTATCAAAAACTTCCCGGGAGTGAGTTAATTTGCCAATATGTTCATTGATAATCACGCAAATCATGCAACTGGACAGAGTGTAGTCGGTTTTCAAGGTTTTCAATTAAAAAAAACTTTTGAATCCCTTCTTTTTCCTCATTTAAATCCCGAGAAAACAAACCCCAGTCTGTATCTCCATACAACATTGCAACGAATGAACACCGTACCGGAAAGCCAGGATTGTGTCCCTGTCCGCGGAACGAAGCCACTAAATCTTCATTTCGCTCTATCAAACAACATGCCAACAGTTCTGCGTAACGGTGCGCTGGTAACTGATCGATATGCATATTCCCCAAACAATCACTCAACCATCGCCAGTAAACGAGGTTTCGGAGCTAGGGCGTAAAACGAGGTATGCGAGGCGTGCGTGAAATACCGAATATTAAATTTTACCCTCCCCGATCCCCGGCATCGTCCCCGAGTAAACTGGTTTATTTTCGTTCCGAAATCCTCCGACCCAAGCCCAAGGCATGTGCACACGCGGTGGGGGCAGGATTTCGTTCGGCGACGTGAATGTGCGCTGGCATCCCTGAAATTCCCGACGCCAACGGAGTTCCGCGTAAGTTCTTTGCGTGTAGAGCGTAACTCAACTAACATCGTGGTGCCTACAATGGCAACGTGGCGTGGTTCTCTCCGTTGGAATGAATAATGTTCCACGGAAAACCGTTCCATCAAATCGCAGTTTCATCTGACCCACTACCGACCGGTTCATGTAACTCCCATGTTACGCCGGGTAAGACACCAAACCGGCTGCGAACGAATCCTTTTTACTTCTGGCCACGTTTAAGGGACGCACGCCTGTTGAAATGCGGTGACCTTTCGACGCTTCCCGTCAGCGCTGTTTTCCCCGGGCGGGGGTGCGGAACCGGTGAGCCTTTCGAATGCTATCTATTATTTCAACGCGGCGGTGCTTAGAGAATTGAATAATCGACTGGATTAGGAAATTTATTCCACCTGCCAACGGCAACGGCACCACTCACTTTCCCTCTCGCCGGTTCCAACGATGACGGATCACAAGTTTCGCTTGAGGCAGATTTTAAGCATCACTCTACATTAAGCAGTCCATTTGTCATCTGTCAACGGTTGTCGTCCCCGAAAGGCATGATTTTAGTGTGTTAGTATTCGTTCATCTTCGACGGTAAAATGTGTTTCGGTATGCTCGAAGGTAGACCATTGTTTAACCCACGTCAAACATTGAGCACTTTTTTGTAGATTCTCCACTCGCTCATCTAAAGAGCTGCTTTATACGATTGCTAGAAAGATCTTAGATCAACCAATTGCGCTAACCATTCGAGGCAAAAACGTGCATGGAAATTAGTGATGAGAACAAGGAATAGCTTCTTATGATCCGATCTGCTCTCTAGTTTATATAATCGGATCTGATCGGAAAGTATGAGAGCAAATGCTCCATTATGATCCGAGTGATGCCTTTACCCGTAGCGGTATGGCATTGGATTTCAATGAAGCTCTTCTGATCTAATCCGTTCTTTGGCTGAGAGCACAAATGATCTGATCTGCTTTCGAAATTTTGGAGTTTTCTCATCACTAATGGGAAAATGGCTGCAAGTTCGAAGAGTGTATTTAAATTCTCCTTTCTTCTATTTAAAGGTTTTTAAACGCAAATAGATACAATCCCCTTTTATTGGTCGCGATAAACACACCACGTAATAAACACCGGTCCAGCTATTACTTCGATTGTTCGCCTCGTTAAGTAGCACCATCAACGCACGTTCGTTGACAGTTCCACAAAAACTTGCACGCAGATACCATTAAGCAAACAATTTGTACGCGCACGCGAACCTTAACCGGATCGTAAATAATCACCTGTAGCTGCCGAAAACTTTCACTGCGGCCACGAACTAAACAGCCAACTCACGCAAACCACGCAAATCGACGCAGTTAGCGACAGGAACGCGTGTTATTGGTAGGCGATTAGTATCAACACGATGTCTGTCCAACCCCTTTCGGGCACTTATTACTTGGACTCATAATCCCGACCGACCGAGGACGACACCCAACGGTCGTTTTGGAGGCTAGGGAATTTCGAGGTCATCGCAGAATAAATTGCAACCACGGCCAAAGGTTGGGTGGACGGTCCCATCTAGTGGACAAGCTTTGTATTAACAACCATTTGGGGCTCACTGGGTTGGGTGAACAAAATATGGTGGCTCCCGTTTGTGATCCATGGCGCGCAATTTCCCTTCGCGATGTTGGCGAGTGTACGGCGTCATATCTCGAACGCCCCTTCGTCCCCAAAAACGGAACCACAGTGCACGAGGGAGTAGCATTCCATTTTCCAGTGCTAATTAATTTAATTACATTTCCACCGGACCTAGGCAGAACCAGCGCTGATGGCAAATGGTTGGATGGATGCTAGAACTTTGGCGACAGGAAAACATTCTCGCCCCTCCTGGAAGCGGTTAGCGAGTCGTGCAAATGGTCCCGTGGAGGTTAATTTCTTTTCGCACACTTTCACCACCGGCAAAGGGTGTGGATGTATGCAACGTGCCACCGCGGGCTGCCATCCGCGAAGCTAGCCATCGACTGGTGCTTATTTTTTCACAACCTTTTTCCCAGAGGTGTCCTTCAGAAGACTTCGGTTCCGTTGCTTCCGTCAGAACGTCGGGAAAGAGAAGATAGCGGTGCGTTTACTGTTTCGTTTGCGTCGTGGAAAAACAAGCGTTGTGGCGCACTGGTAAAACAGGGTAGGACACTTTTACGTCACCTATCACAACTGAGTCGGTGCCATCTACCATACGGCACACCCTGGTGGGTACCACTGTGCAGAGGCGTTTAAGAAGGGTGCTCCCTAAGGGAGGTTTGAGGATGTACGTGTGTATGGTATTTTTCACGCTCTCCTTTTCCCGATGTGTCCACCTTGAAAGTTTCCATTCCATAGACCAGGGGTCGGCATACATTGTCTAAAAAGGGCCAAATGATTAAAAAGAAATCGAAAGCGTGGACCGAATACCTTAAACGATGTTTTAATGTTTTCAAAGTAGTTCTAAAGGTACTGTACAAAGTTATACTTTTTCAAAAATTGTCATACTTATTTTCGTTGAATTTTGATCTTTTTCATTTTATTAACTTTGGTTTGTTGTACTGTTTTCAATATTTCCACCATTATTTTATTTCGCTAGAAAACTATATTCTTTGAATGTTGCTGTTTGGAATGCACGACTTAACGAGTGACTGCCACCAGATTTTGGACTTGTGTGTCTCGAGACTAGAATATTTTAAAACGATAATGCAAGAACGTTAGAAATAATCTAACAAAAAGTATACGAGGAAGACATTTCGTTCATCAATTTTAATCTTCATTTTTGGGCGAAAGAAAATTAAATCGTGAACGAAATCAATACAAATTAAGATAGGTTTTTTGCATAAAACACTAACATTTTCTTGCGAGCCAGACTTTGCCGACCCCTGCCATAGACGAATGCAAGCTGTCGGGAAATATTCCGAAGAGTACGTTTTACAGAACATCCCCAAAGGAACACTAAGACGTTTATTTGCCCCTTTGCCCGCTGACCTTCCGAGGGTATCGGAGGAACCGGGCAAGACAGCGACGACTGTCGTACTGCATAGCATAGTGTGCGAAGTGCTGCGAGATCCTTCGGGGACGAAACTGAAATGAACTCAAACAGTATGTACGATTGCTAAACTCTACCGAAGCTACTTAGCCAAAGCTAAATACCCGCTGCTAGAGTTGCCACGCTGCACCACCCCTTAAGCTTTGTCCCACTTCGCCATGGTTTCGGCACGCGCGCTCCCATTGATGGAGGGCGCGTACGCTGTGGGACACATTTCGGAGGACTCGCTGGCGGGCGAGAATCGCTGCGGAGTATGCTGATGGCGTACTATTTTTAGCGCTTCCGTCGACGATGATGATGTAATCGTCGCAGGCGGCAACCATTTCCACCCCGTAGGCCTTTCATTGCCCGCCTGCCGGCGTGTCACCGGCGTTCTGGCATCGTCCCTATGCGACGCCCATCGCCGACGATGCGACATTTTCCCTTTTTGCCGCAGGGTAAATAGAAAACGGACACCCAGGCCCGGCCAGCGCCAACGGGGTGTGGTGTGGATCGGTGCACGAATCATATTCCCGCCGAGCGCCAAGAAATAAACGGGTAACTGAAACCAGCCGGGCGTAAAAAGCTAAAACTGAAATGAAATGCTTTTCAGCGTCCGCACGTCCCACCCTGCCTGCTAGCTGTAAAAATAGCCCTCCGCCCAGCCCAACTCCCTTCCCAGCCCGGAGGGAATGCGGTGCAAATGGTCGACAAAGTTAGTACGGTGCGGTAAATCTTGGGACAGGAGCAGCTTCCCGGGGATGGGCCGACTATCGTGACTCCCTCCGTAAAGTGTGTAATTATGCAAATTTAATGAATTTTACGCTCCTCACGCTATCGCGATTCATGCGACGAAAGATAATTCCCAAACGGAAGTTGGGAGAAGCATGAAGAATGCTTTGCAAACAAAAAAGGCCGCATACGAACAACAAGCTCTCCAGACCCAAGCCGTAGGTAAAAGTAATGGATTGGTCGGATTCAAGTCCGTTTCAAGTTAGAGCGCTGCGCCCCGTAATGGGATACGTTTGGACTGACCTCCGGCGCACCGATCAGGTGGATGTCGGATATTGGATTATTTTCGTACCGTTTCTTGGAACAACCTCCTCTGGTTCGATTCGCGCTAGAGGACGAAACTCCAGATTATCAATTCAGGAAGTGTTTCAATACGCTTTGGAAGAGTCTTCTCTTTGTGGCAAACAGACAAATCACGAGACGTGCCACTGCTGGGGTGACAAGGGAGAAATATTTTAATTGTTGTTTCACAACTCGCCGTTCCATGCGACTGCGTATTTTATCCCCAGCGCGCTCCGGAGTGGGCAGAAGTCCATTTCAACCCAGTGTAGAGAACGATAAAGATAACGATACTTGAATGGCCCTTCTTCATTGGCGCCCCTGCGATAGTTTTGAATGTTCATTCTGAAAGGGAGTAATTATATTAAGAACCCATTTAATGGGCTCCGGAGTACGGTAGTCAAATCGTGCCATCTGCTGCCAAATGTACCTCATCCTTTAGTGATGATGAATGTTTTAAGCAGATTTTGTCGAAATTATGAGTTTCATCTCGGCTGTAGCAATCGGTAATATTTTATTAAAATAAAACCAAAAACACTCTAGGTGTACTTCAAGAGAACCATTTACATCCTTCTCTTAATACTAATCCAATCAAAATAAGTTGGCCTTGTTTCAACAACATTCAATACAATTTTGTAAAACATTAAATGGTTTGAAACACTATTTTGACGATAATAACTAACGATAGGTTTGTAATTGCAAATGATCAATAATAGTTTTTATTAATCTATTTCGCTTATTTAGACGAGGCGCAAAAGACTGAAAATACACGTGAAAATATCAGATTTGCTGTCATTTTTTTTCGTTTCGTGCAGACGTTACATTCGTGAGCCGATCTAAATGGAAGCGCAGTCAATCTTGATTTGAATGTTTAACTATAAAAAACACAGCAGAGAGGTAATTTGTTCACTGAAATCTCATCAAGAAACATCGTACATCACCACAAACTACTATTTTCCATCGACTCGCCCTCTTTACCAGGTACGCACATTTTTTGAAAATCTATTTTTCACTCATCGACCAAAAAATATTTTTTTGCACATTTTGACAGTTGCCTGACTATAACAGCATTTTACCGTTTGCAATGGATGCTTCGCGCTTCATGTAAACTAAGCATTTTATCGATAGTAATTTTATAAAAACAAAAACTTAAAATTTCATTGCTTATAACTTAAAAGGAAAAGTAAATGCTCTAACGTTTGAATACATCAAATGAAATTTAAGAAAAGATACTCAAATGGTATGTTGCTTGAATCATTTGCTTCAAAATGTGCAGGCTAGAACAAATTTTGATCGTCCTGATCAGTTTTTATGATTCTCTTTTACTTGTTTTCCAAAGTAAAATTCAAACACTAATCATCAATTGCCAGTCAAAAGGCAATTATTATATACGAATGAGACTTTAGAATAGAGTATGAATGCCTAGCTGTAGCAAATTACATTTGATCAACTAAAAGGAACAACTATGCCTACTTTCGGGCACAATCTGTTCTTGGAGAGATCAAATTCATTGAGTCTTCCTTCGGACACGTTAGTACTCGACACCACTCAGACGTTTCAACATTGCACGTGCATTCCGCGCATCCACAGAAATCCGTTCACTAGCGTCGGTCCACGGAACGAACTCGCTTTCCATCACCCGGCAGGACCCAGCACAATGGTCGATAAAAGGTAATGAACTGTTCAACTGACAGATACTAACCGATCTCCAATTAAGCTAATTGCCCCGTATCCCGGCCGGCGGAGCCAAACCGAGCTGCTTGAGCCCATTT
The DNA here is from genome assembly GCF_943734705.1 of Anopheles coustani. Lineage (NCBI taxonomy): Eukaryota > Metazoa > Arthropoda > Insecta > Diptera > Culicidae > Anopheles > Anopheles coustani. The sequence continues at coordinate 68,869,319 of NC_071289.1, read as the reverse complement.
TGCAAACGCAACCGCCTCGATGGCGAGTCGAGGGAGCCGGCTTCACTTCCCATCAAACAAACGCGTACGCCCGCACAAGACGCAACCGACCACACATGAAGGGTCGGTCAGTTGTGGCGATCGTTTGACGCAAATGCTATCGCCAGCTATAGGACGCAAACGGTCCCGACGACTCGCAACAACTTCGTCTGTCAACGTGTAATCCACCGACACAAACCGGTATCAGAAACATCATCAGACCGTTTGAGGGAACACAAACACCGGCCGCAATTGCGCAATCCTCCCCCAGGGAGAGGGGGGGAGACCAAGCGCCCAGGTGTCGAAGAGGCTGGCTATTACAGCCCGCGCTTCCTGTCGCCACACTCCTTTTCCTGCTGCGAGCAGCAAAATTGACACCTTGGCTGAGTACGGTTCATAAAACGAAATAAACCAAAGACGGGAAAGGTTGGAGGAGCGTGTTGGAATGAAACACACAAAAAGAAACCTAACTCCATCGGGTGGTTCGGTGGCCAACTGCATGACAGCGAAGAGCCCTTGAACTCAACTGTCGGCACGAGCCCGAGGGCGAAAGCGATTCGGAAAAATAGGCTAAATGAATTTAATAAATTAATTGCAACGTTGCGCCGTTCAACCTGCACGATACTTTCTGTTGGGTTTTTCCTATTTCCCGGTTGGTCGATGATGATGCAAAAATGGTTGTTGGGACGATTCGATTTCCTTGCCAGGTGCCGGCAAACGCTGCTAATGAACAGGATGCGCCGTCCGGGACCAACCACTCCCTTTAGGTGTAAACGTGCGAACGGAGAGCACTTTCGATTATTCACAGCCATTTCAATTTTTCAGTTTAGTGCATGCCGTTGGGTCTAGGACAGGGAAGTCAAACATGCGGCCCCCGCAAGAACATTGGATGTGACCAGCGACCCCTTTTAATAAAGCCAATACTCCTCCCTTTGAGATGAGTATTGGTTTTCGTTTGAATAGCAAATTTTTTTTTTTGAATGGTTTCCCGAACTGCGAATTGCAAGGGAACTGAACGAATATCAATTTAAACAACTTCTATTAGAAAGTGATGTACAACTTTGATCCACATCAAGCCAATATATAGAAGTTGACAAGAGCAAAGATTTTGCACAGGTTTTTCAAGACAAGCAAATAAAAAGTGTTCATAGAAAACAAATGTGATGAACTACAAGAGCAATCTAAAGAAAATAACAGATGTGGGGCAACAAGTTAGCTTATTAGCTATAGTAATAATAAACCTTTACTTTTCTAAATCTTTACCTAAATTGTGCATTTTTCTTTCAATTTTTTTTTTGCATTGTCAAATTACAAGAAATATTGAAATAAACTTGATTTGAATTCGAACCTTCTCTTTTACAAAAAATTGAAAATTTGATAAGAAGTAGTTTAAAATAAAAAAATGTGAAAGTGTAAAACCACATTGATAAGAACATATTTTCATCAATCCAAACAATTATACGTTATGTCCCGCGAGGTCAAACGTGTTTGACATCCCTGGTCTAGGGTGTTTTGCTGGAAACACAACCGGAACGATCGGCAAAGAAATCGACGCTTTCCCGGATATGATCGCTATCACAACACATAATCGTTCCCACTATAGCTAGCAACACAGGCGGAAAGGGAACAAATAAAACACAGGTTTGTACGGGAGCTTGGGTGGGCGCCCTTTTGCTGAACCTCTCCCTGCCCCGCATTATATCCAATCGAGCACGAAAAAACCCCAGCCAGTCAAAGACAAAAACCAATTGCCTTTAACGGCCATTCGACCTAATTGAGGCACGGCTCGGGAGGAGTACGAAATCACCCGCCAAACCCATCGATGGTAATCGGAAAAGTAAGAAAAACGGGACCATAAAAATCCCAACTTCCGCCGCCGTTACCGGCCGAAATAACAGGATATTCAACACAATCAATAACGCACGAATGGTCTGCAGAAAAGTTTGGCGCAGCATTCGCATAAAAGCGCCATCGGCCGCGGGAATGGGAATGGGGAGCTACGGGGCCACCGAAATCACCGCTACCCGACCACTTCCGGTGCGCCCCGGACCAATCCACGCCGAATGGTGATGGTGATGATAATGATTCCCGGCGACGGCGCTGAAACGCTTGCTCGCCTTGCGGCCGATGCAACACAGAAATTGGCATCAATTTAGCAAAACGGCCAACCAGCCAAGCACCATTTGATTGACATTTAACTTTTTTACGGCCACCCGGGACCGTCGGGGATGGGTACCTCCCCCCCATCCCCGGATTCGGAACTAGCGATGGTTTTGGTTTTTATGGCCATGCCAGAGCAGCGGTTTCGATCTCGGTCGATGCGAATGGCATTCGATAGTTTTCCACCGTGGCTAGCGAAGCGGAATCTACCCGGCCACGGTTAAGAACGCTTTTTCTAACGTACAACTGTTCCGTCGAGAAGAAGCCACACAGAGAACATATCGCATCCACTTCCGGGGCTTGTCCGTTCGTCGTGTCACTACAGTTGCTTCTGGTTCGGAATGAAAACCTCCTTATCGTCTTCGAACGGAAAACAAGGAAAAACAACAACTCAAACATGATGCTGATGGAAAACGGGAAGATGGTGTATCGCCTGACACAGTGTTCGTCGGCCACCGAGGCGACGGCGACTTACCTGGAATGTAGCGGGGTCCATTGGTGTGCCCGAGGGATAAGCTGCCGTACGAGACGTGCCCGGACACGTCGGCACCGGCGGAAACCACAGCGATTTCGTCGAGCTCGTGCCCCGGGGACGTACTGTTGGCGGAGACGAGCCGCGTCGAGGAGGTGCCGGCGGTGCCGTGAGATTCTTTACGACCTCTTAACGATAGCACCAGCCTTTTGGCTGTTGACATGATGGCGCTAACTGCAACGAAAAATTGGGAAAAAGATGGCGGGATAGAGAAGAGAGCGTAGCGAGGGCGAGATAGGAAGGAGGATGTTTTCGGTGGCGTCCTGGCAAGCGAAGCGAGTGGAACCGTATATAATGGCCGAAGCGGTCCGATGAATGTAGGATGGAATGCAGATGCTGCCATGTACCATAGTCTCCGAATTCCTCCGGTGCACGCCACAACACACAGGCTCGATCGGACGCAAACCAGGCGGGTACCAGATTGCCAAATACGAGGAATTGCTCCAGATCAACGCTGGGACGCTCGGCTTTTTGGCATGCATCCATCCAAGGAATGCCGGAACTGCGACGGAGCCAAATTGGACCGAGCTAGGCACTCGCTCTCGCCACGTTAGAATGAGCAACAATTTTCCCCGCACAAGGTGAGATACCACGGGCAAGATTTAGTAAATGATCGGGGGCACCCGGCAAACTGTTGCTCCCGAATCCCGGCCCGGCCGAGGCTCATCCCCGAAAACCACCGATTAAACCACCATGGCTTGTGGTGGCCACCCAGGCAACACTCGCCACCCCGGCAACACGGTTTATCCGTCGTCAGTTTTTGCGTGCAAGCGATTGCCATAAATGTAGATTGAATCGTTGGCAAAATGCCTCCCGAATGCCGCCCTTGCTCGAGTGCTTTCGTCTGTGCAGGCGTACGGGTTCCAATAATAAATGAACGGTACGCATATAGACGGCACCCACCCCTCCCGCCCGATTGCGGGAAATTGACACCGTAAAACATTCCGCAATGGCGTAGGCTTATGCTGTGAGCGTATCACGGCATGCGGGGAAGCTTGTGATTATTTAAATCATCTTTCGAACGAACCTAAGCAAGGTATCATGTGTTCCGCAAGAACATGCACGAGACGGTCGACATAATTACGTATTCAAACAATTTATAGCATTCTACGCAAAGAGCTCCGATTAATTTAATAGCATTGAGTGTGCATTGTCCACACAGTTTGCCACGTTCCATCAAATGATTTCATTATTAAAAACATGCATTCGAATATTTAGAATACAAACACCAGTGAAAAGCCTACAGACTCAACGACTCAAAGAGATTTTCTCTCCTTTTCACAAATTTTACTCCATCTATTGCTATTAAATTAGTGTTGTGGCTCTTATGAATCTTTCACCTAAGGTTCATTCAGATTGATTTATGAATCTGTTGGGATTCGAATCTTCAAACGTTGATGAATCTACGAAACTCTAATGAATCTTTATGAATCTTTCGTGGATCTTTAATGAATCTCTACCCACGTTTTGGCTATTATTTTTCTGTTCTTTTTACATTAATGAATCTGTGGAATTCATGAATCTCTGATTAAAAGGTTCACAAATCTCTAAAACGATGCAAAGAATCATTCAGATTTATAAATCTGAATCGGAATTACACAATTCTCTATTAAAGATTTCATGTTATAACAAACAACACTGATAAGAGCTTCTCGCTTCACTAACCACTACTATTGTGAACTTAACATGTAAAATAATTTAATCTAAAAATTCGTAAAAACTCTACAACGTACCACATTTATGCTTCTTATTCAGTTTGAAAATATTTTTATCAAGAAAATATACCTCTGTATACTATGATTGTGGACATGTAAAGTGGCATGTATCCTTCACTTCCAGTCATGTCCGTCCTTGCTGACAAAAGAGTGTACAAATTCATGCTTTAATGTTTCACATTATTTTACCCGACTTTCATTTGATTTACCGCCTTCAAAGCTTTCAAATGAAGAAAATAAGCAGCTCCCAAGTGGAAAACTGCAGAGAACATGTCATTAATTGTGTTCCTTTGGTCTTTCGATTTTCTTCTCAAAAATCAATTGCTTTGATTTTGAAACGATTTATTATTTCCTTTTCTGCTTCCTTCGACCTGCGACTGGGGACTTCTTCCTGTGGGGCCATTTAAAGCCCAATTAGTTACCGGCGTCCCAGCGGCACCAGTCGTTAATTGACAATCGGTATCGTGTTCTTTTCATCGGCTGTTCGCAGTCGTGGGCGAAATTTGAGCCGAAAGCAGATAAACACCGGAAGGTCCTTCGGATGACATATGACGTACTCTCGGTAGCATCTATACACCGAAGCGAGTAAGACGAGCACGCTGAAGTCCCAAAGGAGTAATTTATTATTCGGTACTTTTATTTTTTCACCGAACAAAACCTCTGGAACCAACACCGGGAAACTCCAGATCTCGTTTCAATCGGTATCGAATGGAGTGATCAATTAAATTATGGCGAAAAAGTTTACACACTGATAAACACATTTCTTTTGTGTTCACTCTTTTTAAATTCTCTGCAAAATCAAGCTTGATGGTAAGACATATCTTAGCGGCCAGTTGTGTATTTACGATCCACGGCATCGCGGTATTTTGTGTCTAGTAAAAAAATATTTCCTCAACTCATAGCACCTTCAAGATAAATTTCTCTTTTGGCAACTTCCCACGGGAAGGATGGAGGAGGAGGGGGAAGAAAAGGGGAATAAATCTGCAAAACAAGCCAAACGGGGGGCCGAATTGTGAACAAAGGAAAGATTAGAAGACCTTCGCTCTCAAAATGACTTATCGCAACAGCAAAAACTGCTCCATAACCACGAAATAAATCCAATTTACGAGCTGATGACTTTTTATTTCGCAGCCTTCGCTGGGGCGCTGGACGTTTCACCTTCCCGTGAAAAGCAACACAACTTGTCTGCCATTCACAGGCCGGGTTATTTCGGAGTCGATTGGTCGCGAAACGAGGACACAAACAGCTAAAGCTTTGTTTTAGTAAAGTGTCCTAGGTACAATAAAGGGCAAATGGATAAAGTCTTAAAAACGGTAGAAAATAATGTTGAATAATAATAAATGATAAAAAATAATCTTGAACAGTAAAATAAAATAATGAAAACATGTTATTTGTAGAGTTGCATGATTCCGAATCCGATTCCGAGAATCATGAATCTGAATGGCTCTTTGCTTCGATTTTGAAAATCTCGATTCATTTATTGCGGGATTCATGAATTCCAAGAATTCATGAATAGTAAAATAGCAGCAAATTCATCAATGTTTTGACATTCGAACCTCCAAAGATTTATAAATCAATCCGAATTAGTCTTGAGCCAAATGAATGTACAGTCTGCAGCAAGTAAAATCGGACGCTCGTAAAATGAGACGGTCTGCTGTTTTTTCGCAAGTCTACAGCGTTCCCGGAATCGAATATTGAACTTCAACGTATACATTTCTTTTCATTACCTCTTGCACTATGTAAGTGAACTGAAAATGGAATTAAAATCGATTGTTTTACTTTACTGAGCCCAAAGTGTGCGCGAAGACCCGAAAAGCGGACACGCAAGTAAAATCGGACAGGTACGTTTCAATGTCGTTTGGTGCACTGCTTTGCAAATAAATGAATTATGGATTGATTTGTTTTGTAAACCTTATGAAAGCAATCATAACAAAAAATTCATAACAGAACTAATACTAAAAACATACACTACCTACAAAGGCTATTACATCGATCCATAACACTCGCAGTTGAAGAACATGACCATCGTGGTCCATGTGTTAGCCGAAAGCCTTCGCCGAAGCCCTTCATTCCCAACTGCCCCGGTGGTTAATTATTGGCAGCCAAATGCTCCAACGGGCTTTCCAAATTTTACCGGAAACGATCCATGAAATTAACGAGCGCGCGTGTTGCGCACACTATGGGGTGAAGCACCGAGAACCGAACACACGGCCCGTCGACCGATTCGTCCGGCGCCAGTAACGGCTCCATAAAAAAAATCCAATTAAAAACTTCGAACCTAATATTTATCACTACACACGGGTTTACTCTTTAGCAGGCGCGGTCCCGAAGCGGCCGCCCCAGGCAACGTGGGAAAACGGATCCCCTTGTTGCACGTCTTACCGACGTTGGCGGTCGCGGAAAGGACTCGCTAGCTGCGCGTAATTCTCATTATGGTTTATTTTGTTGTTTGAAATATGGCCGGTCATAAAGACAAAATTAATTTTCGGCATATTTCCCAGCGCTCCATCGAGTTTGCAGTTCCACTTCATCCGAACCTCCCACGGAGGGGCACACAAAACACACACACTCGCGGGCGCGTACTTTGAGGCAGATTTGCGCAACAGCCCATCGGTGGCAGGATGCGCACTTTGGGTGAAATATTTGCCTCCGCAGAGTGTCGGAAGGCTCGGGACCGGTTACGCAACCGTGCCACCGTCTTTTCGTGCTTTTCGCAGGTTTAAGGGACCCCACCAAAATATCTCAGTGTGACTAACATTCACACAAATGTGAAAGCGCACAAATGTGTCCAATCGGTGAAAAAAAAACGGCCCAAAACACGCTCTCCACTCGGAAGGCCAAAAGTAATTTGGCTTTACTTTTTTTTTGGCGGTATAAACAATTATTTTGTGGCCAACCCCGGCCTCCCTCCCATCGACAGATGGGATGAAAATTGTGAAACTTTACATCCTCCCCCCACCCCCGCGTAACAAGCAGGGATTGAGGTTGATCCCGGTGGTTTTTGAGATTTGGGATTTTTTTTTTGTTTGTTTTCCGTTTCCCATTTTTCCCTCTTTACGATGGCCAGGCATAAATATGGCTCCCGGTTTCGCGATGACGCGCTGTGGTGGAAGCGCTCATTTTTATCTTCGCCCAACGAGCTTTTCCACCGTCGCACGGCAAATGAAGCAATTTCGCCCCCAAATTGTACAATCGCAATTTGCGTTTGCTTTGTTCCGACCAAACGAAGCAGCATAGCGAGGCTCATCATAAAAGATAGACATTACGGAGGGGTAGTATAATTAATCTTGCTTTCTCTATGGAATCTGTTCGCCAATCCGCAGACCGCAGATTTAACTTTAAAGTGGACTCGACGATCCGGTGGTGTCTCAATGGTGCCATTTGGAAACATATCCTTTGCGCCTTGCTAGGTTTAGGTATTATTTTTTGTAATTTCGAAACGAAGGGAAAGTTTCTCGCTGTAAACAGCTTTCAAATCGAATCAGGAGGAACATGGAATAAAATTCATACTATGTAACGCCGTCCACCTGCAGGAAATTATGTTTTATACGATTGAAATCTTTCAATATCAATCAATACGATTAATCCGCTCACGGCTGAGCGTGAATCGGCTGCATGATCACTCGATCGGTGGAGCACAATTTTTCAATTACGGAGCTGTCACTCACAACGTGCTTCGGTGGAGGGCCAACAAATAAACCTCGTGCAGACTGGACTCTTCTTCGACTTTTCGGAAACCTCCGCCCCCCCCCCCCCCCCCCCTCCACACCCGTTTGTACCAACCATCAGACATGGAAAACGTACCCAAACGAACACATCACCACCCATTCAGGCACTATTGGTTTGTTTGTTCAGGCAAATCGAATTTCCAACAGGAATTCATTCTTTTCCCACTCTGCTACCCATACGTTCGTCCTACCTCCTCCTCGGCCGGTCAACACCAGCGCTATTCGTTGGGCCATCCTTACGCCATCCTAAACAAACATCAATGTTGAGATGAACTAGATTTAGTGGGAGAGTTTTTTTTGTTGTTGTTGTTGTTGGTTATTTTTCTCTATTCGCCTCCATGCTGCAGGGTTGCCTCGTAGTACGCGAGGATTGGATCAGGCTCGGCCGAGCGCTGCTGTGTTGTTCGGAGCATGAATTTATAATTCCCGCACTCGCCGAGCGCCGAGCAAAAAGGGACTAATTCGCTACGAGCGTGTTATGACTGTCTAGTGTTTTTCAAATAACGCTACTAAATTGGATAAACATAACAAGTCAGGGTGGGCGACCTGACTCCGAACGCCACGCCGAGACGACGACTACGACGACGACGACGACGACGACGACGTGTGCTAGGCCAACCGTTTTCACTTCGGTGGTAATTTTCCGAGGAAACATACAAACCCCGCCCGGCCGGGCACAACATGGTTGGGCTTTTATATCCTCCCATTGGCCCCGGCTGCCGGCGGCAGGCTACAGTTGGCGCGGGCAAACATTCGAACATTTAATTATAGCTTCAATTTGTTTTGACATCGTCCCCGGGTGCAGGTTTCATTAAAAACAAAAACGCTCGTGCAGCACCGCCGAAGCAGAAGAAACAAACGTTTCCGCGAGAGGCGTACGGATGAATTATGCATACACTTCAAGTCATTTCACGGTCGTCATGATATGTCAAAAACCGTTGATAAAATTTGCTTGTTTGTTTTACGTCATTTGTGTCCCCGTGGCATAAAAACACGCAGTTGGAGTCGGTCGTTTCGTTCGTACGCCGTCTGAAAAACTCCAAAAAGGCAGCACATAATCGCATTAAACTGGTGCGACATTTGCGCAAGAGCGGGAAACTGGGTAGTTCTGCAATTTCGCATCGGAACTACGGAGCGTGTAGCGACGAACGCTTCAAATTCAAATCTGGCTAAATCAATTTTCAGTCGGGTTCGTGTGGTTCCGCACTACAAAGGACGAGTAGGATATAAATTCCTATTAACAACAGTATCCATTGCGGTTATTGCTTTTTGCAATGTTTTTACTTTGCAGATATAATGGCCGGAAATGCAATCGAGCGGCCGCAAAACCCAACCACGGTATTGCTCAGGAAACACCGTATCTCCGTTTTAAACATTTTGAAAAAGTACTTCCAATAAGTCCGTAAGCTTGCAACATACAATACCTGAATGTGGAAGAACATCGGAAATATCAAACTCTCCAAATATGTTGTCATCCGATGCCTTACGAAGCTGCCTCACTGCGGAAGGAACGTTGACGAAATTATTCATTTTTGAAAGTGCGCTACAACCACTATTGATTACCCAGAGATTGTACCATGCTGAGGTACAGATTTTCCCAGCACAACCCCTTTCTTTTTCCGTTATGGAAAGTGTGTGTAAAACTGTGTTCCAAAGAAAGGTTTCATCGTTAACATCATCGGAGTCGAATGGAGCAAGCTTTTACTCCATTTCCCTCCATTTCTGCACAGCTTACGAACCAAACCTCCCTCCCCAACCGATGCTGATGGGAGCTGCGGTTGGGCGATGAGTTTTGGGATGAAAATGCTGACTCCGTGCGCCATGCATCCCTTTACAAAATCCTTTCCGGTTTGCAAAATTCACAGCCCTCCGGACGAAAACGTTGGAAAGCCCGATAAGCTTCGACACTTGCGTCCCAATTCGGGACGGCAAACCGGTGGTGGTGAACCGGTGGATCCACAATAAGCATCGTCATCAGCGGGCATCCCCCCGGTGGCGAAGAAAAAGGACATAAACATTCGTGGCATGGGTGCCGAATGTGCATGCAGCATCAGCATCAGCAGCATCAGCAGCATTATCAATCATAACGACCGAAGGCAGCAGCATAAAAGGGTTATTAAACTTTTATTCCCTCCATGCCATTCATTAACCGGGGCGCCGGGTGAGCCCTTCCGCAAGGGTCAGCGGATTGGGTCACCGACCGGTGCTGCTATATAGCTGTCGGACCCGCTCGATCCGGGGGCTTACGATGACGATGGCTACGGCGATGTTGACGCAGTCGATAATGATACTTAGTGTCCAACCTGATGCACGATGACGACGTGTGCGAATCATCCCGGGAGAGGGGGAAGGACGGAGGCAGGGAGGTGTCGAGCACCATCACCACCACCACCACCACCACCGCCAGCAGGGTTCGAAAAGTAAAATTGCAGCGTGCAAAAGGATGAAACGACGCCAGCAAGGAGGATCCTTCCATCGACGTAGGAACCGGGTTTTCGCACCGATCGCACGATGATGGATGGATCCCGGCATCAAGGGAGGATTATGGGACGTTATCAATGTGACAGTATTTACGCTTCGCTGCCCCTCGCTTCGATTCATTAAAGGTTTGCCCATTTCGTTTCGGGCTGTCCCCTAACCCGGGGGACGGGTTCGGGTGAGCGATTTTACGAGCGCAAAATATTATTATCGCTTTTAAACATTGCGGATTTTATGATCCGGTGTGTGTGCGGAAAGCGAACGACCAGATGAAACTGTGGCGTCGTAAACATATTTAAATCCGATGAATAAATTTCCCCACCGCGTGCGTCAAAATACGCCATAATTTCACCGTTCGATACTTGACGATTCTTTTTCAAAGTTTGTGCATAAAATGGAAATGATGTGTGATTCATTTGAGATTTTTTTCGTATGTGAATATTGAAAAAAAATCTGTGGAAAACAAAATCAATTACAAGCATGCAGGATATTGGCTTATTTGAATTAGTCACCTCAATCTCTTACGGCGCGAGGATTGCCTACAATAAACCTCAATTAATAGATTAATTCAAGCGTTCGATAGGGTCAATAAAGCAGCAACAGACGATTAATTTCCGGTACTTAACAACGTAACCTACTTCCAGGAACCGCTGGGACGGTTTCGAAGCCTTCTCAACAACCAGAAAATCGATGTTTATCTAACCACAACGCCCCGTGGAAGTAGCATATGGTTGAGTCTCTAGTTCACCGCCTGCAAAACATCGAGCGAAAACCCTCCTTCAGCTCCTCAAAACCAGCGTGAAAACTCGGGATGATCATCGGGATGATCCGTAAAAGGAAAGGAAAACGAAAAACTCGTAGTCCATGGGCCATAAAACCGGCCCCAAAGTGACTCCGGGGGGTACGGGTCCAGGTTCACGATCGAAATTCGTGGCCCCCCATTTGCCATTCTCCGTTCATCTTAATTACAAACCAGCACCAACATTCTGGCACGGCAAAACCGGGCTCGCAATTGTCCGGAAAAGCGGAATTGCGAAACGCGCACCCCGAACGGAGTTGCAGTTCCGTCCAGCGTCAAACTCTCGGCGATGATGGCAGCCGAAACCATCCGGAAAGGAGTCGGACAACGTACGCAAAAAAAAAGTTGGGTAAATTGTAAGTGGTGCTGAAGGAAAAACTAGCTCTCAACTCGTTACATCGAAAACGGCTAACGGATGGAACGAGCACATGCAGCAGTTGCCCCTGGTTTACATATCAACATATTGCTACACACGGTTCCGTTTGATGGAAGGTGGACGAACGATGGCGAAGGCGAGTAAAAAAGTAGCCTACTCTTTTTTTCCCATCCACATCAGCCTATCACATCATCGTTCGTTGGGAATGCGTCGCAATCGCATGGGTATATTGCAAAAGGTCGACGAAGAAAACTCAACTCAACGTACCCGGTGGTCACGGTGTGGCTGGTGTGCAAAAAGCGGTTAATTAGAGAGCACAACTCGCACGGGCATCGTTCACCTGGAGTAGTTTTCCCGGGTTGAACATTTCCAGCGCGCGAAAGGACTCCAGTAAACTCGGACTACTTGATCCTCGCAAAGAGGGACCAGATTGCTATCGCTCTATCTTCACATGACCTTTCTTATATTGGCCTTGTGCTCCTTCCACCCTGAACCCTCACAGGACATACAGGCTCAACACTAATGAACTGCGGATGCTGTGTACGATGTGTCACAAAGCAACGGATTGCTTACCTCTCGAAGCGATGATTACGTCCACTAGTTACTGTTCGACGGGCGGCTTCGAGGCGTAACAAGCAGAGCATTTTCCACCTTTTCCACGCCGGTTTCCAGTCCACCCTGGGAACACAAACTTGCTAATGCGTGGACGAGCCTTCTGCCGATCTGCATCGGGACGTTCACATCATCGCTCACTGCAGCACCATGCACAACACGATCGATACTGAAGTGCCTCTCAAGCACCGAAGGAGGATTATCAGGTTCAGATTTAGGAGTTTTTTTTTTTATCAAATTTTCACCCTTGCCGTGCCATTTTCACTTCACATTTTATCTGTCGTAGCGATTGCTGAAATTCACAGGCTCAACGAATTACACTTTCGGTAACTTTTCATTCTACAGAATAGACACTGACACACCGACGGATCCTCACAGTGACCCTCGACCACTACTTTTCTCTTAGACACACTTCACCGTAGCGCTCGAAGCTGCATTCCGAGAAGAAGTGTTGCAGGGAAACTTGTACCCGAGGAATCACTAACCCGACAGCTTCACGTTACACTTCGACTTAGGGCCGAAACTTTTTCCCAACCCCGTTCGTACGGGTTTCGTAATATTTTTTGCCTTCTCCACTTCTTAAAGCTAAAGATGCATTCGCGGCCGGACACTCTACACAACAACTTTCACCGCACTCAACACAACACGTCTTCGTTTGGCATGTTTGCCCAGCTACATCTTAGCCCGTGCACCTCACTGCGACAAAACCGCATGCTTGGCTTTTTCAACCCCGAACCGTAGAGTAAATTACGTAACTACATACTTTATGTACACCGAATCACGAATGCCCCACTTCCGGTCGTTCGTTTCGTTTGTCGCTGTACGCACGCGGTAGTGTTGGCCGATCGTCCGGTCAGTTGGCAGAGCGAATCTGCAGAATCGTTACGCACATTGGAAACCTCTCGAAACGGTCCGCTTGTAAGACGTACACTGTGAAGGGAGGAACAATTAAAAATAAATGAGAACGAACGTGCGCTTGAATCGTCTTAGGAATCTTTCAACGGTGTAAGTAGTTTGATGGAAGAAAATGCACATTATTCGAAAAGCTCGTTGAAGAAATAGTTTCCAGCTAAGAACTAAGCGATCGAACAATGCAATACCAACTGCAGCATGCTGTAAACTTTTCTGCCTTCGTCACTGGCCCTATTTATAGCCGCGTGCTATATTTAACGACATCTAGCCTCTGACCCTGTTCTAGCCTTGATTTATACTCCTTTCGCTGCCGCTTGGCTTTTTAATCCGTCTAGTTGAAGAAGCAAGAAGTTTATCCTGACGCGTCCTTGGCGACGGTTGCCCTGGAAATGACATTGAAGAAAGGATTAAGAGATTTATGACGATACCGATTGCTTTCATTAGAGCATTACGCGGCTTGAATTAAAGATGGTAAAGCACGACTCAATTTTTTTAATGGGATTTACGGGTTTTACGGTTGCGAGACGAAAGTTTTCAATTTGATTGTCGAAAAAAAGAAAACAGCAGCATTTATGTCTTGAAAGGTAAGAAAAACGTTTGATTGAGATATTGCACGATCTAACCGCATTATTTGTCCCTTTTATAATAAACACTTTACTCACAAAACACACACACAACTGTGTACACTTTAAAACGAGTACGATCTTTTATCATCAATGTTTGTTTGTCCGTTGGCACAAATTCAAAAGGAACGGGAAAGGAGTTTTCCAAACGCAAATCGATGCCGACCGAAATCCGTCCACAGGACGCACAAATTGTGCTTGGTGTCAGCAACAACGAATTGCGATGGAAAACTATCCACCGGTTACACGCATACACACACACACACACGTACACAGCCGCATACGCCACGGTTGCGGCGGCTCGAGCCTGACACGAAAGCAAACTGCAAATGTCAACTAGGCCGAAAGGCGGCGTACACCGTGAACCAAAGGAAGCCAGGAAGGAAGAAAAGCTGCGGGGAGCTGGTCGCGCCAGTCACACATACACACACTCACACACACGCAAACACTGACACGCCGTGGATCAAAGAGGAAAGCGCACGGTGGCGTAGGACCGACGGCACGAAGATTGGCGCGTGGAAATGCTCGCGAAGTTTCCCAGCATCCGTGCGCCCAGCAGGCAGCCACCGACAGCTCGCGATCCTGGGAGCCGACTGAGATGCTGAGCGCACACCGATGTTGACACACCGAGCCAGCCCCGACGGCGAGTCGCAGAAAACGGGAGTCGTGAGCAAGGAGACGGCGCCACCATGGCGACTGCGAGAGCAGCCTCTCCATGTTTTCTCCTTCGGCGAGATTAGACGACGCGCAGCAGGCCACGGTTTTCACACTCTCGCACCGATACGGGGGCGCTTGAAGGAGTGTGAGTGCGATCCGAACCGTACTTCATCGACGACGCATGGTTCACAAAAAAAGGAAGCGTGTCCTTTCTCTACGCCACAATATTTAATCGGACTACAAACCAAACCGAGAATGCCCGTTCGCGTAAGTGTTTTCCATTCCATTTTGGGAAGAATCTATCTCGGAGAAAATCGCGGAAAAAACGTTGGGCTACACAATGAGGAGTGAAAGCAGATTGTGTGCGACAAGGCACGCGGTTTAGGGTGACCTTGAAACTTTCTCCCCCCCCCCCCCTCCCACCTTATCCAGCAGCCGCATGCCACTTTCTTCGAAACCGCCAGAATCGGGCCAACCGCAGAATGTCGCCGACAACTGTTTTCCAGCCGTAACACCTGACCAGCCATACCGAAAAGGCAACCCGACCGCGATTCGGAAACAAACACCAAACAGTGTGGCATTCCGAGGACAATTATCGCCGGCAGACTTGACACAGAATTTTCCCCGAAGCCGGCTAATTCGGGGAAGCTGATCTGGATATGTTTAATTGATGACCCTGCTGAGGTTGACTATCTGGAAGTGGTACTTTTCGAGGGTTTCCCATGCTTCGTGCAACCAAAATGTCACCTCTGAAGATGATACCGTAAGCCTCGCACCAGCCAGCGGGAAAACTGCGGCAAAATAAACTACCACAACGTCTTCGCAACGATAATCTGTACTCTTGCGAAGGGCTCGGATTGGCGAAAAGAGCGCGAGAGCGCCCC
Source organism: Anopheles coustani (assembly GCF_943734705.1). Taxonomy (NCBI): domain Eukaryota; kingdom Metazoa; phylum Arthropoda; class Insecta; order Diptera; family Culicidae; genus Anopheles; species Anopheles coustani. The sequence continues at coordinate 68,853,825 of NC_071289.1, read as the reverse complement.
GTCGGTTTCAGCGACTTCCTTCAAAGAGACGCAGCAGCTCGTTTAAATTGGACTGGCAAAAGCTGTCACAGAGGATGGATGAATTTTTGGAGAGTCGAACAGCCAACGTAGAGAACCCTCGCCAGGGGACGGTAAAGAAAACGAACGTATTTGGGGTACATGTGGCACAAGTGTGGAACGAGGATCTTTTTTGCTCTCATTCGGACCCCACTTCGGAGTGATCCGGAGTTGTGTCAGAATGGATCCTGTTGCTCGTTAAAGCGTGGTGCAACGGTTCGTCATGACGGTTCGGGAAACTCATTCTCCACTAACATTTTCCGTGCGAAATCCAAAAGCGATCTCGAACAGGTTTGCCGCAAAACAACACGAATCGGGTTTCGAATGAATTATCGACAGTGACTGCTTTGGACCACTTTGCTGCTCCTCCTAGTTACCCCGATTGACATGAAAATGTTTCATCCATTACCATCACCATCGGCGACGGTGGGAGGCGTTACATAATGTTCCTTTCATATCGGAACGCTGCCTTTCCGTTCGATTGGCATGTACGGTTCGAGCCGGCACTTATTACCGAGCCGAGAAGTGAAAGTAACGGTGGAAACAGCGTCCTCCCCCCAGTAGCTGCTAAGTCCGGCAGTGGGGTCAGCGGGATGGGAAAAACAACTTTTTCCGAAATCGAATTCATCCGATTTCCAATGCCATTCCCGTTTGCAACGTGTAGATTCGTGAGGTGAGACGACGTTTTTTACGCCGAAAGCGCTCGTCCGGAATGAAGCTTAACTTGCCAGTAAGTTCCATACGGTTTGATATTATTTTTCCCGTTCATATCCACCACCCACCGACCCCCCCTTCCACATTGGTGTATTTTCCACTTATTTTCTTTCTTCTTGCATTCCATTTCCACGCACCGGACCGTTACTCAACGTTTGCAGTATTTGCAGCAGACCATGCAGATGTCCGTTTATTCTGTTTCCATTTTCTTCAATTTCCCCTCTCTCTGTCTCTCTCCACCCCGGTCCCCCTCATGTGTTGGCATTTGGGTTAAAAGGGAGCAAAAAGTAGCCCCGGAGAGTCCCGAGACCGTGCCGAAGAAAAATCGAGTTTTTTTTCGTACGCGCGGCACTTAGGTGAGCTTTGAGGAGGGTTTTGGTTGGGGGAGAAATCGTTGCTTTACTTGCAATTGCTTCCACTAGCCATCTGCGGATGGAGGGAGAAGAATCCCAATGGCATGCTTTTGAAGGAGTCGGAGAGAAAAGCCACCGGTAGCAATGGCCGGCTCTGGCTGCTCGTTAGCCAAAAAGTTGCTCGGAAAAGTCCCAGCGGGCATCTTTCATATGCAACGGTTTCTTGGTGAGGGGGTGAAGTGGGTAAGAACATAAGCGACGAAACGTGCACGGAAGGCTCGAGAACCCGAGTGGACTAAATATCCGATACACGTAGCAAAACGGTTACGGCCATCGGCCACTTCGGGGCCACCTTTCCGCTCCTTTCGGCATCGGCCGCCGAAGCGCCGGTTCAATGACGTCAAAACTGATCCCAACCAGCGTCATAATGTTTGTATGTAGGGCACACTACTGAACAAGGCAGCACCAAAACACGAGCCAGCATATCCTTTCCTCGGGAAAGGCGCTCGGTACGCCTGAGGATTCCCGAGCAACGAGCAACGACTGATTAGCGAGCGGTTAAACTAAGGAAATAAATCGACCCACAGGGCGAGCTCCCTACGTGAGGGTGTAAATTGTCGATTTAAAAATGTGTTCCCTTTTCCCCATAACGCCATCCACCTCCACTCCACTCTTCAGCCCCGGATGTCGGTTAGGATATTGCTGAAAAGAATGTTTCAATCTTCTCCCTCTTCGTCTTCGAAGGAAGGATTATTCCCTCAACATCGGCAAAACTGGAACGGAATTTCAATTCCCTGCTGTTGCAGCAAAAGAAAAAGGAACAAAGTGTAGGAGGCGAAAACTTATCCTTAACAGGCGGGCCACTGTATGGAAAATGCGGTGCAAAAGAGCCGGACGTAAGGAAACGCAAAACGTTGTGAGGGGTTAAAAAAAAAGATTCCCTAGATTGATACAGTTTCCAGGAATTTCTCGTTTTTTTCCCGATTCGCCCACCCCGATAGCCATTTGTATCACTCGCCTTGTCTCCACTTCCAGTTGATTGATAATTGGTGGCGGAGGAGCAACGAGCAAAAGAAAAATAAAACTGGTGTCTCCATCCGAGCGTAACAAGGACACGTTCCTTACACAGCTAATCGTGCAAGCCAGCATCCGCTTTGTGGGGCGGGGAGGGAACTGGAAGCAGGGTTTTCTTCTCCTTTGTTTTTGCTCTCGTTGGTTTTCCACAGCGTTCTCAACGTGAGCGATACGTTTGACCCTTTTTCGGCAATGCGATGCGGTATCGAGCAATATTAAATGTTACGTCGAGTGCGCCGAAAAAAAACGAGAAACGTTAATAAGGTTCGACGGTTGGAAGAAAACAGGCCACACGGAGTGTTGCAACATGAACACGAGTTCTAGTGACACGGTTCGATGGGATTCAATTATGCTTCCGCGTTGCAGTTCTTCTGCAGGAAATGCTGGAGTGTATGTTAAAGGTAATCTAAGCATGAGATGAATTATTTTCACAATTATAAGATTGACACACATTTCAAAACCTGTTGAGACGAGAAAAGTAAGTAATATTTTCATTCAAATATTCTCATTCTATCATGTCAATTATAATTTTCCATTTAGGTTCCATGGTTCCGATATTGCAGCAAAATATAATGCTTAGTTTCCACAATCTACATGAATTTCCCAAAATGTTAGTATATTAAATGAGAGACTCTTCTTGGAAACCCAAAAAAATATTGCTAGCGCTCCGGAAAGAGAACGCCGCTTGAAATCGTTTAATTAACTATTGTGGTTGATCCTTTCCATAGTATATTAAATTTGCTACAGGAAGGCCGATGTATTTAAATAATGCAATAATTCTTTTCCTCTGTTCAAAATTTCCATTTTGATAAATGTAATTTTATGTTTATTTAGTATTTCGACAACACTATACTGCACAGCATCATTTTATCCAAATCCAACATGATAGGGATTTTACTCCGCTGGTCCATACATTAGAATAGATAAAGAAACTTGTTTATGAAATTAGTCTCAAGCAATCGTTGGCCATTATGTTCCTTTTTCTCCAAACACAATACTATTTTCATCGGATCAAGGTTGATAAATTTCGTCGCCACTTTAAAACGACATACTAAAAAACTAAATATACACTTCTCCCGAAACATACGTCTGAAATTAACGTTCGACCCTACGGTAAAACAGACCTTTTTTCATGCCGCAAACGGTTGGGTAAGGGAAAGTTATCCATTTTCGCTCCTAGAGATTAAACCGTTCGTGAAAACTGCGACAACATTGTCCCGAACGCAGTGGGGCGTGCAAGCGTGAAACGAAACCGGAGATGAATATGCTGTCGCAAACATACATGCCCATACGCAAAAAAACAAACAAAAACCCTATTCAACTCGGTATCTCAGTACAAACTATAAATGTATGTTTAATGTGTGTGTGTTTTTTTTTTTCATCAAAAGTGGGCAACAAAAAGAAAGGAAGGCGAGATGAAACTGGCAAGCAGTAGTACAATTCACGACGGGGTCGGAGGGTAAATGGCAACCGACCGTCCCTCACCATTCACCCTTTTGTTTTGAGTTTTTCTTTTCATTTACGGGGTGCGTCAACCTTTCAGTGAAATCCATGCACCCCGCACGGAAAAAACGGGGGGTTCTTGGCGGAGTCCAACGTGGCGGTAAATGACGTCTTGCCGCGAAAATATCGGACCGTACCGACCCCGGAAAGTGTATAATTTGAGAACGTCGTATCCGGTTGGTTTTCCGCTCTTGAACCGGAACATATTTCACACCTTTTGCCACCGGAACTTTCGCGCCCGACGGTGCGGGACAATAAACTATAATAAAGGATGGAGCGAATGTAACGTAAAATAACAACCTCCCGTGTGGGAAAGAAAAATAAAAACCACCCAAGAAAACAAATTCACGAAACAACGAAACTTAATCCTACCATTTTGTACTTTGTTTCTTCCTCGTTTCAGTGTCGCATTCGGAGGAAGAGGAGTAGAGGGGGACGAAAAACATCACACCATAGCAGGTAAATGTCACTTTTCGTTGAGGGAAAATGTGTTCCATTTTCCTACAGCCCCAGCGTCAACCCAAGAAAAAACAAACCAACCCCGTCTGGGGAGAGCAATTTAATTTGCTTTGTTTTAAAAATTCACCAACATTATCGTTTAATCTCTTCCCGGATCCACACGAAACCCGTTTCCCGTGCCCGGCAGTTCGGCGTGCTGACCGCGACCGAAAGGAAGGGCGGATATAATTTTCCGGGCACTGAGACGAAAGGAAAATCGGTCCCCGATCAAACGCGAGCGGTTCGGGGAAACAAGCCAAAGTTAAGTGACACCCAGAGAACCGATTATTGTCGAGCTGGCTGATGGCTTCTTGGAGCATCATTGCGATTCTTCTAAGTACTTTGATGTGTCTTTATGTTTTATGCTTTTCTATTTGCTTCTATCCCCCCAGCGGTTTGATCATTTAGCTGCCTTTTCCTCTTTTCTTTTCCAATAGAAGCTGGCCCATTTTCACGAAACATTACTTAAAACTTGGAAAGCATTAAGTAAACGATTGGGCGGCTTGCGAGTTCGTTGAAAGCGGCCCCAGACCCAGACGTTCGGCAGAATCGAGTTTTTGGACCGCACGAACTTCTTCTTTGCTTCGCTTTAGAAGGCGCGCGCCTTCAATGGCGCAGCTAATAGAATTATGCCGTCCACAAGGAATACCGGGAACCGGCGAGAACCGCGTTGCGACTTGATCGTACCACGTGGACTGCGTTGCCACTGCCTCTGATGTGTTGATATTTATTTTTCCCCCATCGGTCGGTGCGCCTGTGTGCGCACCGTGCGGCAGCGTCTGTCGCATAATGTTTGTCCCAGGACCCCCATGAAACCCCCAATCCAATTTCACACCAGAGGGCACAACTTTTCGACCTTAGTTTTTGTAAGTTAAATAATTTATTACACCGCCCTTTCCGAACCGTGACGGTGAGTGTGTGTATGTGTGTATGTGTGTGTTTGTGGAGTTAACGGTGATACAAGCAGAGGATCGTTTGGGCAAACATTTCGTGGCAGTTTCGGGGCGTCCTTTCTGGCAAGCATTTTCGGTCCGATGACAAAACAGCGCACGAAAACTGAATGCACCGAGTGGAAAATTTACCATTCCATCCAGCAGACTCCGGTACACTATTAGTGGGAACTCAATTTATCATGCTGACACCTAGGGCTAGGTGGAGGTGGTTATTAAAGCTACGTTCACCGCCAAACCGACCTGAGACCATACAGACTCCATTAAAACTATAGCTCAACATTTGTGACGCAACCGGGTGGACATTTTCTCGGTGCTTTGTAAATAACGCTTTCACAAGCCAACAATTTGGGCAAATCAAATCCAATTGAAATTTGATATTCTGAACAGAACATACTAAAACACAGTCGCATTAAAGGGGACTATTTGATCTTACTGATAAATGTTCAATAACGAACGCAGCGGGTTCGGTGGCAACGCAATCGAGCATTGATTTTATTTGCATGCCAGTCTCGCAAACACAATTTTCCATTATGGATTATTGTAACTCATTTCCATCGTAGCAATTCACGCTAAAGCTGCTCTGTCGTACAAACAACATTGAATCATCTCAGTTCAAATATCAATAATAATGTCGCATCATAATTCACGTGACAAACACGGGCTTAACGTTTACCAATATCCCTTTCTAATCTCATTCCACTGGCGTGGCTGCATTAACAAATCACGGTTCATAAAGTCGAGAGCTGGATCCGGCAAGGTTACCAAATCGGATCGGAAAGGAAAGCGGACCGTGCGTCATTGGCAATTAGTTTGCACAGTAGTGGCACGTAATTGGAAAGGTTCACTTTGTTTACAATAAACCAAATAATAAGCCGTACGCTTTCAGTTAGACAACAAACCTCAAAGGAAGTTAAAGTGTTTATTTAAACATAAAACGATTCGATGAAGTATCCATAAAGCTAAAGTTTAACGTCAAATTACAAAATTGTGGTGTTGTGCCTTATGAATCTTCAGGCGAGAGTCAATCAAATGAATCTTTCATCTAAGATTCATTCTGATTGGTTCATGAATCCTTTGGGGATTGTATCTTGGAAAATTGATAAATCTTTCGAAACCTTAATGAATCTTTACGAATATTAGCGTAGACTTAGCGAACACAAAGAACAGAGAAAAACAGAGTGTCTCTTCACATTTTTTCGGGCTTTACTTTGCTGTTCTTTTAGCATTAATAATTCTTTGGGCTTCGTGAATCGCGAAAACGTCATTCAGATTCATTAATCTGAATCGGAATTACACAATTCTTCAAAATAGGCCAAATGACGAGCCAGCAAATTCAAACTTCTCGTCCTGTGGGCCGGTTTTTGTGCAGAACAAAGTCCACAAATGTTATAAATATGAAATCTTATAAGCCTTACAGGTTTCATAAATATTTTGTAATATTTTATATATAATTGTATAATGTAAGGGGATAGTTTTCCAACTTTCCAATATTTTTATTGATATTCTTTTACTAACCTATAACCGTTACAATTTAATTTTTTATTTGATCTGAAATTGGTCATTTGGGTCATATCATTTTGGTAAATCATAGCTGGCGTTGGTGTTGGTATAAGCAGTATTTTACAGTGCAGAAGTGACGCTCTAAATTAAAAAAAATAATAATAAAGATTGTGACTTTTGGAAATGTGGATTATACAATAAATAACAAAGCTTGTGCGGTTATTAAAATAAAACTTTCTACGCCAAAAAGAAAAAGGAAACAGGAAGTCTCCTCCTAAGCCAGTATCTACCACCAACACAACCAATACACTGATAGTTGGTTGAGAAGCTGTATACTCCCCAAAACCTCTTCAGAAGATGTGTTTTTCTTAGCCAAGGCTTCTTGTCAACCATCGAGCTGGTTTTAATTGTACTTAGCGGGCGATATTAATGACACCTTCGTCCGGGACAAGAAAATCTCGTCGCACATTTTCCGCTCTCGCTGCCGCGGGCAGGAATCTGGGGTAGCGAGAAGCGGTTTCCAGCCAAACCCCGGAAACCATGCTAATTTAATCAAAGACAACGAGCCATCTCCATCGGGAAGGAGAAGGCGTCCGTTGCTCGCATCCTCGTTCCCACTCTCATAATCATTCTTCATTGCATCATTCTACGTCACGGCGGAAACTTCGTTCCCATTGCGGGAAAACCTCGGCGCACATCGCTCGGCCGCCGGCAGCATTACCCTGGCACTCGTCCCTCCCCCGGCCGGAAGATTTATTCAACTCGTTTCCATAACTCACGCGCTATACATCATCATGCGTAAAAGCGCTGCCGCCTTTCGCTGTGGTACATGAAATAAATTCCCTTTGCCCACCGCCACCGTTGCGCGCGAAAGGCAAAGAAAAAGGTTGGCATGCGGACATCTTTACGATAACCGCTTTTCTTCGGTATCCAATTTCCCACCAAACCACTTCTCGCCATTCCTTTCGCCCTCGGTTCCGTTCCGGGTGCCATTTCATCCGGAACACTTACCTCTTCGACCCGTTTGGCGTTGACCACGTTGGGATGGAGGGGGGCGGGGGGGGAGGAAATGTCGCACCGCACTCGGGGAAACGCAAGGTTTTGAACAACGTGTACCAAATGGTGCGCGCGTTTGTGTGTGTGTGTCGTGAAATGTTGAAACGCCTGAAAGCGTTCCAACGTTCATCGAGAACGGGAAGGGAACCGAAGGGAACTCCACTCACTTCAGTAAAGAGTCATTGCAGATACCATCATCAAAGTCTCAAGTAGAAGAAACAACGTCCCACAAAAAAGTACCCACACACACACACACATGTCGTCGGAGGGGAAAAAACCCTCCAAAAGCAATAAAACTTTTACAATGTGGTTTTCTTAATTGGGTGAGAAGACAGAGGGACGGGAAGATCCTTCCCCACTGGCAAGTTTGTTAGAGAGCGTGTGTGTGTGAGTGAGTGTATATGTTGGCATCCTTATCACCCCTCAAAAAAAGATAACATACGTGGACATTGTGTGTGAAAACGTACAATAAACTACCAGGCGTCTCCATTGCGTCCATCCCAATCCGAGCGGATTCCAGTATCTTCCGGAAAGCCCGTGCCACCGCGTGTGCTTGCGCTCTGTTTGTTTCCCCTTGTTTTCAGACACTTCGGTTTGCCGTCGAGTGCAGACAGCTAGGGACAGCCCGCACTGGAGGCACGCCGCCGATGATCGATGGAGGCGCATGGTCGTTCACGCCACGCCATGCTTGGCTCTTGTTCGAAACTAAACCATCACCTCGAAGGATCATTCTCGATGCGCATGCATTGGTGGTGTAAGCTGGTTCGGGGTCGACGCTGCTTATACGCTGCTGTGCAACGAAGCGACTTGACCTAGAAACAAAAAAATAATGGGATCGACGATGGGCAATGGTGGGAAATGTATGTCTGTGTATCGCACGAATGTGCTCGCGCGCAGCGAGACGATGCCAAGCATCTTCAATCCATGTAGCTCTATCGTTTAAGCGATTCTTTTCTTTTTTTCATCTACATTTTCTTCTGCCTATAACTTCACTTTTTGTTCCGTTCAAAAATATTGCACCGAACAATAAATTCCTTCCGATTTCGTAGCCATCCAACCGACCGGAGTACTTGCCACCACACACGTGCCGACATTGTCCCAAGAAGGGAAAAAACGGACAGCGTGGTACGGGCCCTCCGTTGGAAAGGCACCGGGTAAATCCCTCGCGCACGAGGAAAACAATAAAAACGATATTAAAAATCCCACTCGGAAGAGTGATAAAAAGAAGCAAAGATGCTTGCTAACGGGGAGGGGAGTGAGGGAAAAGGGGAGGATGGCTGTAAGATGTGCCCATCACGTACCGCGTTAGCATTGCGACCGAACGGCTGGCGGCTGAAGTGACGTGGCGGGCTCGGGGTTGGCCGGCAACATCGACGTCGGACGTCGGACCGAAACAAGATTCCTCCGCCGGAGAGGCAGCTCTCGTTCGCTTTGGGCGGACGAACGCTGGGCTGACACATAAATCACGGGACTTTTAGTTCTTTAATTTATCTGTCCATTCTTGAACCGACCCGGGTCTGCCTCAGCGTGCGTCAAAGCGAAGCGCTCGGAACGTAAACGAAACGAAGCGCTGGCCAAAAGCACGTTCCCAACGCGCACGGGGCGGGAAAATTGAAATAGGTTCACGTAACAATCGTTACGGTTTTTTCTCATCAACACGAGCGGACGGACGATTGCTCGGTGAATGATTTTTTACCCCCTCGTGGGTCACATTGTGCCCGCGTGGCGTTGAGCAATGAATTTCCACGGTGTCTCCCATCCCCCCGGATTCCCCTTCAGCAATCATCGTCGGCGTGGTGGCGTTGGTCGCCCGCTGTTCCGGCTACAGCTTCTGCGTTGCCTTTTATTAACACTGACGTGAGACAAATAAATTTATTATTACTTTTTCGCCCCACGATGCAACAGCGCAGCGATCCACTTTGGTGCGTATGGCTGAGCAAATTTGGTGGAAATATTTTACTCTAACAACTCAAAAGACAAGATCATCTTATCGGAAACCAAACAAATTCCAAACATCCCTAGCGTGTAACGTGTTGACTCGTTGTGTATATCATGTTTTATTAATGCTGAGAACCAGGGGTCGGCATACATTTCCTAGAAAGGACCAGATGATTAAAAGGGAACCGAAAGCGCAACCGAATACCTTAAACAATGATTGAATGATTCCAAAGCATTACACTTTTATATGGAGTATCAACTTTCTAAACAGTAAGGTTACATTAAAAGTAGTAAAAGATAAAATTTTAGCATTAACATTTTTTGAACATTTTCACACTTATTTTCCTTTGATTTGTTCACCATTTAATAAGGAACACCTCGTTCAACCATTTTTATCTTCATTTTTGGGAAGAACACAAACCTGACATTGTGAACAAATGCGATAAAAATTGAGATTGATAATATTTAATATCAATTCTCTGGGAAGCTAAGTTTTTGTTTAGCCTTCAAAAACCGTCGGTTTAATAACTTATATAAACATATTATATTGAAAATAATTGTACTAAAAAAGTGTGCTAAAAAGGCTTGGCAGTGAACATGTTAAAGTGATGCATGTCAGGAAATAAAATAATAATTCTTCAAGCAGATCATTCCCAAACGTCAGACCTTTCCGAACGCGAACACCAACGGAGGGATCTCAAATCACCTGTAATGATGCCTATATTTACCTATACAAACCCTCTAGGAAAATCAATCCCGATCCCCTCCCCGTGCGGCCCTTTCAGAGTGGTTTAAAACTTTATAATTCAATTTGATGTGCCTCGGCTATAAAACTATCTCCCCGCAGCTCGCAAACCGGAAAGCCCACGAAGCGCACGATGTGATGCATATTTCATTTCAATTCTTAAAGTTCCCAAGCACCGCCCGGCCGGGGGTCATTAAGGGCTCATTAAAGCTGTCAGCCCCAGGTAGCTGGCAGACCCCCTTCCTAGGACACCTCGAGTTGGCCATCAAAGTTTAGAGTACCAGTCGGCAAACTATACCGGTAGAGCGTGGGAACTATTCGCGGGCCCAGGGCCCTTTCAGGGTCCCGACCGGCCAAACGGTGGAATGTGATTAATTACCGCAACAATTTTTTCGCTGGAGAACTTTCCTCCGTTTCTCGCCTTGGCCAGAAGGAGAAGTGGTCGTGAGACGTGGAACGTTCGGTGTAAAGAGCGCGAGCATCCGCCAAGATACGGGAAGGCAGGAGCTCCAGCAATGATTGATGTTCGAATGTGATAATTTGCTTCATCTACTGCACGCGGGAGGCACTATCGGGTCTGCCGGCATCAGGTTCGTGCGCATCGGTGCCCAAAAGCCCAGCGGCGAGCGTCGGAACAGAGTCGTAGACCGGGCAATAGGCGCTGCTCGGCAGCCGGAAACCCCCCGGAAATCGTCGTTCAAGATACAGCACCAGGACGGTCAACTTCGGGTGAGCAAAACAAAAGGATCCCCTCACCCCGCCCAAGCCACCAGCTGGAAAAGTGCTAAATGGCTCTGTCCCACGATTTCTGGTCGAGCGTGACACAGTAGATTAGGTGCTGGCCCTTTTTGGCGAGATTTTTTCGTTCTCACTGCTCTAAAGGGATGCTTTCCCGCTAATTCTTACGCCCTGTTGCAGTTTACTCACGCAAAAAGGGTGCTTCGTGTGTAAGAACCCACTCATTCGCAATCCATGTTAATGGTCCGGTCTCTTGAGGCCATTTCTAGGACCTTGTTTTCTTTCCTTTTTTTTTTTGTCGGTCACTTTCCTCCCGACAACAATCTCTCCAGACTTCCTTTTACTTCACGCAGAAATTGATGGATGATTGCGGTCACACTTTCCCGGGCGCTTTGCTCCATTAGCTGGCAGAGATGTATGATGTTTCGTTAAAGGGTTCGGGAAGCATTACATCGGAACACACATTAACACATGGAAGCAATCTTTCCAAAAAGTGTCCACTTAGTATTTTTTTTTTTTGCGGTAACCTTTAGGGTTGATTTGCAAAAAAACTCAAGGTACGGTATTGATCAAATTGAACGGGAATCTTTTCCTATAAAAGTTATATAAACCTTCAAATAATCACTATAAGTCGACCACCACAAGCATGTCATAAATTGTTTGAATCTATTTATTCCAGCCTTATTCAGTGTTTCTTTGCTTTTGCATTTAATATTCAAAAGCGAAATAAAATCATACGCTTATCAAAACTGATCTGTTAACTGAACTGTAAACTGAACTGTTAAAATTAATTAGAATTTCGGTTTATTTTGTAAAATTGTATCATTCAACCTAGGATGAAAAATTTTGTTTCTACGAAAATATCTTGGTTCTGAATTAGTGAAACTTTTATTAATTTAATATGGTGTGTACATTTTATGTGAACTAGGTATTACTTAATGAGGGTATCGTTAGTAATCAGATAAATTTAAAGTGAATAATCAATAATATTAGACCGTTACATAATAAAAGGTGACATTCGATGGTACAACAATAATGGGACAAACGCTTTGGAAAGTAATTTGTGGCTAAAGTTGCCTACGCACTGTAATCTGCAAATTACGGTTATTGAGAATTCCCAATTAAAATTTGTACTGATTCGACTGGATAAAAAGTTAAATTTCTTCCAAATTAATAGTATTGGCCAAATAACATCCGAGTAGTTTGTCTGACACGCTAAACTTTCAACAGCTCGAGCCTTCTAGTGCCCAATAAGATCCACTTCATTCGACAACGATTAAAACCCATGTTGAACAAAACTTGACACTCTCTGCCACCTTTACCACCACACCGTGGAGCCTAAGCAAATTAATGTAATATTGTGTTACAAATGCCGAAATCCTGCTCACCAACACCAACACCGCGTGCCAATGGTACCGGGAATCGCAAACACCTCCAGACCAAGTGGAGCACCCTCTCGAGTGGCTTTGGAGGGTTATTATGTGGGTACTCTAAAATATTACTAAGCGTTAATGCGTCTCACCATTGTATCATGGGACGTATGTCGGCTATTTGTGGGCCATAGGCGTCGCAAATCAACATGTCTATCCGTCGGTGTCCTATTGATATGCTTCATAAACTCGCGCAATGGAACAAAACACCAAATCGTTCTCCAAAAAGGTGGAGGTTGTAAGAAAGTTAGTAAAAAGGTACGCAAAGTAGGCAATAATATATAAAAGCACTTTTTCTCATCTCAAGTGGAAGGTTTGAGGTAAACAAAAGGATGCGCCCCTTCAGAATACCGAGCAGGGATAATCGAGACCGTACGGCACGCACCTTACCGATTATGGGAACGTGGCAACTTTTTCAATTAAAATTTTCCAGCGCCTGGTTGCATGAAATTGAACATTTTATTTTTAATCCACACCATTGCCTCGGCATCCCCAAACGCCGGGGTGCGGGCCCTAGGTGCCTACTTTCGAGAGCCGTCGACGGGTCGGCAACTCCCCGGGAGCAAACTTATGTCAGTGAAAAAGCCACTCGCAAAGGTTTTACGTGAGAAGTCCCACATGGCCCGTAGAATGTTTCACCACCCTCGGCATATAGGGTGTGTTTGGCGACGGATGGATAGAGCAGGGAAGCGAAAAGGACGAAAACTCGAAATACTTCTCCAAAACTTTCACCCGCAGCGTGTGGAGGAGGCTTGCCAAACCCAAAGGTAAGCAATTTGTGTGATGATTTTTCTTTTTCCGCCTTTCTTCCGATTCGGTTTTATTCACGCTCAATTCCAGGTGCGCATTTTCCGTGGCGTTTCGAAGTGCATTAGACGTGTCTCGGTCGTGGATGAAGTTGGAATTTTTAACCCAGATGGAGGAAATTGACTCCCCACAAACACGAACACACACACACACCGACCGATCTAGACAGGTACATATATACACGGCTGCTTGTTTGCCAGTGGATGATCAAGTCATCCATGAGTTTGCAAACGAAGCTCGTTAGACTGGCTTGGCAATCAACCTTCACGCGCTTGTGCCACGGGTTGTTGTACAAATCTACCGTCACACTTGCTGGCGATACTTATCCCCTCTAATTTCTCCACCCGCCCGCCGTCGACCGCGCCTTCGCTTGATGGCACACAGGAGCTGACGACTTTTCCATTGCCCTTGGATTATTGAATATTGTTTGTGCTCCGTGTGCCTGCGATCGTTCACGCTCTGCTCTCGTGGCGGTTCGACTTCGACGGTGACACATCGCTAAGCACATCCCTCTACCCGCTCCAACCCACCGTCGAACACGCGTTTATTTTCTCGCTCCTCGCTCCAACTGTTCCAGCCATGGTTCGGCGTTAAAGTCGTCCTTTAAGACACACACACTTACCCCCTCGCTTCTGCTAGCGGTCGCGCATCTCCGCAACAAAGACACCGACCATCGTGGTGGTGGTGGTGGTGATGGTCGCCGTGGCGTGCAAAACCTTTTGAATAAAACATCAGCTCGCCGGGCGCAAGGCGAATGGTTTTCTAATTTTTTCCCGTCAACGTGCGGGCACCCGTGTCTGCGTCTTTTGGTTGCTTAGCTTCTTAGCCTCCACCAGCTCGGTGCGTCCGTCACTTGGGTTGGCTTTTGTCCGCAGCTAGCGTGTCGACCGGGACATAGACAAACACACACACACACACACATGCTCGGGCACAAACGGACTGGGTAAGTATTTTGGTTGGATGTTGTAAAACAATCGCCTTTGGAGAGGCCATCAACATTCTGGTGGCGTTTCGAAGATAGCGAGGTCCTGCGGTTTTAGGATGGACTATCTTAAGTCGTGCTAGCTGCTAGTCACTACTGCTCATTAGGACACGCTCAGGACGACCAAGAAATAAGAAAATGCTTTCGAACAAGATAAATTTAAAAAATTACCAGCATTGATTTTAATTGGATTAAAGTTGATCGAACTGAGATGGAAAACCTTTTCCGACGAAAAGCAATGCGTCCAATCTGTCCGGATGGCTCCGAATGTTTGAAATGGAACAACCGCAACGAACAGCTCAAATTCGGAGTAGTCTTACCGTACGCGGTTCTCTTCAGCAGCATAGCGTGACCACCGTTTGGCCCCCGGGGTTAGTGTTTTCTCTGTGTAATTAAATCGATTACACCGATCGGCGAGCTATCTCGCACCCGATGAAAATAGATGGCCAACGCTGGATGTTCTACCCCCCCCCCTCCCCCGCGCTTTTCCATCCCTTGACGTGCCTTTTGCCTATGCTCTTTGTCACGATCTCCCCAAAACCAATTCGTTCTTCTCGTCCGCCCTTCCCGAGGTCATTGTTATCGAGATAAAATCAATTAAGTGTACTTCGATCTCGTGTTCCTTGTCTCACCGACACGCACACACACACACAAACACACATACACAGAAGTGCACGTTGGAACACTCGGATAACACTCTCCACCACTTGGCTGCCATTGTGTTCTTGTGTGGCCACTCATTGTTGCTGTTGTTGGTACACAAACACATCAGTACACACACACACATACACACAGCTACCACTTGCACACACACACACACACATACACTCTCCACCACTTGGCTGCCATTGTGTTCTTGTGTGGCCACTCATTGTTGCTGTTGTTGGTACACAAACACATCAGTACACACACACACATACACACAGCTACACGGACACTCGAAGCGGTCAGGTTTGTTTGACATTAATGATGCAATGATGATACTTCATTATTCTTATTATCCTTTCCTATCAAAATAATGGTCCGGTACGCATCGGAACGGTGTTGACCTACGAGAAGGAGAGGAAACAGAAGGAGGGGAGGGTGGCGGCACGGTGACCAACGAGCGGCTCCGGATGCGAGGTGATCGAGAAAAATCGTCCCACCGAACGAACGAACGATTCCCACCAGCGGGCTCCTTAGCCGCTTTTTCACTCCCTTTCCTTTCATTGCTTTTCCAACAATTTCCAGCACAAACACACCGACACGACCCTGGCCACGGCTCTGCGGGTTTAGCGGAACCGTAACCAAATGGCAAACAATGGAGCCACCAAACGGCGGACCAACTGGAGCATCCGGAGAGCGGTTCCAAAGCTTCGAATCCTGTCGTTCCCCCTTACTCCAAAAACAAAACACAAAAAAAACAGGCGAACGTGTCGAAAGCATTGTGTTTAACGGCTTGTGTGGCCGCACCGTGCCCGAAATGCTGCGTGTTTGTGTGTTTGTGCGCGGCTGGAATGGATGGGTGTTTGTTTATAAGGTTTGGTTTTATTTTTCGCCCCACTGCCCTCCTTTCCTTCTCCCCCCAACAAGCCACAACGGGGTTTTTAGTTCGCCTTCTTCAAGGAGAAATTCGAGACGTCTTCGGTTCGGTGGACACACTTCGTCCTTTGCTTTTGAGCCGTGGCACACCAGAGGTGACTTTGGTCGACGCTTTGAAAGTGTTCCAATTTTTCTTATCGCTGCAGCACGAGCCACACAAACACACGCGCACACACACACACACCTCTGACGCGGACACAAGGGGGAAGGTGACAGGAGGACAACAAAGATTTGAACCGTCAACAGTTTCGAGCTCAACGCGAAAGCTTTGTGATCCGTCGACCTACGACGCTTGTGTGGGAGAGAGCGAGAGAGGAGAAGCGCTGAATACTCGGGGAAAAAAAGGGACACCCACACACAAAGAGGCTGCAGATAGGCGAGAAGGTAGAGGTCTCCTCCTTGTATCACCTCGTCACGCACTTCAACTCAAGATCAACGGTTTGGATAAAGTTTTCCCACAAAACTTCGTCAACTAGAAGCGACCTATCGTCGCTAGGAAGGAGATGATCGCGAACGTTTTGCCGATGATAGGCTCCTGACCGGCGGTGAAACATTTCCTCTCGGTCACCGAGGGCGACGTGAGGGGGAGGAGGGTTTTTTCTTTAGGTTTCCATTCCATCCACCCGATCCGACTGCCTCTGTCTCGCCGGAGTTTGTTTCTTGCGACACATAAGGAAAACGTCGGGAAGGCGCTCATACCACCTCCCCCCTCGGAAACCGGAATCTCTCCGGCAGATTTTCCACTGGATTTTTTCCGGGTTCACTCTCTGCCACCACAATCACACAACATTTGCATTCGATTTTCACCTACGCACTCACATTTCCCTACGCTTCACCGGCTTTGGCTCGCGTGGATGAAGACTCCATCTTTCCTGCAGGCCTTAGAAAAGGTTTTTTTACACACACCACACACTACCAGTGAAAGTTTGATGCTGGACAGCCAGGAGACTGAGTAGATCAGGGAAGCAGCGCTTTTTGGTTTCCGGGGAGGACGTTCGGCTCACCACGCAGCCTCCGCGATGGCGGAGAGACAAACCAGGACTGGTTGTGCTGCTGGCTCGCGCTGAGCCTCGTCGTCCCGTGGTTGCTGCGTGGTTTTCCACGCACGCACACGCACACACCGGACGGTACGGACGCGCCGTGCAACGGTGTTTTCCCCGTGCAGTTTTTACGCTCTCCCGCCGAGGCCAAAGATCTCCCACCGTCAGTGTCCCATGCAGTACCGAGAGATGATGTTTCTGCTGTTGTTTTACTGTTTTACACGCAGCTTCATAAGCGTGGCGATGTTTTATCCCTAGCTGCGCGATGTTTTAGTTTTGGCCACACTGCAACAAAGGAGTAGGCTGAATTGTATGTCACGCTCGTTAATAGGATGGTTGTATTTCACGGTAGCTCTCCAGACATCATGCTAGAAACTTCTAAAACAAGTCCTTTTTTCCAATAAATGTACAAAAGTTACTTAGTAGACTGTAGGTACGCAGGAATCTACATTACACCATTTTTTATATTCGCCCTTCTTTTTGTTTCTTAACTTTTCGATGAAGTTTAAAGTAGATGCAATCCCTTTCTTTGAACTTTATCGATGTAATTCCACACCAGAGGTGATTATAGGCGATTGCTTGTGCGTGGCTCATGCGCATCAACGCATCCTTCGAGATGCTCCACGCCATCGGGAGATATAATAACAATTTTTGCCCTCCCCTAGAAACACTCTCCTGTGAACGATAGATACTCTCTCTCTCTCTGTCTCTCTATCTCTCCGAGAAACCGCGAATGGAAGAGATTGCACCAAAACACTAGAGGAAGAAAAAGGTAAGGGGAAATCGTGTCCTGCCGTCTTGCTACCAACACTAACGCACCGAATTTTGACAACGAATACTGAGCCCCAGCGAGCGTTTGTGTGCGTGTGCTTACAGGTTCTCCGTGTCGGATGGATCGGATCAGACAACAAATGATTTTGCGAACACACTAGGGCTAGGCTAGACCGAGACCGAAAGAAGAGGAGCAAGAGTAAGCGCTGGTTTCACGATTGCACGCGCGTACGCTTCACACCCTCCTGCAAAGGTCCTTATGCTGACGGTCAGCACGACACTCTCAGGTGTTTTTCGCTGAAGGATTCCGATGCGGCCGGATGTGACTGCCGGAAAAACAGGATTCAAACTTTGCCAGGTGCACCATATTGTGCGGGTGTCGGGCCGGTACGTCGTGCAGGGCCGAAATGGCATTGGGGCCGACGAGTTCACGCTTCGCGGGATGTGTTACACTTTCCGGTGTTTTGCGACACCCGGGGTTCCCCATCGCAGGGTGCTTCATGGTCCTTCTCGAGGATGCTTTTTTTTGTATCAAATCATGGTGGAGATGGGATACAAACGAAAAATTGCTCCGGCGTGGAACAGAGAAGCTTCTGCAAAGCGAAACCCTGGTGTGTTGCCGCTGACCGATGGAACAAATATAGAAAAATAGAAAAGAAAAACGAAACATACCAGAGCCGCGACAACGGTTGGCAGCAGATAGCGCTCCAGCTGTCCAAGTATTGAAGAGGCCAACGGCTATGCAACTAACGAAAGGCTAAGCCGCTCGTTCGCAGTAATCCGGCATGGCAAAAAATCCCATATCACTTCCGCAAACCATTTGGGGACAAAGAAATTGGACGACTTCCGGTGCTTGATCCGCTGCTTTCTTGCACCGAGCGTGCAGTGGGTTGAAATATGATGGGATTTTTTTTCAACTTTTACATGATTCTTTGTCCGACCAATGATTTTTACCTTGTTTTTTAAATCATTTTTATTTTCGCCTCGCTTTGTAATCTTATCAGCCGCGCGTCACTTTCTCGTCATACCTCCGAGAGATATTCTGATGTGGTATACTCGTAGGAAATCTTCAATGTGTGCATTGTGTATAAAAACTGCACATTTTGTGTTTGATGTTTGAATTAGTGAGCATTTTTGTACACTCTTTATAACTAGCGTTGATAAACGAATGTTGAGTTAAAAACACATTGAAAGGATAAAATTAACAGATTCCATTATAAAACATGGAATATGTTGTAGGTAAAAAACATGGAATTTTATGTTATCATGTAACATAAAATAAATTTTGAATTTTGTTATTTTTATACCTTCCAAAATTACGGTTTTCTGTTTTTTAGTGGGTTTATTGTAGTACAACTTATTGAAATCGAGTAGAATGGTTTCTATCATTTGAATTATATTAATTTTGGGGGGTAATGATTTTACATATTTATATAACTTATGACTGAAACACGATTACTCTTCTGAAAATCATCTAGTTTCACAGTACACCATAAAAAATACACGAAAAAAGTGTTTATTTCTTGCTATGTGACCACTATGTGACCACTTATCCAAGTTAAACCTAAAGTCTTGAAAACCATTTGGCGTTTGTAACATCTTGTCTGCATAACACACCACATGAAAATAAATCTTTAACTCTTGGCTCGAAGTTAATCTTTGTGCATGTATACAGACAAAAATGAGCTTGTGTCATGATTTTTGTATACATCATTAATACTTTTTTTTTTAAATAAAGAGCAGTTCCACTAAACGAAGAGTAGATTGCTTCATTATAGGCCCAGAAAAAAACTCCCGCTTTCGAACAAACCACCAGGCGCCTCCATCGAGGAATATGATACGTTTCCCATCGGAAACGAAATTTAATATGGTTGAGCGAACAATGTTTGCCGAGCTTCAGGTGCCAAAACTAAGAGGAAACGCATCCCTCCGAACGTGCTTCTTAGCTTTTCGCAACTTTAAACTCGCATTATTCTTATGCCAGCGCCATAAAAAGGCGCATACAGCATTAGCGGACGAATATTTCATACCGCTCGGCGATAAACGCGAAGAAAACCCCCGCGCCAAGCACCCGGTGGGCTGCGGATAAAGGGATATTACGATGATGCTCTGGCTGGTAAGCCTTCACGGATCGCGGAATACAGCGGTTTTACCCGTTTAATATACGACCGAGCAAACATACACACACACACACCGACCGAAATACGGCTTGGAAGTGTTGCGCAGCTTGCGTGAGTACGCCACCAGGGTTCCGGTTCCGGAATCGAAAAAGTGAGGGAAAACAAAAACAACAACAATAACGAACCATTCAAACCAAAGGGACCTTCAAAACGAACCTCCGGCCCGGGTCCGGCCCCCGCGCGTCTTGCAGCATCCTTTTGCCCGGAAACGCTCCCGCAATGGAACGAAAATAACTCGACAAACACTTGTGTGGCATTAAAAATGGAACAAGTACGCACACACGAGCGCACGGCCACCGGAAGCACGAGAGCGTAGAGACGACAAGGCAAGATGAAGAAATCTTTATCCTCCCACAACACAACTCTTCTTGATCCATTCCGTACCCGGGCACAAAGCGTTTTTCCGCAGAAGCGGACTGATTATGGAGTTACCCTCAAGTTTCCGTCGACCCACCCGGCACGCGCCGAACCGTTGCCTGGACAAGAACACGAGCTGCTTGCTTTATGTGACTGCAGGGACACAAGAGGAAGAATTCTACGCTACAATACGCTTGTGTACTTGTAATTTATTTCCGCACAATATTTATTTAACATTCGCATGAGCGCCGATTATGCACGTTCATGTGTCTGTGTCGGCTTTCTAGGCGAGGGGGTGAGGGAGAATCGGCGTGCCATTACACCGATCCCCCGGCGTGAGGTGCTTCTGTTTGCCTTCTTCACTTGTTGTGTCGGGTTGGCTTTTGTCTGGCGTTGTAGTCAGGTACAAACGTCATCCGGTAGCTGCTTCTCCGTCGGGTTTGTCTTAGTCGTGCGAAGACGTTTAAACAGGTTCGACCAGGCGAACGTAATTGGTTACAGAGTGCCGATGGGGATCGCTTGAGTGCACCGACCGTGTTGCATACACAGTTGATTGATCCTGTTTGCCCGCCCGAAAGATGACGCAGCTGGTGCTCATTGCATAATTTACACAAATAACTCGTTGGACTAATTAATCCAGCTAAGTAACATCAGCTCGACGACAGGTCTCAGAATCGTATGATAACTTTAAACCAGAAAGAATCCTGTCGTATCGTATTTCTCACTTCATGCTGCGTGAGCTAATGTAAACCCGACCAGCTCCATCCATCTTAAAGTTACCACCGTTCTCCCACAACAACCTAGGATGAGCTCATATCCCTAACCACCCTCCCCCCCTTTCTTTGTTGAACTTTCCCGCCCTTTACTCCCTGTTAATGGATGGCAGTGTGTGTGCGCATATGGAAAGCTCCGGCAGGAGGATGATACCTGATATGCATGTCGATCGTTACTGTCGTGTACCTAATCGCATTAGTGGTACGCGCAATCAGACATCTACACTAATTGCAATTTATATCCCTGCCCGTGCCGCCGAAGGCCAGGAATGTGGGGCCGGCGGAGGTGGTTGGGGAGGAAGCGGGACTATTGGGTTACTTCGAGAAAAGGGCCCAGTAATGATTTGATTTCACATGATAACAACGGGAGCTGGCGAGGATTCCAGGAGTTTCGCTCATTACTCCGACCGACTGCTTAACGTTCTGCAGCGACGATGAAGGAAAACGAAACATCAAGTGCATTGTTTGATTTTCCCGGCGAGTTGTTTTGGAGGAGAGTGACATAAACAATGCTTTTGAAAACGACCAAAACTAATTGGGGTTGTAGTTCACGATTGTGCTGTGGAAGAATTTCTCTCGAAGAAGGTTCATCGCATTTAGTAATTGACTTCGTGTTGCATAGAGAGTTTTTCACGCTTTAAAATTGAACTTATGAAACATTATCTGAATTGAACACATTATCTGTGCTAAGTTCATATGAACTAATGTAATATTTCTGTTTTTTATCCTAAATTCGAAACTTCGCAGCGTTTTGGATCGTGGTAGGGAATATTAAATTCAAACTTAAACACTTAATTTTTAATTCCGTGAAATCTCCAGGAAATATCATTGACAATTCGAGCAATTCTTAAGTTTAATTTTTAATTATTATTACTGTGTGAGAGCTCACGAGAAGCCTTTTCAAAACACGAGAAGCCTTTATGTTCATGTAAAATGATTCTGATCTATTCTAAATCACGAGAAGCCTCATTTATAATAGACATGATTGAATTGAGGTTTTTCAAACACGCAAACGATGATTTTTTATCCCATCCTAAACATTATTTGCTTATCGTTGATATGTAATTTGTTTTATTCATACCGGTGTTTCTTTTTGTTTCAAGGAAATTATTAGAAACTAAACATGAAAATTGTTTGAACCACCGAGCTACAAAATAAAAAAATGTCTCAATGAAAGTAGGAAGAAGAATGATATTTATTTTGTTGGGATGCAACATTCGCATTTTCTAATCTCAAGAGTGTAAAAGATGGCAAAATATCCGAGTTTTACACTTCTTAGGACCCAAAACGACATGTAAAACGAGATCTTGTAGTTATTATTTTTTAATAAATAAAATTAAACTAAAGCAATACAATGCAGCGACTTATATGTTTAATCAAAACTTGTTCAAACATCCCATTTATTTTTTTTTTTCATTTGAATGCTTTTTTTTAGCTTCAATCTATCAACACCAGTTGATTTAAATACAGGAATTTATTGTTATTTTCTATGAAACAGAACGCTTTTGTATCTGCAACTGCAGATCATATATCATGTATCATGATCATGTGTTCGCAATCGTTTTAAGTCACAATAAACCATTTCCAGTCTATTTAGAAAGGATGAAAAGAATGATTTGACAATTCGATTTCGCTGCTATTGTGCAGGGGTTGGCTGAAGCTATCATAAAAGCATCGAATAGTCCATTAAATAGTCACACCAAATAGTGCCCCGTTTCCGAGCAGCATCGCGTGTTAATCCAACCACAATGAAATATCTACACTTTTCCAATTATATAAACCACTCAGTTGAACCTCCTTTTTTTGTCTCTCACGTATCCCAAACGCCACACCATGTTACACATCCTGTCGACATCATTACGAACTCAAATAGCATTCCATTCATTGCACTGCATTTTCCAGTTCCCAAATGGGGTTGTGGGGCCAAAAAAGGGGTGGTAGCTAGTAACGTACAGTTGGCGATAGCGACCATCAATTGTCAGAAAATATAGTTATCCACCACGCGGTCGCATAACTCGCCGGCCAAAGCGCAACGGGCTCCGATTCATGTGGTGCTCCAAATTATGTATTTATCCTTGTGACTTCCCTTCCGTGTAACGAATGGCTGTTTGTGGAAGGAAAATGCGAAATGTTATACGACAACCGTAGAGCAGAAGCATAGAACGCACCGCGTTATGTGTCAATAGCTAAACGCTTTATCAGATAATGATAATAATTCGATATGCGTAACGTTTTGGGGTTTCTACCCTCCCGTCTTTCCGACCTTCTCCTTGCACCCTCCGCGCTCAAGCTATCTGAAACGCTTTCGGCGTTGGAACGTGGCCAACGTGGTTCGGTTCGGTGTACACTCCATCAACAAACCGAACAGTGGGAAAACGGTTGTGCGTAATAATAGCAATTGAAAGCATCTCTTCGGTCCGCGTTTGGAAAACGCCGTCCGGAAGCTGACAAATATTTGCATAAAATAGCCAGCTCGCCTAGCCATGCAACGCGGACACAGCCAACCATAACCGGTTGCATTGTACGAACTTCGGTCAGACTGGCCAGAAACTGGTCGCAACCAGAAGTCGAGCAAGTCGAGTGTGAGCGTGTTTGCACAACGATTTCCTCCATCGCCATCTTCGCGCGTCCTTGCCTCGTCCGGCCAGTTCCCACATCCGCTCGAGTGTTTCACTTCGGACACTTTGTTGCTCACATTCCTAGTCTCACCGGACCGATGGGGGGGGATAACTGCCCGGCTCTCCACCGCTTCCGAGCTTTTCCTTCAACGTCGCGGAAGAGCCGCGAACATTTCCGCATTTGCATCACAATTAGATATAAACTAACTCAGACTGGCGCACGATGCACCCGAGGGAGAGAGAGTGAGGTCGAGGTATGGCATATGGGAAATGTCATTTCCCATTTTATCCTCCCCTCAACCCGCTCCCCAGCCAACCCAACTATCGGCGGGTGTTTGGTTGGCGCGTGGATCGTAAAGTTGCGGTGCCGGAACAAGCGACGCGCGACCGACCGCCAACTAAAGTGTGGCTCGTGTGGGTACCAGCCGGGTTAGAAGTGAGGGGGGGATGGTATCCTGGCAGGCTAGTGGGAGTTATCATCCTCGTGGGAAGTAAACGAATACCAGCCACCGGGAATCTGCGAAGATGCGAATGGCAACTTTAATCGTTCCATCTGGAAAATGGGATCGGATGGACTATCGACAACTATGTACTAGACTACATTCTTTGTTAACGCTTTTTGGCTATTTTGAGTTCACTACAAATCGCAGCACATTTTCTTCGTTTAAAGTGACTTTTTTTCTAGTGTCCATATGTGTTTTTACTACTTTTTGCAAGAGTTTTATCACATTTGATAGAGTTTACAAAGCAATCTCCATTGCTTTAACGGAATGAAAATTCAAAGCCATGGAAAATACGTTCGCATCTTTAACGATATTAAAATACTTTTGAGTTCTTACAGCGTACGTAAAGATTTTAACTTTGAACCAGTGTATTGAGTGATTCTTACACTTCTTCTTGGCGTAACGACCGGTTTGGTTATGCCTGCCCTTTAAGGGCTTACTCGAATTTTTTTTCTCTATGTTTATGTTGGGGTTCGATTCTTACATACTCAACTTATGTATAATTTTTAAAGTTGTAAAGTATCGTGTTTCCACAATAGTGGTCCGACTAAATTAAGGGCAAACGTTAAGATTCGAATGGAATCGAAATTGTTGGGTATTATAATGTTAATTCTATTGTTTGAAACCTTCCAATTCGTTTTAGTTTTCATAAAACATTGGTCAATTGACATCTTTTTCGGCTCGGTACATTAAATAAATAAATTATCACGATTTTCTTAATTTTGTGTACTCACTTACTAACTCTCCAGTGTTAAACAATAGAACATAAATGTTATAAATAGGAATAGAAAAGAAATGATTAATTTTTCATATAAAGTTATATTATGAAAATGAAGACTTTTTAAAATGGGTAAAAGAATACGCCAACATGATACACATAATGAACTATTAAAATATATCTAAAGTTTTCCATGTTGGTTGTTTGATATTTTTCGAAGTTTTATTTTTGATGTAAAAAAACATGAAAAACAGACAAACTATTGAAAACATATATAACTGAAGACATGCTTAAAAAGTATAATTTACGACACGGATTAGATTTCAATAAATTGATCGCCGAAATGGGTGTATGTAGAAAAGCTTGGAAGGAGCTTCAATGATTCACGGAGCAGTGCGATTAAAATCCACACTTTGTCACTAATTTGGAAAATTGTACCATCGTCCCAACGATTGCACAACGCCATTCGGTAGCGATTGGAAAAGTTTCGTTGCTGTCGATTTGCCGTCCAAACGAGACGGCGGTTAAAATTGAATGCAAAACCACCGACCGGAACCAACCGAGAAGCGGAATGCACCGGACACCGCCGTCGGTCGTAAATTGAAAATTGGTCAGATCGGCATTCCGAATCGGCCGACCAATCGGTCGGGTGCAAGCGTTCAACTTTTTGGCAAACACACATACACACCTACCCACAACCGTGGTCACACCGCCAACGCCATGTGCAACCACCCAGGCCACCGGCCACCGGAACTATTTTGTCCGTTAATGAGCCATGGGAAATCCCGTTTAGCCTTAATTACACGCCAACCCCGGGCGGGACGGGTGGCCGCTCGAAAAACGCACGAAATTAATTGCAAAAACGTTCGCTTCCCGGGTTACGCGACCAAGCCATTCGGCCGGGATCCTGAGGCCTTTTTATTGGACACCAGAGTCACCAGCGGATCCGGGGCGGGTGCGAAGATTTATCGATTCGCCGGACAATCGTCCGCGCCGTGGAACACTGGCAATTACAAATCGAAAAGGGATTGAAAATCATCGGCCCAAATCCGACCGGGTGGTTACGTGGCCACTGCTGTGACATTCGAGCGTGTTCACGAATTTGTTTGCCTTCGCCCCGGAACCGCGATCAGGTGTTGAGCCGATCGATTTTTACGCACCCTCTATCTTTCTGCCCCATCCCCCCCCCTCTACTTTCTAGCCCGAGCGGATTAAACTGGACGGCGTTTCCGGTCAGCCAACGCGCCGTATCATTAAATCGACCCGGACCCGTGGTCGGCCATCGCGCACCGTCGCGGAACAAGTCTAATTAATTTATCATCATAAATCCATCCAGTGCGGACGTTGTAAAGGCTTGCCGGAGGTGATAAAAGGTGATTGCTGGAGTCCTTCGAGCCTGGAGGCCGGACCGGTGCGTGGTTTTTATGACCGCTGGCTCCAGGGTAGTTGTCGCAGAAAGCGAACCGTTTCCGCTTATCATCGACTTCCAAGGCGCAGCATCATTCGAATGGAACCGTTACAAACATGTGCATTAAATAATTAGATAGTATAAATATAAAAACATTGTAGACGCCATATGGAACCGTAGGTCACTTCCGTCCGTTGCGGCGGAAGGTCATTCGCATAGGCATGTCCAGCGTAGGTACGCCGTTGCCCATCCTAAGTGGTTCCATTTGTAACTTGCTTCATCCGATCGGTTATTAGTAGATACGGAATTAAGCTACCGTTCAAGCGAACATTTCATGCGAAATTAATAACAAAATTAATTGTAAACCGATAATAGAGATACAACAGAATGGAATCACCGAAACCAATTTCGTTACTCGTCGAGTTTATTGAATATTATTCATCACTTTCGGAAACATAACAAGCTTTAAATTGCTCTTCCACTTTGCCATCGAACACGCTATCTCAATCGATACCATCTCTGTTGTGACCGATTACGTAAAGTGCGCGGAAATGCGTGTTGCCATAGTAATTTTCACTTACCCAGCCGCGAGAGAGCTGGCTCCAGCTGGGGGAGGGGGGGGGGGGGACCCTACGGGAAAGCAATTATCGTTCATCGTAATGCTAAACTTGTTTTGCTTTCTGCCCACCAAAATGGGTCTTTGCAAAGTTTTCCCATGTAAGCGAAAGTGATATTAGCATGTTTTCGGGAACCATAAAACTAATCAGGCGTACCGAACGGCGACACCTGTACCCGTATGTGGTGCTTCTTTCGTGCGTCGGACACACTTTTCATCGCGGTATGTGGGGGAGGGAGTAAATGTTAAGCATTTTTAAGGAAAACTTTTCCTTAAGCTCGTTCCAGCTAATCTAATATAGTGTTATTTAGTAGAGTCAGTCGTGGCTGTAGTGCTCTCTGATGGAATAATTTATCCAAAACGCATGCATTAGCACCACAATCTCAAATGTGGAAGTGTTAAACCAGCATACTTTATGAACACGCTCGGCAACGACTGGGAATCATCCGCTTTCTTGCTATTAAAACGACTTTGGTTGATTAACATACCCCAAGGCAAACGAACCCTGGGTCGCGTGCCACGACCCACGACCGGGGAGGCCCGGGCTTGACACCACCCGTTAATGGTCATAAAACGAAACCGATTACCATGTTTCTCGTATGCACGAGCGCTGACGAAGAAACCGATACAGCATAATCCCTCGAAACGTTTCGCTCCCCGGAGAGTGGGTTTCGGAGAGGGCATGCGGTCCGTCGGCGCAT
This sequence comes from Anopheles coustani, assembly GCF_943734705.1. Lineage (NCBI taxonomy): Eukaryota > Metazoa > Arthropoda > Insecta > Diptera > Culicidae > Anopheles > Anopheles coustani. Next base: position 68,826,211 of record NC_071289.1, on the reverse strand, counting down.
GTGAAACAGTCCTAGTCATCCCAAAACTTTACGACACGAGACCGACACACTCCTGAGGGTTGCTGCCGAATGCCAGTGGCGGATCATCCGAAAGCTAATAAAATGGTACATCTACCACGCGGCATGGGGGATGGGAATGGCAAACTTTCACCCATAAACGCGCGAGTACAGGGATCGTTCCAGGGTGATTGAATTATGTGCCCCTGACTTTCTGGATGCCGTTAAAACGCACTCCCGGCTGGAGCGGGGATGACCTACTTCAGCCGTTACATCGAATGGCTGGGAGAATTATCATTCCTCTCGGAAGCTGTAAGGATACTGGTAGCATATTATCTGTTTGGAAAATTACATTTTCTTATGTACGCACTCACAAGCATTCAAATTAGCAACATAGATTAATTCCTCTTTATGTGATGTATCTTTTAAAACGAACTCGAACTGTCGTATACGTTTTTCTGCACACAAAATATTTATTCATGGTACAATATACAACTTCCAGCTAGAATAAATTAGCGACAGCATTCCCCGACGACCAGTGGAATGGTACGGAGCGCGACCGTACCCACGGCTTTGACCGCAGGTTCATGCGGGTTCGTTTCTGCGCGATGCTATTTCCTTTGCTTAATGATCGGAAAGTACCGATGGCAGGAGAAATCGAACTCGGGCGGCAATTTCGACTGCCTGCTGTGCCCGCTGGCGAGCAGATTCATCATGACGAAATTCATTTTGGCCACCTTCACGACTTCGGACCACTGCAAAAGGAAGAAAAGGGTGGAAACAATTGTTGACCGTAAATTGAAATAGAACCGGTGCAAGTTGGGGAAAAAGAAACGTACATCGTCGTCCGGATTGGGGAACGTTTCCAGCAGCGTCCGAGCCTCGTGGAAGTGCTTGGCAGCGGCCGCATACAGCTCCGTCGCGGGCGATTGTAGCAGGAAAATTTTCATCTGCTTAAACTCGGAGTACGGCATCGGCGGTGGCGTCGCGAGCGTGGCAAACGGGGCAAAACGATGCTCGAAGCGAACCTGCTCGTTATCAAACGTTGGCAGCGGTTCCGGGATTCTATCCTCCTTAATGAACCCGGCCAGCGCCTTGTAGTACCCGCCGCACAACGTTTGAATGGCGTGATTGAAGATGATCTCCTTTGCGTCGGACTTGCTCTTCCGTTTCTTCGCCTTCGGTTTCTTCTGATTGGCACCCTTCGTTGCCGCCGCCTTCATGTCGGCCATGTACTCCTGCTCGGCCAGGAACGTTTCGGCCCGCGTCAGGGCGGACCCGATCCAGCAGAACAGATACTGGTAGAGGTACCAGAAAATGTACAAATACTCGTGCACACTGTAAAGCTCCAGCTCTAACCCCGCCAGCAGGTAGAAGGACATCGCCCGCAGACAATGGTAGAACACCCACGTGCCGAAGCACGCCAGATGCTGACGCGAGTTTTCATTCTTCAGCGACAGCGAGTGCAGGTAAACGTCGACCCGTTCCGCTTCGTCCTGCAGGTGTGCGAAGCTTGACATTATCATGCCCAGCCGGTCCCGTTGCCGGGCGCGATTGTATCCGCAGATTGCAAACAGTGTACTAAACGTCGGTTCGTTGTACTCGAAAAACGAATTGACGCACATTACGGCCTGCGAAAAAAAAAAATCGAAGATGAAATCAAATGAAAATAGTCGTGTACGGTCAACCACACAACGAAACATACGCCCACATGGTTAAACAGTGGATTATCGGGAAGCAGAACGGGAGGGGCAATGAACGCCCTGGCAGACTCTTTGAGCACCTCCGTCAGCGGTTTCACCCCGAACACCTTGCCACGGGCAGGCAGATACAAGGTTTGCGGGATGCTCCGAGACAGTAGACATGGTCCGAACTTTTTGCTGAAATCCATAAGAAAATTCTACGCGAGAAAAATTATTTCTGGAACAATTTTTAACCGCCAAACATAGGAAGAAAGGATCACGAGAAATTACCAAAGCGGCGTGAAAGTTGGTACAGTTCACTATTTTGCAGGCATGCTTTATGCGCTGTATCAATTCTACCAGATACTGGATGCTCGATTTGCGGTCCTTGATTTTGGTGCTCCTGGGAAAGGTCGGAGGAAGCAACCGTTGGTTCACCATCATGGAAAAGCCCATCGGATTCGGTGCGTCGGCTAAAATGAAGACAATGTACCAAAACGAAGAAAAATCGCCACACGTTTCATGCTTACATCCTTCCTCCGGTTGCGTGCCGAGATCGATTGTCTTCTCCATGGTCTGTGCCAGCTCCAATGCACCGTTCAACGATTTCACAATGTCGACCATCTCATTTTTCGTCGGTGAAACGCTTTGCTGAAAAACAGTAAAACAGATTAATATCTAAATTTAAAAAATATCATCCCTTTCCATCCTTACCACCGTTATTTCTTGCCCTAGCTGCCATGTCGTACTTTGCTACAATTTAAAAAGGATTAGTTATGCATCTTAATCTTTAACCCTTGGGTTAGACATACTTTCACTGGGTAAAGCGAGACCAAACATTGCAGAAACAGCCTGGTAAAACGCATTCTTGTCAGCAATGCTTGTATTGCATCTTTTTCCGTCTCGTCTTCAACATCCTTAGCCTTTTTGATCAGATCGTCCTCTGCAGTTTTCAACATATTCAATGCTTTAGCCTCCGTTATTTCTGAGCACAGGTTGTTGTCGAATGTGCCAAGTTGGAAGTCTTCCTCTTCGAAAACATGAGCCCTACGAATAAAATCATAATTTATAACAGTGAAGACTTGAGCAGTAGAACACAAGTTACCTGAAGATGAAATTTCTTATCAAGTTAATAATCTTCTGTATTGCAATGGAAAACGATTTCATCGTTTTACACTCGACGCGGTTCGGTTTATGAAGATAGAGGCAGGTGAGTACGGTTTGTGCCATCGAGTGTCCCTCCAGCCATGAAACGGTACACGAGTAAACTGCATCGATGATGCCAATGCATTCCTTTGGCTCCAAGTTGACCAACTTAAGCTGACCCGTCTAAGGGGAAGGGAAGAAGAAAGGAATTATTTCGTAAATATATCTTTTACGATCGCATTACCTCGACTGCAGTATCAAATGTTAACGGTGTGGCTTCCCTGTTGCAGCACATTCCGGCATCCATTTTCGGGTCCATCATTTCGATAGCGGACATTGCCTCGAGCAACCCGAACAGCGAGTCATGCACAAGTTCTCCGAGCTTTAGATCTGTAAATCATCGATATTAGTTTCTTTGCAACAATGAATTGTTCTACGCGGGTGCCTTACCTTTTACACAATCGAAAAAATCGGTCGTGATGTCCGTCCATTCATCGATTGGTACTGTTGCTCCCGGATTGCTTCCTTCTTCGCCTGCAGGAGTTGCTTGTGGATTGGTACCATCACTGCTGGTGACACTGTAAAACAATCAAAACAGGATGTTAGTATACTTTGCAATCACTCCACTTGGAACGAGATGTAGTTACGTTAAATCTTGAATTTCGACCCCGGTCTGCTGCATGGCGCTTTTCAATGCTTGCAAAAATCCTGCTGCGAGACAATGCAAGAGAATTTGCAAGACGATACTTTCTAATATTTGTTTTCCTGTCTAAATCAATTCTGACCAAGGTGCCAAATACCAAGGTGCATGATGTAGACATTTTTTTGACAGTTATCAAACCTATTTGTTGTTGAAGTTGGTTTCAGTGACGATCTTTTTTTTATTCTTCTATTTCTTCTTCTTGGCGTATCGATCTTGTTAGTCATGCCTGTCTCATGAAGGGATTACAAGACTTTTTCCCTTTGAGTACGTGGATAGTCAGTCCTCTCGTACAGGGGAGGGTCCGGTCTCGGTTGGGATTCGAACCCAAGCCGTCGAGGTGGTGAGCCCCGGCGCTCATGGGCCGATTTTCTAACCGGCGCTACCGCTCGGCTGTCGCGGACCCATTTTTTATTAAATGAAGAAATAAATCTTTGTTCACTTGAACAATTGGTTGAAAATCATCAATCCAGTGTCCAGAATCCAGTGAATCCGGTTAAGTTCGGTATGAATCCGGTTGAATCTGGTTGAATCCGGTTTGAATCTGGTTTGAATTAGGTTAAACCCGTTTGAATTAGGTTGAATTCGTTTGAATCCGGTTGAATCAGGTTTGAATCCAGTGAATCTGGTTGAATCCGGTTGAATTCGGTTTAAATCTGGTTTGAATCCAGTTGAGTCCAGTTTGTATCCGGTTGAATTCAGTTGAAACAGGTTTTAATCCAGTTGAATCTAGTTGAATCCGGTTGAATCCGTTTGAATCCGGTTGAATCCGGTTTAAATCTGGTTTGAATTCAATTGAATCCAGTTGAATGCGGTTGCATCCGGTTGAATCCGGTTGAATTTCGTAGAATCTGGTTGAATCTTCCGGTTGTGTCTGGTTTAATCCGGTGTCTAGTTCAATCCGGTTGAATCCTTTTTAAATCCGGTTGAATCCAGTTGAATCCAGTTGAATCCAGTTGAATTCAGTAGAATCTGGTGCTGTTGTAATGATATCATCTGAAAACCCCTGTAATATGTCAGATATAACACACAATTTCACTCTACCTGAAAGGTTCCACTCCTTGGGAAATGGACTTCACGCACACATGTTTAGTTTTGGCATTTCTCATATGGCAAACGTAAACAAAACAGTGCCGGCTAAATCTAAAATTTCCCCGAACGTGGTAAAATGGTTTACAAAACGAAATTCGTCCATGATTTGTGCACAACTAGTACGGAAATTCACGAGGAAGTGATACAGTTCGCACTCAACGAGAAAGCTTTCTTTCAAAATGTCCGTAACTTGCGTAAATCGTCACTCGAAGCATTTGTTTACGTATTGCTGATGAAAAAACGTGGCAAACTTCCCAAGTCCCTGCAAGTTATCCAACTGACCGTGCAGGAAATAATAGCCATCATTCATGAAAACTATTTACGCTTGCAAGCCGACAGTGAAACATTCGGATGGATCTTGAGTGCCCTTACTCTGACGATACTGGTCGAAGAAGATGTTGGAGCCATACGATCAGAATTGGAATTACTGGTGAAAATGTTTGGAACGGAATACATCGAGCTACCCGTCTACTACGATGTGCTGAGAACGTTACTCATCTTGGCAAAAGAACGCCCGGAATTATGTTCATTATTTAATGCGTTTGAAGGCGAAGAAATGATAAGAAGGCTTGCTTCGGAATCAAAAGTGGTGAGAATGAAGGCGCTCGCATGCTTGCAAACGCTAATGGAATTCTATCCCAAACTATTCGACGTGTGGCTGCGAATGCTTCAAGATACAAAACTAATCACCGAAAATAGGTCATTTATGCTTCATCAGTTGATGGAAACTTTACTTCGATTGGAGGACAAACAAGCGGAAATATTGTCAGTCATACAGTGCGATCATGTTTGGCCCATCGTGATGGAAAGCCTCACTGGAAAAGTAGCGGTATGTCGGAAAGAAGCCTTGGCCTTCGTACAGTACGCCATCGGTTATGCAAAGCAGTTTCAGCAAGATTTGTCCAGTACATATTTCAACTGGTTCCAGGACAAAACACGATCGGAGATACTAAACAACGCCTGGCAGTCGTTTGTAGTCATTGCCGAAGCATTGAACGAAACACAAACTCATCTGATTCTGCCAGCATTGGAGTTGCTTGAGAAGGTAGATCCCCTGCACGTGGCATGGAAAAATTTGCTTCTACGGTTAATTTTGCTGCACGATAACCCACGTGTTGCAAATAGCGGGATACAGCACTTTCTGAAGCAAAGATCCTTTGATCCTTCTGATACGGTGCTGGAAAATCAATTCTTAGAAGCATTCAACCGAATGACACTGTTCGACAACGTTGCTGAAATCATTCATGCCCTGAAACAGTACTACAACAATGCTGAAGCATTGTCATACTTGACGAATTCCATCCAGGATATAAGTTGGAACTCAGTACCGTACTATTGCATCGTAAACGTGATACATGAACAATCAGACCTGTTAAAAACAGACGAAGCTGGATGCTTTATCTCGCTAAAAAGCCTCAGCAATTGCGTAAAAGTATGTCACGAAGTGAAAAACGTATCGCTTCGGTACATCACAGTTGTATTGCTGTTGAAAACTATCACGCGATACGTGAACCGATGTCGGAAGGTTACGAGATCAAATCAGCTTCTGGTGCTTGTATGCGAGATTGAGAAACTTTCATCGGTGTTTACCATATTGCCGGAACATGTTCAGGATGAATCAGGTACAACGTTTTGTGACGCTATAACGGAAGAAGCATTATTGGCGCACCTGCCAATGGTCACCGTCACCGACACGTTTTTCATAAAAAACATACTGGTCAAATGGATCGTCAATGCACAACCGGTCAAGCAGGATAAGCTGATGAAGACTCTTTCACAATCAAATCATGTCATTTTTTGGAACATTCTTCATCAATTACCAGAAACGGTTCACATACGCATTTTAAAGACCTTACCAGATGCCACACCCCCTCAAATGCTTGAAATAAAACAAGCAATACAATCGAAGATACCAATTTCGCCTACTATGTTCTCCACACTTAGAGAAGTGTCGAAATCTGTACGATTAGCGAAGAAAGTATCGGCTCCATGCAGCAATGGATGGAATGAAATCCTCAATGATCTTCGGAACCAACTCCACGATCGTTTGATCCTATTCGACAATACCGACGCGGTGGCAGTTGAAACGATTCAAATTGCTCATCTATGCATCATACATATGGGGGATGTTTGCAGCGCGTCAAACATATTGGAATCAATTTTCCACATAATGTTCAAAAACAACCTCCAGCGTCAGCAATCAGCAAAGCTATCGATCGACCAACTGTATGTCATGATGTCGGAAATCTTTTTACTCTACTGCCATGAAAATGGGCTTCGTTCTGAAGACGATTGGTTGAAACTAATCAGTCTTCTTGACGTCGGAAACATCGACGTCTTGATGAATGTGCTCGAGATACTACACTCACAATCGCACCATAAAGCACGTCTCGTTGTAGTTAATCGATGTTATAAGGAGATATTGAACTACCGTAAATCAGATCATTTTATGAAACTGATCAAAAAGTTCATTGCCATGTTACTAATACCCTACACAAGGCTGAACGATGTAGCGGAAATTGATCCATACGACGTACAAATCGACCCAAAAGAAACTGCCTATATAGAATTGTTTCTCGAGCAAGCGAGCACCATCTATGGGTTGGCAAACATCGTATTCGAGAACATCTTCCAACTTCCCATACCGATCATCCTCAACTGGAGCGCCTTCGGGAAGCTGCTGTTGCAGGGAATTACTTTAGGAGATGTTCAAAAGCGAGATCAAAAGTGAGTTGAGTTGTGAACGCCATTCTTGTGTTAACAGTCAGTAGATGATTTGTTTTTTTCTATTTTTAGGATAGAAAATGAAGTAATTGATCATTGCGCTTTTGAAGTATCGTAAGTACCAGTATCAATAAATTTACCTTCCAGAATTTTCTTTTTGAATAAGGTTGTTGATGATTAATTTTAGGTTAAATCAGCATCCCCGATATGTTGCCCAAGCGGACGCACGTGTTCGCGTACTATGCGTCCTGTTCCTGTACCGAATCGTTCAGGCAAATCACCCCGACGCGGTTCTGTTTCTCCTTAAACTGGAACGAATGCTGATGGAACGTTTTGTGCAAATAACGAAGGCAAAGGAACGATATTATGCCGATTCTATTACGCACCGGCAGAAGCTACGCATCATTCAAGCCCTTTGCGTTGTTCTCAAGCTGACCGGTACGAAACCATACCCACTACTGGAGGTCATGCTGTACGAAACGAATCAACCGAACATCAACTATCTGATCGAACTGATCGTGGCCGATAGCACGATCGATACACTCACTATCGCCAATTCGCTCCGTAACGAAAAGGTTAAAGTATCCGGCATACAGTCGGTGTTCGTCATACTTTGGCTGCGCTGCTGCCAGACCTCGACGCTCAACGAAAAGTATATCTATCTGCTGCTGCCCTGGACGATGGCGCAAAACTTCTCCACCCGCCTGTACGCACAGATAACAATCACGAAGCTGATCGCAAAGTTCTCCCCGCAACCCATCGAAGAGGGTCCTTTCGGGGAGATCTATGCAGCCGTGAACAGCTACCTCCGGCAGGGTAACGTGGAGCGTAACATAGAGAAATGTATGAAAGATTTCCGTTTCAACAGTGTTTTCGATTACGGGAATCTGTTGACGATGGAAAATATCTTTCACAACATACCGAAGGTTTCCATGGCGCCACCGGAGGACGTCGTCGGGACGGCAATACTGAAAGATTGCCTCCAAATGTTGGGCCTCGGGGAGAGTCACCTTGGGCAGCCTCTCGAGTTCGATGAGTTATCGATCGAAAAGCGCGAAAATCTTTTCCTGGCCCAATCGGTTGGGGGTGCCGATTTTGTGCAGCGAAAAATTGTACCCTTAAAGAACCTAGAGCCGAGCCAGGAACTACTGCTTGGGTTGCCGGAGAATTTGTGTCTCAAGAAGATGGTAAGTGGATGAAGGTGCATGGATTTTTTCCTCAACCGTTAATCGCCTTTTCTATTCAAAGGACTACACGGAAGGTCTGATAGTTGTGGCGAGTCTGGTTAATCGGGCACCAAATCTCGGAGGGTTGGCCAGAACGAGCGAAATTTTCGCAGTGAAACAGTTCGTCATCAATTCCCTCCAAGATATCGACAATAAGGAATTTCAAGCATTGAGGTAATTCAGGATAAACCGAGGAAAACTATTGTTACTGATTGTCTACTTCCCATGCTCATTTGTACAGTATGACCGCAGAAAAGTGGTTAAACGTTGGCGAGCTGAAAGCACACAAGCTGGTCGAGTACCTACAGGAGATGAAGGATAAAGGATATTCGATTGTTGGCGCTGAACAAACGACTGGCAGTAAACCGATTCAACAACTTGAATTTCCTAAAAAGTGCATTCTCGTCCTAGGGTAAGTCCTAAACACTCATCGGTTGATAAACATTTGACTTATTTCTGTGGTCCCGTTTATTTATAGGCACGAGAAAAATGGTCTTCCTGCGGAAATCATACGACATCTAGATTTAATCGGTGAGATTCCACAGTTTGGTGTGGTACGTTCCCTAAACGTCCACGTAACTGGTGCCATTTTCATGTGGGAATACGCGAAGCAGCATCACGTCACAAAAATGCTTGAGAAGGCTGATTAATCATTAAGGTACAATGTTTTTTCTAAATCTTAAAACTATAATACATGAACGATGTTTCTGGTTTAAGAGCTATTTTTGAAAATAATTCAAAGAAAAACTAAATGTGTTCTTTATATCACGGATTCAATATACGAAAATACAGCTAAGTTTGTTTTGCCACAAAATTCATAATTTGTTTTATCCTAGACATATTTTACTCACATTGTGTATACAACACAATTTGTAATTGTTATAATTTATGTAAAATTGTAAATAAAATTGTTTTATATCATCCTTACTTGAACAAATATTTCTACAGCTAATACAACTCAATTTGTGTTTACTCAAAATATAATAAATTTTGTAATGAGATTTCAATTTAGTTTGGCTTATGTGGAATAGTTCGTGGATAAAAATAAGCCACCCTCCACGATACTTTGTAACAAACCATCCGGCGATCTACCTCAGATCAGGCCACAAACGAGAATGTAAATGAGCTTATCTCCGCGCATGGATGCCTACAATGCTGGAACCGGCTCCAAAACTGTTCCCATGCGTTGCTCGACAACAAACGCACACATTAGAACAGCGTTAGACGCGAACATCGTGGGGCTGCTAAGCTAACAACCACATCCGCGCAGTGTCGTTAGACTGAACTGGACGTAAACAACTTGCGTCGATCGCCTCGTATACCGGCAGTACCGGATTAGGAATTTAGTTATCTACGGAGAACGCCCGCGATAGGCCGTGTGGAGTGTAATCATAGTTCGGTTGTGGTTAACGTTGTTCAGCGTGGTTTGTGTCTTCAGTTCGATTCTTTACTCACCGCAACGATCGTACCATCATCGCAGAACCATGTCGTTTGTCAACGTTCCACAGGGAAGCGACTTCCCGATCGAAAATCTTCCATATGGCGTCTTCAGTACCGCGGCTAATGTAAGGTGTATCTGAACGCGCTAAGATTATCGTTTGCTTTAACCTTTTCTCTCGCTTCTCTCTGCGCAGCCAACGGCCAGGATTGGTGTGGCGATTGGCGATCAAATCCTCGATCTTTCTGCCGTGAAACAATTTTACCCAGAAAATGTTCGTGTAAGTACGAAGAACATTGTTTAACTTGCCAGTTATTTCACGTCAAATCATTTGTATTTTCCCTCACTAGGCCGCTCTTGGCGCCACCGTCCTTAATGACTTAATGTCCCTGGGCTGTGATGCGTGGTCGGAAGTGAGACGCATTACCAAGGAGCTCCTGCTGGAAGGTTCCGCGCTACACAAGGATGCCGATCTGCAAGCCCAGGCGTTGGTTTTGCAATCCGATGCGAAAATGCACCTTCCGGCCAACATCGGCGACTATACGGACTTCTACTCGTCGATCCATCATGCCACCAACGTCGGTGTGATGTTCCGCGGCAAAGAGAATGCCCTGATGCCCAACTGGAAGCACCTACCGGTCGGTTATCATGGTCGAGCCAGCTCGGTCGTCGTCTCCGGAACTCCGATCCGTCGTCCGTACGGTCAAACGCTGCCGGTCGATGGAGCGAATCCAGCTTTCGGACCCTGCCGGTTGTTCGATTTCGAGCTGGAAATGGCCTTCTTCGTCGGTGGCCCTCCGACGGCACTGGGAGAGCGAGTTTCTGTCCGTGACGCAGCGAACCGTGTCTTCGGCATGGTGCTGATGAACGATTGGAGCGCACGGGACATCCAAAAGTGGGAGTACGTACCGTTGGGGCCGTTCACGGCGAAGAATCTCGGTACCACCATCTCACCCTGGGTTGTCCCGGTGGCCGCCCTTGAGCCGTTTCTGGTGGATAACTTCCCCCAGGACCCGACACCGTTCCCCTATCTTCAGCACGAGCAAAAGTTTAACTTCGACATCAAACTGGAGGTCGACATTAAGCGTAAGTCAAATTCGAATGATAGCCGACGATCGCCGAGGCGCGATCCGGTTCTGGTGCTCAACGAAAGTGAAACCTGTTTTCAATACGACTCGTTCGTGCATTAGAATACATTCTTTCTGACATTCCTCTTTTCCTGTTTTTGTTTGTCGTTTCTCCTCCCAACGGGCGACACATCAGCGAAGGCAACGGGCGTAGCAACGACGGTCTGCCGGTCGAACTACCGAAACCTGTACTGGACGGCGCTGCAGCAGATCGCGCATCACACTGTTACCGGGTGTAATCTAAAACCGGGCGACCTGATGGCGTCGGGAACGATCAGTGGCGATGCGTCCGACTCGTTCGGTTCGATGCTGGAGCTAAGCTGGAAGGGCACCAAACAGGTTCCGTTGGCGGGCGGTGAGACGCGCAAATTTCTGCAGGACAACGACGAAGTTACCATCCGCGGACACTGCAGCACGGAGGGTTTGCGCATCGGGTTCGGTTCCTGTACCGGAGTGGTGCTTCCGGCGACACCGTTCGAGTAGTGCGCTCACGAAATATATTCCACTCCCAATCTGTTGATTATTGCATGCAAAAATAAATCGATTCGTTTGAGTTTATTCGAAAAAAAAAAGAAGTTTAACAAAACCGGTTTCCGTTAGATATGATACGCTTTATTTAATCATGTTGTGACCATCGCATACGCACGTTCGCTCGAATGAATCTCGGGTTAGCCGTTTTTCTCCTTCGACATCGCATTTATTTTATTTCTTTTCAACAACACATAACATCTAGGTAGGGAGTTTGTTTATGCTTTCATTGTTTGTTACGTTTGTGTGTTCTAGTTTTTTGTCTGACTGCTTTAAATGATGTGTGGATTCTGCTTGCCATTCCTTAAGTTTCGATTTCATTTTGCTCAGTTAAGCTGAACGCCGCAACGGCACAGCGGCATTGCGTCCAGGTCCAGATTGAATTGGAGCGCCATTTAAAAGGTGTTTCGGTGCTGGGAAACTCGACTCGTACCTTTCAGATCAGAGTAGAGGAAATGCGGGTGAAAATTTCTACAACTTTTTCCATTTGTGCTAGCGATGGCAGAGTTTTCCTCACATTTGGCTATGCTTTGTGTTCGCATCTGCAGCTAGAAGAACTAATTGCTGAGTACACGCGCTTGTTGAGTGCTTTTCCGACAACAACTGAAGCGAACTAATGCGTTATAGTTGCGGATGATTTTCTGGTTTTCTTCTATATAGAGTGTCGTTCGTCTTGACTAACTTTTTTTGTGTAATTGTACATTTTAATATACGATTGTTTTTTTTTTCTTCTTTTTGTGTAGCGTATGCTTTTCTTTAAATTCACTGACCATTACATTACATAAACGATTCACATCACTTTCGAGATGAAATATACAGACAGGACGATGGGCTGGCCGGATGGTGGATGGAGGGCCGGGCATGCTTCGGTTAGCCGCGTACCCCACTAGCCCTCCTGCTCCTCGCGCAAGCCACCACGCCATCCCACCGCCATCAAACGAGAGTATCTGAGAGTGAGCATGAATCGTTGATTAATTAACATTTCATTTGAAGGAAGACTTTGTGATTTTGTCGTTTGTTTGCTTGTTTGCAATTTACTTCGTTTTTTCTTACTAGCACTCTTCTCCTCCTCTGCTCACTGCACAACCTCGGTCGAGCCTGTGGTCAATGTTCACAGAGCACTAGTCCTTAAAATTAGAGTACTACTAAAATCATACCAACTATGTTCGTTCACGTTCACGGTTGAGCTTCTGCTGGAATCCCCAATCTAAATAGTCCAGTTAGATTCTACAGCGTATGCCGTTGACGTAACACACGTAAATGCTTGCATGTTTTTGGTATTTGAAAACTCTTTGGCGCAAAGTAACGAAGCACGTGGTCACGTGGTCACGTGGTTAGCTGCAAAGGAGGAAAAAGTGGCCAACCTAGGGTTTTAACTATTTTTAATTCAAACCAATTCCAGTGTTTTGCAAATCAAGTGTGCTTTTCGTCCCTTACCGCGACTTTGACACATCATTGCGCAACCTTCCGGTCGCTCCACGTTGTCCGATCGTTTTTTATAGATTCTTTGCAACATTTAAATAACCTCACTTTCGTCCTAGGTATACTTGGGCCAAATGTACCACCACCGTTCCCAGCGTCTTTCTCCTCATCCATAAACTACAATGTGCATCCTACACACATACACACAGCTTTCAACAACATTCGCCTGGCGATAACATTCTCTCAGTCACGATTACAGATCTTGTCTCAGCCGGTCCGGATTGTTATGAGCCTGCTTTCACTTGGTTTTATATTCCTTCCCACGGTAGGAGACATCAAGCGTTAACGTACCTAAAAGCCTAATATTTACACATTGTTACAATCTACAACCACCCACAGCAGTGTTGGTGAACTTGTAAAACAAAAACTGTTTTGTCGCATTCGACAAGCAACTAAAAGCTCGTGAAATGACATAAAAGGTATATGCTAGCTCGTTACTTTAGGGTGCCTCATAAATGCTTCTGGTTTCAGTGATCGTCCGGTGTGAACGGGTAATTATGTTAAAGTATCTTACTACTCACACTGTCTACCTGACACTCCGAAGCCGACTTCTATTATTGCGACAGCTACACATACCCCAATTTCAGTATTGTTCAAATGCATTGGTTTCGTTTGTCCACTTCCGTCCGCCCTAAAGGTTCAACGAAGCTCAAGAGCATAAGCACCTCCTGTGAGCCAGCTTGTGTGACGTTTTTGGGTCGTCAATCGTTATGTGCTATCTTTTCTTTCGCGTAGGTACATCTTGAGCGTTAGTACTTATTTCGTAGGCAATGAAATCGTTCAAATTAGCAATACATTTCCATCATCCACACGGACCGTGCGCCTCCATTGCGTTCAACGACCGAACAAGAAGTCTCGCTGTAACTGATCTAAAGTAAACTAAACAACATCTAGTTAACTGGAATTCGCTGTATGCTGTATGCAACTCGCTAGCTTCGCGATGGCTTGGATTTAGGAAGTCCTGTTGGATGTGTCTTCAAATGTTTCCTTTCTTCTCGAGTGTGTATAATATGCTACCGCATAAGGGTTATTTCGTGTATATACGGCTTGTATATATAAGTATGTATATATATCTCTAGCGATTTTTTTTTTGTAGTTTTTGGTTGTATATATAATTTTGTTTCCCACGGCGTCGTGGCGGGGATGCAACAGTCAGTTAGAGGGGGGGGTTTTAGTAAATAGGGGTTGTTTTTTTGTTCAAATGTTGTTTCATTTTCAAAATCGCGGTACACGAAGCCCGGACAGTACACGAAGCGAATAACAGAGATGAATAATAAACGGTTATGTCACAAGAAGATTAACAGTCTCGTGAGATAGTTAACAAAAGTTAAACAAACAATCTGATATGTCTTTGACATAGTAAATAACGTATTATGCATCTAGGGATCGAGCTAACACAGCATTAAACAACGCAATCAACGTCTCTGAACATTGCGATAAAAATCTCACAGATTGTTGGTAAATAAAGCATTGGTTCTCTCTTTGTTTTTGTTTTGTTTCGTTTGGCGATAAAACACAACAATTGGTTGAAGATATATTGATATGTCTTCATAACTGATACTCATTGGTTGATTCGATTTAAAATTCTCCACCGCAGTGAACCGTTCCCGACAGCCGGGGTTCGGTGTGCAGCGTCCCAGGATCGCGCTTCGTTACCGTGTGGCAGTCGTCGTGATGGAAGCGTTATCCCGGGAGTTCATAGGGTTCTACATATACTTACTACGCGCGATATCGCTCAGCTACAATCCAGCTTACAAGTCCTGGCCGAGACGATCGATTTCGTTCAGCATAAAATCAACGTCCGCCTCCGTGACGGCGACCGACGAGATGATCGAGCGGAAGAAGTTCGGACGACGGTCGTCCGGCTGGTAGCCGACCATCAGCGTGCCCGACTGCATCATGCGCGACTTGATGATCGGACAGATCTTGCCCAGCTCCTGCTCCTTCTTGGCGTCGTGCGGAACGCCCCGCAGGCGCTTCGGGATGTACCAGAACGACACGTTGACGCACTCCGGCTCCATGATCAGGTGGAACTTGTCCGACTGCTGGCGGATGCGCTTCACCTCGTACTCGGCCAGCTCCATCAGGTGGTCCATGTGCTTAGCGAACCCTTCCGTGCCTTTCGAGCGCCACTGGAGCCACAGCTTGAAGATGTCGTTGTGCCGGCCGCACTGGATCACCTTGTCGCCGGTGTCGTAGCTGATGTCGTACAGCTTGTCCGTCATGAACAGGTACTCGGCCGACATCTGGTTGCAGCTGATCAGGAGACCCTGTAAAGACGAATACCATTTCCAATAAGCTTTTCTTCTCTACGCATTACTTCAGTTATCTACTATACTACGACTTGTGGGCAGAACTTTTTGTTCTTTAAAAGTGTCCAATATTACATTACGTTTATTCGACAACGTTTAAAATCAATCAATCATACACCTTCGAGAAGATGAAACATTAAACTCATTGTAAAGTCCTATGCTTTTGCCTGAGTACCTTCGCAGTATTCCCCAAATCATACACAGTTCCCGATAGCATGCTATAGATTTTCCCTGTGTTCTTCATTTAAGCCCATGGAAATTGGCACAGCTGCAACCAACGGCAGGCATGTTCCACTACCACGCACTGTTCCGAACATGGTTCATCAATTTACTGACACTTTGCCCCCGATGAGCTCATCAAATTGATTCGCCCGAAACACTTGAGCGGTAGGGATTTACGGATTACTCGAATAAACTTTTACCAAAGAACGCAGGCCCTTGTCGTAGCCAGGGGAAAAGTTTTATCCATTGAAAAATAAACTCCTTCCGCAAATTTTCCAATCGGTGAGGGCTACTTTTTGTTTTCTTGGACAAACTCTTGTTCCGAGAAGCAAAGCCTCCTGATAGAGATGCTGTTATTTTTGTTTCAAAAAGTCGACCATTTATTCGCACACTGCGCGCACGTCATAACGATGGGTAACGTATTGCACAAATTAAATCCGCTTGATTTACGAGCGCCCATCATTCCGGGCGCCCTCCGTGTGGGTGTGTGTTGTTTCAATCACCGTAAATGTAATGCGGCACTACTTACATCTTCCTTGAAGTGAATCGTCGAACACTGCAGCAGCGCTCCCATCAGCTTGTGAGGGTTCCACGTGATCGAGTCACATCTGAAAGTGAGAAACAGATAAAGGCGTTTAGGTAAGGGCAAACTGGGAAACGAACCCTCCACCAATCAAAGCACCGACACCAGTGTCGTGAAGGCACGGTCAGCTTTAAAACAGGGGACGAAATTGAAGGAAAAATAAAGGGGTTCACCGGATTCACCCCGGCAACCGTTGGGAAAACCGCGCAGTGGTGACAAATTTTCCCCCAGCGTCCTCATAACCTCATCGCACACACGAACACCCAGAGGAGTGTTTAAGCATTAATTTTATGTACACAGCTAATGCTCGTTTTTTTGAAACCTTCTTCCGTGTCAGGCAATATGGACCTTCCGCCTTGTGGTAACCGAATTTGCATGATGCTCGTGCTTCGATCGTCGGGTTTTCCTATCGATGTTTGCACAGATTGAAAAATTGTGAATGACCTTTTCTGTGGGGAAGGATTGTGGTAAAACTAAATATTTACATTGAGGAGAATATTTACGTAAAATGGGTTTTTTTGCGAATTGAATCACTTCGGGCGTGGTTCAGAGTGAGTATCCATGAACATAAATAGTCGGTTATTTTATCAATTTTGAACTTTAATCTGCCACAAGGTGTTTCAACAGAGTTTTGCAGATAAAACACACCCAAGGTTGCAGAACAGTAGAAATGCGTTGCGGCAAAAATATAAACACACTTTACAGGAAAAAGGCACAGGTGCTGCTTTCACTCTAGGAGGGATTAAACAAGTCAACCTGTTTTATTTAGGAATTTTTTTTCCTATCCAACAGAGTCGGACCCATGTGAGGCATGCTTCTGGATTATAATCCTTCCGAGATTTTCATTAATCCCTAAAGCACAAAAAGTTGTTTAATGGAGGCGCCCTTTTAGTCATGAAATTAATTTCCTCATTCTACAACATATACGATGTGAGTTATAAGATGCCTAAGTGATCCCTTTAATCGTTTAGGAAAAGGCAAGCAATTGAATTATTTTCCATTTAACTATAGCTTTACAAAAGCAATTGCTTTGGTAGCTTACCAATAATTACACAAATTAATGAAATCTTTAGATACCACAATGGCATGAACATAATCGTATCATAATTCAACACGCATCTATCTTTTTTCATGTTCAGAGAATTTTCTTTTTAATTGCTCCCCAATTGGTTTAGAAAATTTCAACGCAAAGTGCGCAAAATAAGCCTCAAAATAGATTTTCTACTCGAGCACCGAAAAACCGGTCGCTTAAAAGATTCGGTTTGGTTGCGGTGCACCCGGTGTGGGATTATCATAAAATTACAATTCATTTTCAGTTAACTTTTTACCATCGTTTTCCGTGCACGGTCGTAGAACGGAGTTCGGTGAGTTTTTGTGTTTGTCAATCACGAAACGCTTTTAACCTAATGACACTTTCATTCGCAGCGTTTTTGGCAGCACCATCAGCCAACGTTGGCCCTAAGCCGGCGGTTATGTTAATGATTGGACAGATTTTCGGTAAAGTGTTAGTTTGGGCATGATTTTGCGGCTAATGATTAATTATGCAGTAATGGAAAGCGTGCCGCACTGCGATCGTTAATTGAGTTTGAAGCTTCGAAATCATGTTTTTTTTACTAGAAAACAGAGCACACCTTAGATTAAATATACCATGTTTGGTAGCAGCAAAAAGATGCTTTGAGAAACTCTAGGAAACTAATGAAATAAAAGCCATAAAACGGAAAAAGAAGTGCGCCTGGTTTTCCAATAAATTCGCTACTTTTTCAACCATTTCTCAAAATCCAGCAAATTGTACCGTCACTTGCACATGTCTGGCCGGCTGCTGCAACCCCTCCTTACTAGTAATCCCTCCTACCCCAAGTCAGCACCGAGCTCGTAGGAATTTAATTTCGTAACAATTAGTTACAGCAGTCTCCGATCCGTTTCGTTCCGTTCCGCAGCATCGCCAGCGAAGTGGTTGTGGACGAACGAAAATCAATAACCATCTCGTGCAGGCTCAGGACGGGAAAGGGTCTTTGGGCTTGGAATTCTTGCCGAGCCCCGGCACCGGCTGCCGCCGACGGCGACCGGATGTTGCCAGTTGTGACCAGCCTGGCAGTGTGGCAGGAAATAACTGCCTGACTTTTCACGGTACGGTATTTTAATTTTCCCTGCCAAGGTTGTGGATGATTGTTTGGATTCTGTTTTCTTTGTGAGGAAAATTCTTCCGCAGCACACAAAGAAATAGAGCAGAGGGGAAACATTGAGAACAGTGGATGGATGCACAGTCTTTTTCCGTTTTGAAAAGTGCAGAAAAATAGCTCAAGTACAGAGTCCTTCCGCCTCTGCGTGTTCCACCCCGATCCGCAGGAACAACTTAGCATACACGGTCTTGGATAAGAAAGCGGATGTTAAACCTACTCCAATTCGAAGGCACCATTGACGGACACAATGTCTGTAGGCTTCACGTGGCGAAGGTGAGGAAAAGACCCGACCCCAACTGATAGCATTGTGACAGTCGAGTGAGTGATTAAAGTCACATCCCCGCCACCAACTCGCTCACTCCATCCGGGCAGGTTAAAGGAACAGCTGAGGCAAGATTGCAAACCTTCTCCAATATGGCGTCCGCTTTCAAAAGGCGATTGTTTGACTCCAGTCGGGCGTTTATTGTACGACGGGAGGGCGGAAAAAAGATTAAAGCGCGTTGTTTGTGTAATTGCAGTCCTTGACGGGCGATGTTATGCTGGTTTGGTTTGGGTTGAAACTGCGTGAATCGTTTTCCACCGTGGAAGGACATGCAGTTCGGTTGCACATTAGAGAACGTACCTTTCGATGCCGGTGAACCGTGGATGACGGTACTTGTTGGACAACAGCAGTCCTCCGCCCCAAGCAGCCTGGACAGATAAAAAGAAAAAAGGCATTTGTATAAAAAAAATCAAATTTAGTTTTGAGACAAATGGAATGATATAAGAATACAATATAGAGAACACATTACAACAGAAAAACAGGAAAAAAATTAAGCATTATGTTTCACCGATTGAAGACTATAAATCAGTTCATTGTCATAGCATCTTGTTTGATTATTGTATACTTTAAGGTTAGAAAAGTAAGAAATAAAATCGGGTAAGAAACAAAAAAAACATCCCGCAAACATTTCATCAACAACAAAAGAAAAACAAAACAAAAGAAAAACAAATTAAGGAAGAGGAAGACAACCATTTCTAACTTGTTTTACTAATGAAACACTTTCAGAGATTGTACTAAATCGCTTGCCTACTTACATCAACATGGAACCAACAGTTGTACTTCTGGCAAATGTCCGCGATGGCATTGATCGGATCGAACGCACCGAGCACGGTCGTGCCGGCGGTCGCGTTTACGAAGAATGGAATATGGCCCCGCGCCTTCCGCTCCAGGATAAGCCGCTCCAGTTCGGCCGGAATGATGCGACCGTGTTCGTCCGACGGCACCATCACGCAGTTGTCCGTGCCGAGCCCGCACACGGCGGCGCACGACTTCACCGAGTAGTGGCACTGGTCCGAGGTGAACATCACCAGCTCACCGGGCAGGGCGCGCGCTCCGTGCTCCTTGTAGTTCGGGAACATCTTGTGCCGGGCGGCCAGGAAGGCGTAAAGGTTCGAGATGGAGCCGCCGGGGGCGAGAATCGAGTCACCGCCGTCCCAGCCGATAATCTTGCGCATCTTCGACAGCACCACATTCTCCATCAGGATAAAGACCGGCGCAATCTCGTACGTGAACATGTTGGTGTTGGCGGTCGCCGTGAGCCACTCGCCGGCCATCGATACCACGTCCAGACCGCACGACAGCTGGTTGAAGAAGTGTGGATGTCCTAGGGAACGGAGGGAGAGAGAAACCCAACCACGAGTTAGACTTTAACAGACTCGTCCAATCCATCACGACGACGAGGCACTAGATCCACGAGCTTTAAGGCCTAATCTGGATCATTAATTATGGGAGTAAATGCCCTTGCTCGGAGCGGGCTTACCGGCTCGCGTCCCTCAAAGTGCCTCGCAGTAGACAATGCTTACTCTCCCCCCAATGAAGCCTTCTAGACAATCACTTTCCGTGCTAAATGTTGCGTAATAATCCAACCTGCCATTCGCTCCATCATAGGCTAGCCGTATCGAGGATATCCGGTGCGAGATCGAAACCACAGCCAAATGGAAGAATTCTGTTACCTCCGCCACACAGGGCTTATGTAAATCTTACTCAACCACTATCGGACCGAGAACAGATGCTTCTGTTTCCCTGATGTGCGAGCCAGAGATATAGTAGGCACACATCCCAAAGAGGCCAACCGATTGTTTGTTTGTTTGTTTGTGAAAAGGATTAAAATTATACAACACGAAGCACCGGACGCGCTGCCCAGAAGGGCCTAATCTATAAGTTGCACTATTGACGGAGTAGCATCGAAAATAATGTCAACAATCAATGAAAACCTCCCCAGGGGGTAACACGGACATTCACACCCCTAGACATCCCTGGCACACAGCAGAGGGTTTTTCCTCTCGCTTGGATTACGATGTTGGACAGGGAAAACCCCTTTTCGGACCACGACCACGAACGTTCCCGTTTCAATTTCCTACATACATCCGAACAACGGAACTACCAGGGAGCATCCCTCGGTGCAAGAGAATTTTCCCTCGGATTCCGTAAATCCTACATTCCTGATTAGTATTTCATTCAGCCAAATCGAGTATCGGGGGAAATCAAAGCATGCCATCGATTCTTTTTCTCATCATCAGAAGTTTCTACCATCATCGTCATCATCAGGCTCGCTTGCCACAAATTTTCGTTTCGTAGGGTGAATGCGACAATAGTACTTCCGGTTAGGAAATCCAGGCAGACCACACTCTTTTTTTTTTTTTTTTTATATAGGGTTCAGTTTTATTCCGTTTCTTTTGTCTTCTCTTAACCTAGTATCACAGCTGAAACGAAATCTAACCTATTCCCTCCCAAGCCCATGTATTTGCCCCACCAAACGCACTCCTTTGCGGCAGAGTTTGCTGGAGCGAGCATCGTGCCGGTCGCGGCCCTACTCTGGAATTGTTTCGAATTCCCGTTTAAAAGTTCCCGCCTGGGTATTTATTCTTTTACCGCCTCCGCCGTCGCTGCTGCATCACGTTGCGTTGGAGGCGTCTGGCCTCTGTTAGCTCAGCATTGGCAGCGGTGATGTCTCGTCGGGCCGCGAGAAGTTCCTCCTCAGTTACGGCTTCGTGTTCTCGGAGAAACGCCTCGTTGCGCCTCTCCAGGATGTTGTGGTTGGCCCTACGGACCGTTCGGTTGCCCAGCAACCGGATGCGCTGCCGGATGTTTCTCTGCACCCTGACCCACTCAGACCTCGCCGCAGGTGTTAATGCGTTCAACCTGGCCGTCAGTTCAGGGCGCCGTCGCCGCGCCCGGTTGCGTGCCCGCCTAGCGGCCGCCTCGGCCGCCCGCTCCCTGGTCGCCTCCGCCGCTGCTGTGGAGAGCCGATGTTGTTCCTCGCGCCATTTCTGTTGAAGGTGGCGCGTGATCTCCCCAGCGGCAGCCACCACGCGATTCCAGGCCTCCACGCTGTTTAGCATGAACTGCTCCAGGTTGTCCGCCTCCGCAGGCGCCATTCCGTGACCACCCAGCAGCCTGGCCCGTACTTCGTCGAACCGGGGGCAGTGGAACATTACATGCTCGGCCGATTCAACTGTTCCGGGGCAGCAGGGGCAATCCGGGGACTGGGTGAACCCCTTGACGAACAGGTACTCACGGAAGAATCCATGTCCCGTTAAGACCTGGGTCAAGTGAAAATTCACCCATCCATGCTTCCGGACCGCCCAAGGCTCGACTGCTGGTAATACCCGGTGGGCCCACCTCACAAAACGACTAGCGGAGGGTTGGGCGGCGAGATCGTCCCACTCGGCCTGCCATTCCGAGTGTGTGACCGTTCGCTGCTCCGGCCGGGACTCCCTCGTCGGTCTTCCCGTCTGCATTCTTATCCGGTGGCACCGAGCGTCTTCGTCGAGCAGCAAGCATACTGGCGGCATGCCCGCTACTACGTTCCCGACCTCGTACCGGACCGTCCGGAAACTGCTGCAGACCATTTTGGCTGAGGCCCGGTCGACGCGCTTAAGGAGCCGGCGATTGCTCTGCACTCGCAGTGCGCCGCTCCACGCCGGTCCCGCGTATCGCAACGTTGAGGTTGCGACATTGGCGAGAGTCTTCCTCCGGATACTGGACGGGCCACCATGGTTCCTCAGAAGGTATGACAAGGCCCTCGTCACCTTCATCGCTTTCTCCGTCACACTCTTCACGTGGGGAGTCCATGACAGGTGATCTTCAAGCCTCACGCCCAGATATCGAATGCTCCGCTGCGACCGGATGATGGTGTCACCGACTCGTACCGGGATTGACGGGTGTCCCCTTCGGAGGCTGCTGACCATTACAATCTCGGTTTTGTCCAGAGCTAAGGACAATGAGTGGCGATCGAGCCATTGCTGGACCGCGATGATAGCAGCACTCGCCCCTTCCGCCGCCTCCTCTGGGGTTCGCCCTGCCACCGTAAGTACGAGGTCGTCCGCAAATCCAACGATGCTTGCACCCTCGGGAAGCTCGACGTCCAGCACCCCGTCGTACATGACGTTCCACAAGGTGGGCCCTAAGATAGACCCCTGCAGAACGCCCGCGGTGATGTTGCGCGACGAGGTACCAGCTTCCGTAGAGTAGTGCAGAACACGCCCCTCAAAATAGCTTCGCAAGATCTGCATCAATAACTCCGGTGTTCTTTTTCCCCTGAGAGCGGCCCCGATCTCTGTCCAGCTCGCGGAGTTAAACGCGTTGCGGACATCGAGCGTTACGACCATACAGCATCTTCGGTCTCTGGCGTTGGTTCGACCGAAAGCCATTGCTTCCCTGCCGCGGGTCACCACCTCCTCGATCGCCTGCATCGTCGACCTCCCCTTTCGGAACCCGAACTGGCGGGGAGAGAGTCGCGGACCTTCTGGATCTTCCTCCAGGTGAGCGTTGAGGCGATCGAGGATTATGCGCTCGAGCACTTTGCCGACGGTGTCGAGCATGCATAGTGGGCGGTAAGATGACGGCCGGCCCGGTGGCTTTCCTGGCTTCGGGAGTAGGACCAGTCGCTGGTGCTTCCAGATGTCGGGGAAAACTCCACGATCAAGGCAGTCCTGAAGCACCCTTCGGTAGACGCCCGGGAAGGCACGAACTGCTGCGGTGACGGCGGCGTTTGGAATGCCGTCTGGTCCTGGGGCCTTGTGGGGGTTCAGGCTCGCTGCAATCCTCAGGAGCTCCTCCTCCGTGATGGGTGGGCCGGCTTCGATGGGCTCATCGGCTGGCTCCGGCCATTCCATCGGTGGATGTGTGGGAAACAGTTCTTCGACAATCTCCCCCAAGAGCTGCGGGTCTCGCTCTGGTGGTATTCGTGCGCCGCGGACCCACTTCATGGCGACCCTGTACGCATCTCCCCAAAGGTTGTCCTCCAGAGTTGCTACGAGCTCCTCCGCGCATCTGCGTTTACTGGTGTTTATCGCCTTGCGTAGCGTTTTCTTGGCCCGCCGGAATGTATCGGCCCGGACAGACCTGAGCGCCGCGGACCGTGTTCCCCGAAGAGTAGCTTGGGCACGCTTGCACGACGTGCGCAGCCCTGCTATTTCTTCCGTCCACCAGTAAACACTAGTCCTTGTCCGGCTGTGTCCCGCTGTGTGCCTCGGCATCGTCTCGTCGCACGCTTTGGTCATTATTTTTGTGAGGCTTCGAGGGTCAACCGCCTGTTCAGAGAATCGGAGGTTCACAAGCGCGTTTGCAAAGAGGTCCGCCGAAAAATACGAGGCATCCCATCGCCGGCTTTGGGGCGCTCGATATCCTTCGCGCTGCTGCTGGGTGGTTGGCGCGCCGATGGAGTAGAGGAGCGCCCTGTGATCACTAAAGTTGAACTCCGTGACCACCCTCCAGTCCCCTGGCCCAGCGATGTTTGGACTCGCGAATGTAACATCTATTATAGAGCTCCGAGCGACCCCGTTCCCCATAAATGTCGAGAGAGTCCCCGTATTGAGCAATCTGAGACCGAGGTGCTCTGCCGTTGCGAGTAACTCCGTCCCACGCTGGCTGTTCCTGCGTCCTCCCCACGCCACAGAAGCCGCGTTGAAGTCACCCCCCAGGACTATTCTTGGATGGCCGTGTGCCGTCGCCACGATGGATTCCATCAAGGTCCGAAACCTGGCGAAATCCCATGATGGAGGTGCATAGCAGCTGATGTAAAGTACACCGTTGATAACTACTGCGACCATCCCTTCCGTTACGTTTGCTACCCTCTGCACAGGGTGTCGCCCGAGCGCAACGACCGCCGTTCTCGTGGCAGGGTCTGCTACCCAGTTGCTGTTGTTTTGCGGCACGCGGTTGTAATCCGACAGCAAAGCAATGTCGGCTCCCAACTCACGTGCGTTCTGGGCAAACAGATCCTGGGCCGCCGGGCTCCTCCTCAGGTTGACCTGGATTACCGCGAAAGGTCTTGTTGAGTCTTGCATAGTGCTGACGCTATAATGTGGGGTAGCATTTTCAGCAGTGCTTGGTGGTTCTCGATTTCAGGTGTCTGGCCATTCTCTTCCGCCCCATCCTCTTTCGTGGGGAGTTCGTGTCGTGTGCAGGGCGACTCCGGGAGAACGGGTGCTGGCTTGTCCATTGCGCTAACCAACGCTGCTGTTGCTGGCTCTCGCGCCCCCGCTGGCGCCGATGACTTCGTGGGCGTCAATGACGTCGCTGTCATTACCGGTGATTGCGAAAGCGCCGGCAAGGGCCGCATCAGCTCCCCCCGCTTGGTACCCCCGATCTTCTGATAGAGGGACCGCTCGGCGGGGCCGGAGATTGGGTGCGAATGAGACCGCAACACTCGCGTCACCTCCTCCTTTGTCTGCCCTTCTTTTGACATTTCTTCGCGGGTGCGCAGCGACATCCTCTTTGCGACAACCCCGCGCTTGGGCGTCTCTGCCCCGATCTCGATGTTCATATTCGCGTTGCCAGTTGGTGGGAGAGGGGATGGTCAGCTTTTTTCGGGGTCATTCCCTTCTTCTTTCAGTTGCAAGCCATAACCCTACTGCCACAAGCAAAATAAACCAGCGGCGGATGGTGCACACACGCGCGCACTGAGTTTTTGTCACGGTTTTGTTTTTTGGTTCCGTTTTGTGTTGTTTTTTTTTTTGTTTTCCCCAACACAGACCTCCTCGGGTGCTAGTCCGGGTCTGCTGTATCAAGGCCACGCTCCGTCTGGCCCGTATAACGGCCCGTAGCACCTCAGTGCACGGGCATTCTCGGAACCCTTCCTTCCTTCTTTCTCGTGCCTTTCCGTTCTTTCGATGCGTTTCGCACGAGGCGGACAGTCCGTTTGCCTTATTACAATACACTATAGGCACACTCGGTTTTTTCCTTCTAGCACTTTCTTTCTTAGTTGCTTCGTTGCAGAGTTCCGGCAAACACGTCCGAACGGCTTGAACGCTCGATAGCAACTCCGCAGACCACACTCTTGGGGGACACGAACCGTAAGAGTTTGGAAGTGTAATTGAATTGCGCAATTCGATAGTTCGAACCGGTCGGGAAATTGAGCTATTTTGTGGTTGAAGGCCACATGTTTAGATAGATTGTTGTTTTATTATAGGTGTCTGCTGTTTCAATATTATATTTTTTAGTATTTCCTCGAAAAATCGTTACAAAAGCTTAGATAGGGCACGAGGCAACCGTTTTAAATTTAAATTTAATTTATAAAACCACAAAATTCACACGTCTGTCCCGCAGTATCAATTAATTAATAGCGGAGTGTTCGAGAGGTGATAACAAAAAGGCGCAATCAATCACACCGCTACAATAACCGAGCCACAATTGATTTCCATGACACTCTTCAGCCGGCCAGACTGCGGGAGACGTAAGGCGGGGCCGTTCGCGGTGTATAGAAAACACCCAACTTCCGTCGTTTTCCACCGACTCCATCCTTCGTCGGTTCAAGGATAATGGAATTAGGTGGTAATAAAATGCATTCAATCTGCTACCATCCCCTCACCACGAAGGATGGAACAAACTTCCGCGTCGAAATTTAATCCTCATTCATCGTGCATTAACATATTTTACGTGCTTGCTTCAGGGCGACCTCGGCGTGGACTGCGTCTGACATCCTCGTCATACGGATCGTTGGAGAGAAAAAAAAATACAGCCTCCGGTCGGCTTACGACACTTTCGCTGTGTAAAAGGAAGGACGGAAAACCCTCGCCACATCCGCTCGCTGCATGTAGCAGGAAATGTCGGCTTGCGTTTTCCCTTCTATTTATTGCTGTTTATTGATCTAATCTTGGGCACGTGTCCGGGAGCCGGAGAGTGGCTTTTTGACGACTGGCACGAAGGCGACGTACGGTACCGTTGGGTGGGAAAAACAATCTTCTCTCGTGGGGTGAACCATTTAACTATTCCCAACGAACGTTGAAGAAATTTTTTAATAAATTTCTTGATATTCAATTTTCCTAGCCTAGTTTAAAACTAAAACCTTTCGTTAAAACTAGCTTGATGCCGAAGGCGCTTGAAGAATACTTATTTCCAAATTCTACGAACTCTGTTCGCCTTCGTCCTCTAGGGTGATTGATGCAAGGTTTCACCTCCAGCAACCTTTTATCCCGTATCGAAAAGGTAAAAAAGAAATCAACCAGATTATGACTCTTGTGGCGAGAGATTTATGCCCGTTGAAGGGGTGTCGAATTTCATCTCCAGCCCATCGCACCCTGGAGCGCCCAAGAGTGGGTCCTTATCTCACCAAAATAGACGATTATGACAGGAAGCACCCGAAGCTAGGGAGCGAAATGCCACCAGCCCACAAGATAAGGACGGCAATTTCCGGGGAAAAATCTATTCCCAAAAGAAAACAAGAAATCTCATGGAACGTTTGCAGGGATTTTTCGTTAGGAAAACTGTCAAGATTTAGGGATCCGTTTGTAACAGAAATGTAGGAAAATGTATCGGAAACTTGATACTTCAGGCAACAAATAAGTGGGTGAACGCACTCTTGCACGCTCGAGTGTTTCGAGGTGAAGTTAATTGCTTCTAAATGGTCAGCCTAATGAGCAAGTTCTAGCACGTCTTCCTGTACAAGAAGGTAAATCTCTACTTCAACCTAAGGTCCACTTCTTTCTCATCCTCCAAGGAACCCTAGAAGTATCTTTTTGATAAATGATGGCTCCCCCCCAAGTGCTTGACTGTCCCGGGCGAGGATTGTTTTCTTCGTAGCAAAACGGTTCCTATCCGGTTAAAGTCTTACGACACGCTATAAGTAGCTGCAAGCTGTTCTGACATCTTGCCTTGAGAATCCCGCCCCACAGAACACGCATTAGGCCCTAAGCACCCACCGTTTCCGGCTCGGAATAAATCGCACAACACGGTCGAAAATAAAACGCTGCCCAATTTGGCACACATTTGTTGGCCAAAAATGCGTTTCCCCGGAAGGTTTGGGTAGGCGGTCGAGGTCTGATGTTGATCCGGATTTACGTCTGTTTCCAGTTATTTTCCCATTTCGGGCAGCGCAGCTCGGTGCCCACATTAGCGCCATATTGGACTTTGAAACTTTTCTGGACGATGAACACTTTTGGGATTGCGTTTCGTTTTTCGGGTCCCGCTTCGGTGACCTTCCATTGTTTAATGCTTTCGCCTCGACCTCTTACCTGTCTTCACTTGGTACTTCAGCGTCATGGCACAGTCCTTCACCAGCTGTTGCAGCGTGACCGCATCCTCCGGGATGTCCAACGACAGCAGCTTCTTCATGTCCTCCGGATGATGGAAGTCGAGGATCTTCTCCTTCCGATCGTTCTGCACGTTCACGTAGTCGACCAGCAGCTCGGCGATTTTGTGCAGAAACTCGCGCGTCTCCGCCGAATCCGAGGACTGGACGCACGGAATGATGTCTTTAAAGGGGAAGCAAATTTATACAATTAAATTTGGTTAGATTTTTTTCGAGCATTAAATTGTTTAGTTTATTCCTAACTTATTCATTTTACAACCATCCAAAGAAATTCTGCCTTTGGTAGAGTTGATTATTTGCAATTACGTGGTGTCTAATTTCACTTTGACAAATTAAAACACCATATAAATGTATAAAAATACTTAAAAACTAAAAATTATTCGTCTAAAACCATTCTGCGGACAATATCCAACCAAAAACCCTCTTGGACTTGAAATTGTAAAATCAACACAGTACTTGTGTACCAAAGTTTTTTAAGATTACCGTAAAGTACACACACTATTTTTTACATTTCCATTACCATTATATATTTTCTTCTATCCTCTTTCCCTACAGAAAAAATATTTTCTACTTGGAGATGCCGGGTATCGATCCCGGTACCTCTCACATGCTAAGCGAGCGCTCTACCATTTGAGCTACACCCCCTGGTTGAATGTTGGTTATTGAAACCGGCCAAAATGCTACGCGCGGCACAATTTTTTAGCAGAACTGCATACCTTACATCCACCACCACCATCGGTATCAGCGTGAAACGTGAACTGGTTTTAACAGCCCGATCCGATTAACGACCCGATTGCCACCACCACCAGAAATGTGGTGGCCGCCTCAGCTGGCCCGGTGACAAGACGGTAGCGGGACGAATAATACCCGCGATTGTCCCCATCAGGTGTGCGATAGTGAAAGGTGCTGCGTAAGGCATCGCGTACGCAAACTTCATGCCAAGGTGCCTTCCATACAGCAGTGTTATAAAAATACCTTACATTGTTTTGCTTTAGCTCTAAAAATAACGCACTGACAATCGTATAGTGGAATGTTGGTGGGAGTATTTTCTTTTTTTTTGTTTCATCATCTTTGTTTGAACAGCATTGTGACGTTACGAGATAAGATTCAATTTTAAGATACTCATCCGGTGCTATAAACATGATTGTGGTATACTCTCCCCAGAACAAGAGTAATATAATTTCGGGAAAAAAAATGATTCCATCAACTCAGGTGGCTTTAAAAACTATTCGGAAAATCCTCAATTAGCAATTATTCTTGTTCCACCTATTTTCGACGGAAATCCCCTCCACGCGTTGCAGAGTATCAACGTGCCAACGGTAGAAAATCGCAACCCCTATCCGTCTGAGAGGGAATAGAACGTCCCTGAATCAGCCGTAGGAGTGGATTGTCTGTTTTCCCTCGAAGTACTCGCCCAAGCTGCGACGTCAAGGGTAGGTTTAATGCAACAATTCATCCTCGAAGGGATTTTTAATATTAAATCCTCCTTACCTCCCGAGCTTGCGATCTCTTCCTGTACTCCTCTTATTGCAAACCTTTGCCTTCGACTGACGCGACCCCTTCGTGACATTTCGATGCCGTTTATTTCCCCATTTTCGTCTATCAATTTGCTACAACAGCGCAGCGGGAGAGTTCTACATGCCCTTTCATGCCGGGCAACCGCTTTCCACCCTCCACCTAGGAACATTGAGGAAGAATGTGCTTCGTTTGAACAATTAGTGTTGATATCGTTTTAATTAAGGATTCCACGGGATGCTTCGCTGGAAGTAAGCGAATGTCTGCGAGGTCAAGCGAATGGGAGAGAGATTTTTCTACTGAATCGAGAAGGGCGGATAAAAACATGATGGTGAAATGCAAACAAAAATTCAGCACAAAACCATCATCCTCTTTAAGCCGCACCTCGGCCACAGGATGATCCCCCGGGGACCCATCACCATCGTCGGGAGGGTTAGATAAAAAATGAACAGTATTGACAGGTGAATCCATCCACCCACCCCCTCCCCAACGATGGGCCTCTGGGGAAAATGGCGAAAAACGATTTTTATAGACTAGACCATAGCCAACTGAAGCGGGCCCACACCCTTGGTCCGTGAAGAGGGCTCAGTGCGGTTGTCTTGTGATTCCGAGCCGAATTCTATCTATTCATCATTGGCCTAATCCGATGGCGAATGAATAGGAAATTGATTTTCTCCCCCTCGTCTGACCGAAAAGTGCAACGTTGTTTGCACGATTGGAGCATGCTGTCGAAAAGAAAACGGGAACGATGGTTCGCACCAGGGATAGGTGATAACTTGCCCTCGTGACCCTCAGCCAACGAATGACCAGGAATTCTTATGCTCTTATGGTTGTTCTTTGTTCTCTTTCATGGTTCGATGCGTTCCAATGGAGTTTGGCGGTTTACGAAGGTAGAATGCTTTAGGATGAAAGACGTCCAACCATTGTCATAACTTGCAAGATAAACCTGAGTATGATAAATTTATTGAGAGTTTTCCTTTCTACTGGGAATGTGATAAAACCTTTTTATTCGGTAGTTGCATTAAAGAGCCAATGCTTTGATCTTTTTCATCGTATTTAAAAGATCTTGATGTTAAGAAAATGTTCTTCACATATGAATTTCTGTTTTTGAAATAAACTTAATTCTTTCTACGATGTATGGAAATGGGACTTTTGTTTTCTTATTCGCTTTATCTGAAATTTTTATCTCTACCAACGTCTTCAATCTTGATTGTTGACAAAAGTTTCTGTTTGAATAAACAGAGAACAATACAAGGGCTCTTATCGTGTGCGCTGTCAAAACCGGAAATCATCGAAATCATACCACGAACCGGAAGCATTTCTTCATAGAACTTTCCACCGAGAAAACAACATCCCAAGATGTGATAAGCTCGCGCGGTCCAGCGAGCGCGTCCGTTACAGGGGTACCACGCGTGTCCTGCATTTTCCTGACAGGTCAAAGCGCAGGTTTTTCCTAAACCATTCCGGCCAAACAAAAGTAAAATCGCCAACAGTGCCGACCGCCTCTCGGGTGTCGCGCACGAGTGGAGTTCAATTATGTCTGCAACTAACGATCCGTTAAAGTGTAGATAATCGGTTTTATATCGTAGCCAAATATTTGCTTCCTGCACACGTTGGCCGAGGGTGGACCAGGACACGCCAGTGACATACAGTAGCACCCTTCGACTGAGGGAGGAAAGCGTACTGACAATGCATGTTTTTTGGTGCCTGTTTTCCCTGTGCCTGTGCGCGTTTGCGCCACCGGAAGGCGACAAGCAAGAGCTAAACTATTTTTCTTTCCTCTCCTGGCACCGGAATGTGGCTGGGATGGGGGAATCCTACCTTTCGCATCGGTTTTTGAGGGGAGAATTTAATAAACGACCACATTCTTCAAATTCCTCTGCGCTGTTCTTCTTACGGGATTGCTTTTCGCTTGTACGAAAAGTTATTCATTTTTTCCACAAGGTCCACAAAGATAAATAGCATCCACAAATTAAAACTCCCTCCATCCCGTGCAGTTTAATCAACGGTCACAAATCGCACCCGAAAAGGTTCAACATTTTAACTCACATGAAAAAAATAAAACTTACAGGCCATAACATACTTTCAAAACTCATCACCCGGAGGAACATTTTCTTTTCACTGCGGAAAAGTCCTCCCACCCGAACAGGGAGACCCTTTTTTTGTGTCAATATCGTGTCATATCTCGGGCTCACTCGTCGTCCTAGGGTGTCAACGCAACCAAACACTATAAGGCAGGGAGAAGCAAACCCCTCTGGCTACGTCAGGCGTTGGCAAACATTTTAATATCTCAAACATATTGTCAAGATACGATGGAAGCGGAAGGCGCAATCTGTTGATGACGGAACGGAAGTAGCACTTGTGGTGCGGGAGTGCGTCAGTGTTGAGGGTTGTTTTTTTTTTTCATTTCCAACACGTAAAAGAGCATCAGTTGTTGCCATTTGGAGACGAAATCTCGGCATTGATGTCACCACACAAAAGAATAGAATATATACACTGTCTGTGTGCCCCACAAGGTAGATGTTTGCTAACGTCTGATTTTGTTTACATTGAATTATTCTGTATACCAAACAATTCAGTTCTTGTTAATGCAAAACTCAAGTTATGTCAAATTTTGCACTTTTTACTAGTATAATTGTAAAGAATAGCATTTTGTTTGCTTGCCATTCTTTTGAGCTTGTATTTTAATTTGTGTTTCTTAATGTACTATATTTTAAATATTGAAATGGATTTCAACGTTTTGAAAAACTTTTAAAACTTTAAATTAAGGGACATCATTTTTTCAGTTATATATGTACGAATAATGTTTGATGAAAAACACATCCACTAAGTAAAATTTAAAAAAACTAGCATGCATTAATAGTCTTCTTGTTGATGTGAGATAAATTGTATATGGTTTGAAAATGTATAGTTTTGTGAAAGTGGGATCTAAAAGTATCACAAATATGTACACATGCGCAACGGCAGTCTAACGGATTCTCTGTTATGTAACATTTGTGACCACAAAAAACCACCCCCTCAAATATGTCTCCATAAACAACAACCTATGACGTCATCGTCGAGCAAAACGGTGCCCTGTTGTGTCCTAATTTTAGACTATCAAAGCTGAAGCCTGCTTTCCATCGCTGAAGGCGACACGCGCTAATCAACCCATACCGTAGAGAACGAATGATATCGAAAGAAGGAAAGCTCCATTTCCGTTTCCGATTCGATCCCACACAGCTAGGCAGTCGATCTTATGGCGCATGCACCGCGCCGAAAATTCTGCGCGCCAGCCCAGGGTCCTCGGAAAAATTCTTGCCCCAAGCCATGCTGCTCCCTTCTACAGCTTTTCGTCTTTTCTACGAACCGAAAGAATAGGAGCGATAAAGCTGCCAATGTTACAAATGGCGTACTTTGTAACCATCCTGCCCTAATGAATGGTCATCAAAGGAAATGTGCCGGGAGAGTAAAATTAATGGCGAATCTTAGCGAAGCGGCCCAGTTCGGGTCCTCTTTTATTATTGGCCAATTATGGAGGGATGACTATAAAGAAGGTTTTCATTTACAAACAAAGCTTTGCAGTGATGCTTCAAAGTAGAATTAACAACTTTACTCAGCAGTAGAACAATAGGGTTTGTAGTATTAAGTATATTTTATATCTTTGGTTAGAATTAACAGATATAAAAATACAAATGGTTAGAGGCTCTTACGAAAACTGTTTCCATCAAGGTTGTTATATCATACCAATGTTGTTAAAACGAATAAAGTGTGTAAATCCATTGCTTCAAAACTAAACTTAGGAAGTTTACTAACAAATTACTCATGAAAAAAGGATTTTAGAACAAAATTCTTAGGAATAACCGACCTCATAATGTCTTGCATAACGAACATTACATAACCACCTACGTCACTTACCTTTGGCCGTGAGTTTCGCCGTTTTGTCGGACAGTTTGTACTTTTCCACGTTTATCGACGTCATGTTGGAAGTGTGTTCTAGATAAATATAATATTGCAACCATGAAAACGGTTATACTTAAAACCTTTGTGATGCAGCAAGCTGCACGGAAAAGGTACGACTTACCTGAGTGTAGTTGTTTTTACTCCTTAAATAGTGATAGAAGGGGACGAATTAGATTCGTTCCTTACGATGCGATTTTTAACAGTTTGTACTAAACTCTCCACAAAGAGCGACACTCCAGTTGTACCGGAGGGCGTAACGATTATGTAACAGTGTTTGCCTAGCACATCGATCACAAGTCGAACACGCGTCGAACAAACGTGGATCCGTCGCTGGATACGGTTCACCCCTAACTGACCCCTGCAGACGAGCTTCGCAGACGAAAAGGCTCACAATTCCTTGAGCCCAAGGAACTGGAAAGTAGGTGTTGGTTGCACGACACTAACACATGAAGGCATAAAGCACTAGCTGCACGCACGTTCTGCACTGTATCCGGACGGACCAGAACTGATCTTCTCGAGACAAAACCGTACTGTCCGACGTACTCACGAGCTGTGACGCTGGGAAGAATTTTCCGACCGAGCAAAGCGCCAGACTTCAGGAATTCCCTGATTCTCCGAAGCGACCTCCCACACGGAGCCCACGGGAGAATGCATCCCCTTTTCGAGGGGTTTTCGTTTCGATTACGTCATCGTTTTTCGCACCACGAGAGAACGACTCGGGTCGAGAACCAACGCGCGCCCGCTCTTGCCACCCCACAACTGTCAGGACATTCACATCCATTTCCGACGCTGACGCCGCCGCCATCATGGATAAGGCGGAGCTAAGGAGCACGCTATCGTTGTGGTGGTGGCCGTACCCCGAAATGGGACTGGCTGACCGAGTTTCCACCGCACGCTGGGGAAAATGAATATTTTATGTACGCTCCATTCGGGATTGTGGGGAATTTGTGTGGGATTGTTCGATGCCTTTTGTTGGGAGAGGGGGAATGGAGGAAAGCGACACTGGTATGGAAAATCCAGCATGGATTCCGGTGGACGTCGACCACTGATGCCGTGACATTTCGGAAAAAATTGAAAAAAGGCAAAGCAAGGGAAAAACTAGTGTTCAGAAATCCCTTTTCGGATGAAAACTAAAATTCGCGGAAAGAACGGCTTTGTGTCTGTTTATGGCTGCAGGTGTTTGGGGAACTGACGCTAGTCTAAAAAGGAGCGATTTATGCAAACTGCTGCCTTCCGGCAACAACATCTTCGTGAGAAGAAAAAAGAAACGAACCCCACGCAAGAGGAGGAAAAGCCTGGTTGAAGGACAAAAGGAAGGATGCTTCAACGTAAATGAACCACTTTGTGAGGTTTTCGGCCGCTTTTTTTCGGTCACCGCGTGAAGTGGAGTCACATCTTTTTCTGCTGGCAATCATGCCGAGGTTTGATGAAAAAGAAACCACTAGATGACGTCAGACGAGCTGAAAATGGTTTGGAACAGTATTTTTTCGTCACATCCTTTTGCTAACCATTCGAAGTGTTGCTTTATATGAAGTGCTTGGCATTTTATCAACACCCAGTTAAATTATCAATTGTGTTACAAGATATATTTTTTTTTGTATTTCTCCATTTATAAGGCTAATTTGCCTTTCATGAGTGTAATAGCATTTTCTATTTCTTATTTTACTTTTAATGTTATTTCATTCACATTTACTTTCGTTCTAATTCCAAAAACTGTACATTTTCTCAATTTTGCTATAACAAATGAAGCATCCTATAAAATAAATTCTCAACTTAATTGTGTAATACATTTACTTCCAAACCCATAATGCCATCGCTTGCGTCATTCAATTTTCATTGGCGTCACGTGCCTTTAAATTCCTGCTGCAAATTAACCCATTTTCCGAAGCAATGCAAGTTTGCCGTGCGCATGCTGTATCTATAAAATTTGTCATGAACAAACACACGCCAGATGTCAGATCGGATTAGGATTAAAAAACGTTCTGTTCAGACGAGCACGATAACCACGGTATTGTAAGTGATCCACCGCTGCAAGCTTGTAGCTGAGAGCCTCCAAGCCACACGGTCTATAAAATCGATAAAGTGGTTTAGAAATAAAAAATTATGTGCGTTTAATGTTTACCACTTTTCAATGACGCAAGTGGCGTAGATTCCGTTGTAACGTCGTCTTTTCAGTGGAGCGTGGGGAGTGATGGTTGCAAAATCGATAATAAGCGCGATTGCAAAAAGTGGGTGTGTGCGACTATTTTCTAAGCATAATACTCAAGTTATGTTTACTTAGTAACAATACACGTCAACGACAAAGAAGTTTAAAACAAAAGTTAACCCAAGCAAGGAACCATTTTCATGTAAAGCTTAAAGTTAGTCACATAAAACAAAGTAAAGTAAAAACAAGGAAATTTGTTCTATTTTATTACCCTTTTCGATTTTATTGGATGACCAGAGTGCGCGCCTCAGTGGCCACAGATTTACCTCGCTGGGCAATATTGTGCTAGGTAAGTGCTCGAAAAGCTCCACCGGCCTCCCACACTACGAAACGATAAGGAAGCTTAGTCGACTGTACCGTGTTCTCCGTACACTCCATCAAATGTTTTGACGACCACTCATCAGCCTGTTGTAGACCTTTCCAGCCATATGGGATTCGCAGGCCGTATAACCGTGCAGGTGAGAACCCGCTCTGTTATCGGCGCTATC
The DNA here is from genome assembly GCF_943734705.1 of Anopheles coustani. Lineage (NCBI taxonomy): Eukaryota > Metazoa > Arthropoda > Insecta > Diptera > Culicidae > Anopheles > Anopheles coustani. The sequence goes on along the minus strand of NC_071289.1, from coordinate 68,790,046 downwards.
AGCGCTCGAATCGGCGTAACGTGAAGCCGATAGGGTCGATAATGGCAATCCGGACCTCCATTATCGGCCTGATAAGCCGATGGAGATTGTGGCCACTGCTAATCCACCACAAGGGACGGTACAAAAATCAGCCCCACGGCGTGCGACTCGAGCAGTGCCGATCGGCTTTACTAATCGTTTGCATGCGAAAGATTTGCTTGCCACAATCCACCGTGGACCAATTGAGTGTTTGTGTAAAGTAGCTGCACTGGTTTGCAAGCTGTACGAAATCGACTATCGTTTTGATCGTTTCATCTTCTGTTTGAAAAAATAAAATGAAAGTAAGTTAATAAACTTATCTCAGCCTATTTTGTCACGATTTGATTGGGCTGTGGATTGGAACAGTGGAACGAAAAACGGGTGAAATATTTCGCACGTCGCAAAATTGATTTTAGTGTGACAAAGAAAAAGGTCAAAAGCAAACCACCACCTAACAACGGTCAGTCGGAACAGTTGAAAGTAGCATCGATTTGTCCCGGAAAAGGAAATTGGGATGCCGTAATAAAACCGGTGTGGTGTCTAACGTAACCTTGTGTAGAGTACAAAAAAAACTGCGTCTCGAGTACTTCTGGCCTAAGTGTCGCAATTGAGGATAAGACCTGTCGACGGTGTGATTGTGGCGACAAATAAATCGGACAATAAATCAAAGTAGTCCGAGGTAAAATCATCATCGACAAATGGTGCAAATGATTAGAAGGAAATACAAGACCGTTCTGTTTACCAAAGGATTGACCGAGCTAGGCACTTGTGGAGTGATACTATGCAAGAGTTATGTTTGCATGCGTGTAGTGAATTTATTGACAGTATTAAATTTCCATTTTGCTATTGTGATCCAGTTGACTCATTTTTTTTCGAAAATTACTACCTCGTGATTCCTAAATATACTCTTTTGCATAACATTTTTTTCACAACTCCTAATAAAATGTCTCCATGCTCTATTTTGTTGGCATCTTGTTTGCTACACCACAAACAAACCACTTTTTCTCATCGAAATCAACCAAGTACAAACATGATGAAGAATGAACTTGTCGTTTGCCCGAGAACAATCATTTCCACGCAAATGAAGCTGCATTTGCTGGCAGACGAACGAGCTGTCCTCTTCTCAGAACGGAATGTTTTCCCCACAAAACAAAAATAAAAAGCTTGTGAACAAATAAAATCAATCCAGCGAAAGTTTGCTTCGTCGCAAACAACAAACAACCACGCAAAAGGAAAGATGTTTGGCGAAAAATCGTTGATCTTTCCCATGGAAAATCTTCTTCAAATGTATGAAGGTGTCGTCGGTAGTATATAGGGAAAATTTATTTTATTTACTCCCCGCACTGGCCACCCGCCCGGGTGGGATCCCGGTTAATTGAATCAAATTATCCACGCCCAATCTTTTACGGTGCCTTCGGTTAACCTGCTGGTTTTTCCCCGATTTTCCCACCCCATCTGTTTCAGTTGCTGGCAGCCGTTCGCATCGTCCTGGGATTGGAGATCCTCGCCCTGGCACTTTCCACGCATGCCCATGCCGAACTGCTGGCGGACGGTACGGCGCAGGATCAGACCGTCCCGCTCGCCGCCCTGCCGACCGCGTCCGGTGTCACGAAATTCAAGGATAAATCCCAGAAGCTGCCTCCGCCGGAGGATGCTAAAACGGACGACAACGCCGGAAAAAGCGTAGTTGTGAACTGGAAGCTGGCCTGCGAACAGCTCTGCAGGTAAGTACGGGAGCTCCGGCTCGCGTTGGAGGAAACGGTTCAAGTGACGGTATCGGGCAGGGTTGTCCATGGAGTTCTTCCAACCTTCCACCTTCACCATCCCGTGTGCATGCTGAAAGTGGGGTGATTTACATACGTAAAGTGGGCTGAGTGTGAAATAGTGTCCGCGTGCGTGAAATGATAAACGATTTCCCAACAAGATAACGGAACCCAGAAAGTTCTAGTGTCGATGGGAGAAGTCGAGCCGCTGGCGTTTTCCGCCAGGCCGCACATTAAAAGCCACCGTTTTAGATTGGAACAGGTCCCCCTCGCTTCCATTGTGATTATCCAACAATCAAGTGCTTTGTGATGTGTATCATATGGGGAAAATTAAACCAATTTAGATAGCTCTACCACACATTATCATTCAAATTGATTGTATGAGTCGAGAGAAGCTACGAAATGTGTCACGACCAAAGAATGTCTGAAGATGATTGATGACTCTGATGCTTGACAAATTGAATCGAGTGCTTTGTTGAGAAGCCGCATGCTTTACGGATAATACGAATAGATTTGATGTTGTTCAGAATTAGGGTGAAGGCTTGCAAAGGTAGAATCGAGTTAAAGAGGAAATCCCGACGGAAATTGGTACGGAAGTCTAACAAATAATAGACCATCGTTACACGATAAAATTAATATGTAATGTTAATCCTTGCTTTGTCTTATTTGATTCGAATAACTGTTTCATCATTTGTTAGATTATACACCGTTTTTCCACAAACATTTACGCATTGCGTTCCGGTGTGAAATGTTTCACGATTGATTTGCTGTTAAACCGTGTCGTTTCTCTTTCGGCCATCCACAATCGCCCTGTTATCTATCGGAGAGCAATAACGATTTGAACGCAATTACAACTGCCGGTAGCCACCATAAAAAAGATGCCAATTAGTTCGCGATTGTAGACAAACGGTTGGTTTGGTTGTCGTGTTTTTCCCGCAGCGAGATGGACATACAACATTAACTGTGACTCGCTGATAAAACAAAACAAAAATATCTATCAATGACTGAACACTTTTTGGCCAGCAGGTGACGGGGAAGTTAAACATCCTGGGCAGATTTTCATATTCTAGATAGGAAATTTTTATTGATGTCCTAATTGTTTGGTTGTTCTCTTCCTTTTCTCACAGTGCAGGGCTTGGCGGGCCCAGCTGCGGGGCATCCTGGCTACGGTCCACAACTACCGAAAGTAGCACACTTGTGGTGGACAATGCAACACTAGAGGGAGTGTGTCCTTCATTGTGCGCCAATGGTTTGGGTAAGTAAAGAATTAATCAATATTTTAAATATTGAAATGAAACGAAACACGATAAACGAAAAGAAAATGAAAAAATCGCGATGTAAATTTAAATTTTCTTAAAATACGAACATAAAAAATCGTACATGGTCCTACAATTCGAAAGGTCAACCGAGTGACGCCAACAGGCCGGGCAAAGGTTAATTTACAACAATTTCGATAAGAACGCCAGTCGTCCGTATGCCGAAGCAGCCTATTGCGGCTCATTGAAGGCTTACAATGGGATTAACCGATATAAAGTAATCCTACCTTCCGATTGGACTTTAGCGTAAATCAGACAGGAGGAGGAAAACAATTTGTCAAAAAGAATCATTTCTAAATACCGCACGATTAGTAATCATTGCCGATAAACGATAACAAAAATTGGCAAACGAATCATTTAATTAACTTGCTAGCACGTGCTTGTCGAGGTAACGTCAGGGTGCGCTTTATCGGGAACAGAGAGAAGGGGGATTAGGACTATGACGTTAAAGATTGCGAAAAACGGAGGGCTCGACTAAGCGATTAAACAAAAAGATTTAATTAGAAAAAAAATGATGAAAGTTTTAAACAAAACGAAAAGAATATAAGCCAGTAAATTAAGCCATAGGATAGCGATTAATGGACAACTCTTTCAACTCTTTCCCTTGACTTACAACTTTAGGTGTATCGAAGTGCAGCTGCAAAAGCTTCAAACCGAAGGTCCAGTTCAATCAGAATCTCGTCTGCCAGGCGTTCTGCAGCGCGATGAAGATCCAGCTGAACGGATGCAGTCGTTGCGACGGAACGAAGGGTGACGAAAGTTTCATGCAGGCGGTGGAGACCACCACGCCCAACTGGGACGAGCTGTGTTCGGTGTTCTGCAAGATGGGAGACGGTGGAACACTGTGCAACTGCGACTTGCCACCGTTCTTCTAAACCGAACGCCATCCACGGCGCAAACCGCACATCCACAATATAGAAACGCAACAGATCTGAGAGCAAAGCATTTGTTTCGTTTATGATTTGGACCAGGTTGTCTGGTGGACATACAACCTTCCAGTGGAGCGTGCAATAGAAATTCACACCAACAATATCCTTTGCAGTACAAATCGAAGTCCTTACCGCATGGTCAAGGACATGGCGAGAGGGAGGGAGAGAAAAGTAGTAAACTAGAAAGAAACAATGGGAAAAAAGATGATGAACGGAATGAGAGAAAATTTTATCGTAACATATCGCAGGTTCTGTGAGGCAGAGTGAACCACTCGCCACACGATCCTTCTTTTTCGCTCTAAGTTCCTTTGTCAGCTCAACTGCTAGACGAGACGTTTGAAAGGGGAATAGACCACTTCCAAATGTGATCGACACACCCACACGCAATGACAAAGATCACTCAAAGGGCTTCCAAACGAGAGTAACAACCAACAATCCGAATGATGTAAAGTTAGCGAAGGTTGAGCAACATAAAAGTTATCTAGTGCAATCCGTTTCTAGTACATCTTAGTCTAGTTAGAGGCTTTCAATTAGCAGTTTTACTTCTGTTTTTTTTTTTACATAAAATCTGCAAGATGCGACCCTAACTTCGAGCGAATCCATCGATAAACTCACACGATATAGTAGGAGTTCGATGTTTTTTCACGCTCGTCGTTAGTTGGTGTTTTCATTTATATTTCCTTAAAAATTACATACAAACGCCCTCGGTTGAGCACCGAAGCTCGGAGCGACCTGGCGTTGACTACCCTTCCAACGTGTCAATTTGTTTAGGATTAATTCCCCTGTTACGAACCCTGTTTTCTGCGAGCGGCGATTTTACGCGACGTAACAGCGGTGCGCTAGGTTTTACTTGCCATTAAGAGGAAAACGATCAAAATTAGTTAGTTGAGAACTGGGTTTTCCTCAAAATGTCCTATATCCAGCACCCGTTCCCGCTTCCCGAATCCTTCCACTCCAACCGCTTCCAAAGACTTATTCGTAAAAGAAAACACTCACACATTTGGCATCATACAGGAGGAGATCAGTCATCATTCATCCAATCATTGGCGAAATGGGGTAGGAGTAGAAGAAATTTTCGATTTCGTTCGAAATTCGAAGCAAGCAAATGCAGATTTGCTCATTGCTGTGAAAGACAATAAACAACCAAATAAAACTATTTGGAATGAAAGAGAAACGGAGGGAGATAAAAAATAAATTAACAAACGTAACCTAACCAGTATAACTAAATTGAATCGGAAAACAAATCCTTCGCTTTCACCCACATAATACAAATATGCGTGTATTCCAATTTCCCTGCTGCGTGTACACAACGTGTATTTATGAATGTTATCAAATATTGTACGACGTTTTGCGATGTAGTCCATGCTGAATGAGGCAAGGGTGGAACGTTTCATTTAAACACCGACACGAAGATCCGAGCGTTGCTCTCGGTCGTTCTCATCAGACAGTTTTAAATTTTATGCCGGGTGCCGATGTCGCTCAACTGAACTGCGACGACGACGCAGATATTAATGTTTGGATAATCGATGTGTTTTAAGCGTGCGTTGCTTTCGGCCGTCTTAGCGGCCACGAGTTAAACGGTATGGGTTTTGTGTTGCTTTAGGATCGGCGAGCGGGCTGGAGGAGAGCGCAGTGGCTATTACTGTACGCAAATCTGTAGCAAGGAGTGACACGTTACAGCACTGATTGTAGTGTAGACGGTGTTTCAATAAATGTGTATACAAAACTTTCTACAGTTTTTTTTTTTTAAATGATGTTCGAAAAAGTTCAATGCGTGTATGACACTTTGCGCACTCATAAACAGGCTACATTTTATTGTGTATTAATGCGCTCCCGAAAAAACCTATTTATTTAAGTAATTTAGCTATTCTTTTTAAAGTCTTTAACGACAACAATATGTAAATATAAAAGAGAAGCAATACTTCACTTTGCTATGGTTTTCGCCACTGATTTTCAAACTTAATACGATGCGCTGTATGTGTCAAAAATTACATATCCTTATCGTAGCATGGATTTGAAAGGAATTTGGAATGGAATGGGAGGCAATCATCTTATCAAAGTGTCAGTATCATAACGGAATATCTTGATTTATTCTATATTTAACTGTTAGTTTGAATTTCCTTCCGTGAATCAAACTGAGGCATGCGCGGTATGCAATAGACATTGCGCGATGTTTTCACGCGATGAAATTTAAAAGGCAAGTATTGATTCTTTCTTCAAATTTTAGTACACATTGAATCAACGCCACTTTTTTGTTATTCTATTAGTATTTTATTAATAGTATATGTTACACGACCGTCCGCTGTTCCGTTTATTAATTTTGTTTTCAGTTTTCTAAGAAATGGTTCCCTTTTTGTCAATCTGTTCTCTGTTTTCGTTTCACCTCCTTCCCTTTCTTACTTTTAATCAATACCTAGGTGTAATAATCTACTTATCTGCCACTTAAAAATAATATACACGGCCGCCTGGTAAACCATTACCGCCTGCTGAGGGTAACGTACGAATTCCCGTCCACAAACGGTGCACAGCAAGCAAGGGACGATCCGGTTGTAACAAAATTTTGCTTTGCAAAATAAATTCTGTACTAAAAAGGCTACGTTTATCAGTGATGTAAATGAAACGCTTTTTCACTCTCTAAAGCTGTCCAGCAGGTGGCTACGGACGCCGTTAGTAATTGCACAAACATTCGCTACACCGATATGGACGATAAGGACGGCTCTGCCAAACTCATTCCACGACTGACGACCCCAGCCAACGTTAGACACGCCGTTGTTGGTCACCGTATCATCCGAAAATCGCTTATTTATACTTCTTTCACACCGGGAACCTTCTTTTGCGTGAATCGACGTGCTTGTGTACCGTGGATGGAGAGTTGATCCTGTGCTTTTTTTAACCAAATTTGTACTGCCTCGTAGAACTGGACTTGCCATTGCCGTTCGCATGCCGTAACGGAACTGAACCTTAGCAGCGGTTGGGAAAGGGGGGTATTGAAATATACATACGCTCGTAACCTAACTGCAGCATTCGTTAAACTTACCCCTAAAATGCATCTCATTGAAGCAACATTCATCACCTCGCATCCTTTTCTAGCTATAAAACTCATACATTCATTCCGTTTATCTAACGTTACGACCACTCCTGCTATCTTTCCACTCCAACAATTAACATAAGAAGGCAACAAGCTAAAGCGTTTTTCCGTTTTCTTCTAGCTTACGCTTAAAGAGCTGATAAAGCAAACTTAAGTAACAAACGAGAAGCGGCTTGCGGTAGGGTAGTGTTTCTACACAAGACGGGTCAGGGTGAGCTTTCTGAGAAACAAGGAATCTTTTCCCCATTCCGTCTTTCCACAATCGGTTACAACTACCCTCTTCCTATCTCCAAACTATTTTCGTCCATGGGAATACTTTACAAATTTAGTAATTTCATATTTGTCTATCTTTTTCTTGTTGCTTGCTCTCTATTGTTTAATATCATCTACTTTTTATTGTTGGCAAATAGTGGTACCTTACCGCTGTCCCTTACACGCCCACACCCACACACCTTTTGACGTGCTGCTCCCTCCCTAAATTGCCGGCCGAATTCGTTAAACGCTTTCGTTTGATTTTTTTCACTTCTCCTGCTTCACCCATAAGTTACAATCAGTTATGTTATTAAGTCTTTTTTTCCTACTCGGGTATACTCGTACAAAAGAACACATAAACGCGTACGCGTGCATTACACGTACGCAAAAACTGTTCCTGCGTTTACTTGTTATACTGCTGTGTGCAGTAGTTTTCATCACAAACATTAGTGAAAGTTATTGTAACCGTGACCGCGAGCGCTTTAGTTCGAACGGTTTACGGTTTAGAGTTATGGGTAGGTGAATCTTTCCTGACTTTTTTGTTAGCGTCACTTGGAAGCGGATTTTTACTGGAATTTTGATGTTTAGAAACCCTTTCCTTACACCGTTTCGCTGTGCTCGAGAAATGGAATATCTTATCGTATTATTGCTTGAGAACACTCACAAGAAACGGGAGAAATAGCTGAGAGTTGAAGAGTAACAGGATAGTAAAACACCTGCACAACATACATGACCGGAGCTGCTGGATTATAGAATTTGTTCTGTATGTCTTCGATTCATTAAAATGTTCTTTGTTCTATTTTGTTTTCCTACTACATTTCTCATTGATTGAATCACATGAATGGAATGAGTCTGCCTAAAGGTTGTTGGCAATCGGTACAAAATTTGAAACAAATATTTTCAGACCATTGAGGTTGAAAGCAATTTTAATTGGTTTTGTTGTCCTGAAGTGTCGTTGATTCTCCCTAAAACAAATGCCTAGCTAGGGATGGCTTCCATTGTTAAAAAAAGCTCTTGGACTCAGCTACTTTATTTACATTTCACTGAATATGCCAAGATCGCATAAACGATAACAGATCGAACGAATCTGAACCAGAACAAAGAGAAGGGCTCTTACATTAGAACTAAACATGATTAACTAAACGGGGAAGATTAGAATAAAACAATGGTGAGTGTACGGAAATTGTACCGATTGAGGAAGTAAGGGAGGAATATTAATTCTACACGGCTACGGGCAGATGAAAATGTCGTCTGCGGTCGTTTTACTCGGCCAACTCGTCGATGCGACACCGTACGGCGTGCTCCACAACCTCCAGACTCGGGTAGTCGAGCTCTTTCACCAGGCAAAGGGTGGCCGACAGGAGATTTGAGTTCTAGAAAAAAAGGAACATAATATTAAACAATTGCTCAGTGGTGTCCAATGTGCGGGAGAACACAAACCCTACTGACAGGCCTTCGATGAACGCCAGCAAAGTGGTTAAGAAGTGCATTGGAGATAACACTAGCACTATCGTTGAACCGAGAGTCAGATCTCCTAAAAGAAAAGCGGGAAATAGTTAGTCTCAAAGTCTCAATATCATTTCATCTCATCACGGAGTAAAAAGTATGAAAACGAAACGATACCTATTTTCATTCCGTCGCCGATCGACATCCTCCCATTCGTCTCGCGAGTCCGGACCCTTGCCGTTACCGTTGCCATTCCTGTACTGATACAGTTCCCGCTCGTTCACCGTACTGCCGGCAATGCTGCGCCGATTCTGCTGATAGTTCGATTGGCCATGCTGTGCCGACTGTTGCTGCTGCGGGTGTTGCTGGGAATGGTGGCTGTTGGTCGAATGCTGTCCACCGTTGTTGTTATTGTGTGCGGCCGGCGACGACTCGTCCCACTCGGTCAGATCCATCTGGCTGTGGCGATAGTGGGCGGGCGGATTCTGACGCTGATAGTCCGATTGATAGTATTCCTGGGCGGGAAGGCGAAACGAATCTCGTTGAACATGTGTCTTGTATATGTTAGTTTGCTAAGAAGATTTGTTTCTGGGTTGCTCCTATCGATTATGGTTATTGCTCGTGTGCTGTATTTAACAGTGTTACTCGGAAGCATTCATTGGCACCATAATCGATAGGATTCAACCGGAGCCATCCAAATTCAACTGCAACCATCCGGATTCAACCGGATCCATATGATTGATTCAAGTGAAGCCATCCGGAGTCAACCGGATCCATCCGGATTCAACCGGACCCATTCGCATTTAACCGGGTCCATCCGGATTCAACCGGAACCATACGGATTCAACCAGATCCATCCGTATTCAACCAGATTCAACTGGAGCCATATGGATTCAACTGCATCCACCCGGATTCAACCGGATCCATCCGGATTCAACCGAATTCACCCGGGTTCAACCGGAGCCCTTCCGGATTCAACCGGACCATACGAATTCAACCAGATCCATCCGGATTCAAGCAGATTCAACCGAAGCCTTATGTATTCAACTGGATCCACCCGAATTCAACTGAAGCCATGCGGATTCAACCGGATCTATCCGGGGTTTTAACCGGATTCATCTGGATTCAATCGTATCCATCTGGATTCAACCGAATCCATCTGGATTCAAGCGGATCCATCCGGATTCAAATGGATTCAACCGGAACATTCCGGATTCACCGGAACATTACGGATTCACCGGAGCATTTCAGATTCACCGAAGCATTCCGGATTCACCTGAGCATCCGGAGTTTAATTTAGTATTCTATCTGATTCGGATGCGGTTTAGACAGACAATGTTCAATCTGCAGCTTACGACTGATAATCCGAAATTTCTTCCATTGGAGGATTGTTATTGGAAACTAATTTCAACACATTGACTCAACTAATCATAAATACATAAAACCGGTTAGTGCATCGTTGAGTGCATCTTTAAGTGCATTTTTCCATGAAATATTAGGTGTTGATCAAAACTAGAATAACGTGAATGAAGGCTTTGGCAATCAACAACCATTTTAATTACATAAATCATATTTTTCTAAAATTAAAACAAAACATAAGACATAACGTCACAAAACTACTTTTATCGGTTCGGTGCGCAGCTGAAAAACCTTTGATGCAATTACGATGCGGTAATAATAAATAAAACATCTCCAGCTGACCACCCAAAGAGCAACGCTGTTGTTGCTGCCTGCTTTTGCTGTCCACGTTTTGTTACGGTTTATTTACAACGCGGTCTAATTCTTCCCATTAATCACTTTCTGTGCGTTAACAAGCGCATAATGGGCGCTCTTCTATTTTACGGTCAGTTGGTACGGAGAGGAAAACCCAGGCACTGTGTTTATACATACGTTCAACTTCGGTGCCAGACTTTCCTTCTTCTCATGATCACCGGGTTTAACTCTTCGATAGATGCACCTGTTGCATTGGCGGTGCGTATCACCGATCGCAAACAAAACGTTAACAGGGTAATATTTATTTAACGCTTCCACCCTTCACCATGGTCGATTCCACATCGCAATAGGGTTTCCTTGCGGCGCAGACTCGGAAAGCTTCCTCAGCTCGAGCAAAATAATTACACCATAGTAATGTGTACGTGTACACACATGTACTGGACCGATTAATTTCCCGTCGAAAGAGGAAAACCCAACCGAACCATTTCTTCTTTCGATAAAGCGGCGATAGTCGGATCCGGCATTAATGAGGGTGAAAAAGATAGGGCGTAAGTGTAAAACAGGAAAGAAGGGCCCCTATTGAAAGCCACACACCGGAAGCATTGTCCACGCTTGGTTGACCGATCGAAAGTTGTAACGATTAACGCAGGGAGACGCGCAATCAATCGATGCATTTCTGATGGGTTTTGTTTTTATTCCTTTCTTTAAGTGCATTTTAATGCTCACCTTCATCGAGTGCGTTGACATGCTCGGTGCAATCGGGACCCGCTCTCGGTAACCCGACACCGGGCTGTCCTGGTCCGAGCCTGGCGATCTCTGTTATTTTTTGTTGGTGATTGGTGGATGTTGTTGGTGCACGGATAAATTTCATCCAAGGATGGTTATTGTTTTTTTTTTGTGGTTGAAGGTAGTGGTGGTGATGGTGGTGTCCATGATAGTGGTGCAAAAATGCGCGATCGTACAGAGAGAAAGTTGGATTATTGGATTATTCATACATAAACGTAAGTGAGTTGAATAAACGTAAAAAAAACAAATGACTCTCTCGTTTTGCTTCTTTCGGTGGCGAAAACCAACGACTGATCAAGTGAAAGACTTATCCCTTAAGTAACGTAATGTCGTATTCAAGCTGATTGGAAAAGTGGTTGGACAGATAAAGCGCACAGATAGGCAGGATAACTAATATATAAACTACCAGTGTTTTTCCTTACATCGTACTGCTGGTAAGAACCGCGGTGGTTGTTTGTGTTGTAGTGCGAAGAAGCATGCGAATGCTGTGGTTGGTGTGTCGGTGGTGAATAGCAGTCCCGATTCGGGGGAGTTCGCTGTAAAATATAATAAAAAGTGGAATACGGACAATGGAACGGAAGAACCGGAAGAAAACTGGTGTTGTGAGTAGTGTCGACGTTAAACGACGAGAAAAAGGGACGAAGAAGTGAAGCATTTGTGACTACAACAGTGTAACGGCAATGTGTAGGAAAGATCGATAGAATAGTGGTGCGCCAGTGACAGGGAGGAACAAACGAAACGAAAAAAGGAAGGATGCATGCAACAAGCAGGATACAAGTCCTCTAACTACCCAACGTTCCCCAACACTTACTAAAGATGCCCGAATGAAGTGAATGAAGTTGTAACGAACGGCAGAAGTGCACATGAAAAAAGGAGTGAGACATAAAAAAGCACTGGCTCAACATAAACTGGCAAAATTTACAGCCCTTCGAATGGAAACCGCAGCCATTCCGTGAGCTACCGTACCGGAGCTTTTTGCCAACGTCTGGCGTACTTTCGGGCCCTACTGAACATGCATGGAATGAGTGAACCATGTTTGGAGTGTTGCTAGCGGATATTCAAACTGCACACAGGATGCATTCGTGAAGAGGAACATTTCCTTCGGTAACTCAAAGCCATTCAGAAATAAAAAAAATACACGGAAAATGGAAACCCATCCATTCACAGCTCCCCGATTCCCAGGGGGGGACGTGGATCCTACTTTTCGATGGGGGGAAAAACGGAAGAATAATCTTCATTCGGAGATGCACTTTATTACCTGCAACGGTGAAGACGGAATCGAGGCACGGTCCGCCGGATCACTGATGCACTCGGATTCCGTATTTTCCGGGCTCATCTGCTGCACGGAGTCCCGGAGCCCGCAGCCGGCCAGCCATGGTGATGGTGATGGTGATGGTAGAAGTGGAAGGTTATTAGCAGACCCGTAGGTTAGTGGCAAAAGAGTCGTTCCCAGGGTTTGAGGTTAGATACGGACACAAACACAGTGGGAGACGGGCGCAGGCGACATGATGAGGCAAGATCGGTGATGGTTAGTGGACATGGAAGAAACATGAACAAGACACGTGAGATTGGAAACGGAACACAAATTAAAAAAAAATTGCATGGCGAGTGGGTCTGCGAGGATTTTTACGACGCTGTTAATCATATTAGAACTGTGGCTCCACATTCCTGCCCGGATCTGTTTTACTGTTAATGGCGTCGATGGGACACAGGATGCGGTTTCTTTACAAACCTCTATAACAGGACTCTGCTGACGATGCTGCTGCGGGGGCGGTGGTGGCGAAGGATCATCGTAAACCGGTTCGTGCCGAGGTTGAGCGACCGGCGCCCGCATCGCCTCGGCAACCTCCTCCGGCGTCACTTCCACATTGTCCAGCTTCTTTAGATTTGGCAACGCGCGCAACACTATCTGGCGGTAGTTTGGACCGGCACTTTCCACCAGTGGGTTTTCCTCCAGCCAAAGTTGTTTCAGTTTGGGAAGGTTCTGTAAGCAAACATTTAGGTAAATAAACTCGATTTGTCTAAAGATCCATGATAAGGGGGAAAACTCACCTGCAAATACACCAGCTCGTCGATGTCGGTTAGATTATTCTTCCTGAGGTACAGCTCCTGTAGATTTATGCAGTTTTCAAAATCCGCCAGCGTACTGATTCGATTCACACTGCGGAAAGGAGGAAAAAAATAGACACAAACAAATAAGTAAGGCTTTAGTCGAAATAGTTCGAAACATCCAACGTTTACAGGAAACATGCATTTTTCTTTGCCCAAGAACCCGAATCACCGGAAATTACCGAGAGCAGCACAAGAAGCGAGGTTGCTCGCACAAACCAAGTTGTGCATTTTCTTTATAGAGGCCGCACCGAAAACCCACCACTGGCGTGTGCGTTTCTTTGTCCGGCCCCGGCAAGATCGTCGCGGTTCAATCGGCGTAAGTTCTGCATTATTCATGATCGAGCCACAACAAGGCGCTTGCAGGCGGACAGGCAAACGCATCGGAATGGAACAAAATAGGTAAATAAAAAAGAAATACAAACGACCCGTAGACGGAGAGTGGGTTTTCCACGATCTTCAGACAGCAAGCGCCGGTCGGAAAAATCACCCAAGTTCAATGGATGGATCGCACTGGCGACTTCCGCACGAGTCGTTAAATGTTGACTAGAATCGTTTTTCTCACAGGTTATTTTTCATTTTTACTGCAAATAATTCGGGGAATTCGAACAAATTGACCCTCGGCATGTAGAGTTGGTTGGGAAATTTGTCCACGGATGGATTCTATGATTAGCGTTGAATAAATCCATTACGAAAAAGCAATTAATGGGTGGTCTGCCTGAGAATTTTGCTTGAGGATCTAAACCTGTCCAAACTTGTTTCAAATAATAACACATTAATGTCAAATGTGACTTAAGAAAAGGTAGGAAAAATGTCCAGTGGGAAACGTCCCACAGGTTGGTTGAATCATGGGGCAGAAAGAAAACAAAAAGATCCAAACAACGAGTCACGGATAAACTACTATTTTTGCAGTATTCTCTATTTCCACAATAAAACATGTCCTAAAGAGTACAAACAATGAGAGCAATTAAGAAAATTGTTTTCCCATCATCATCATCACCATCAAACAGTTGGCCGGAATATACAAAAGACAGCTGATTGATGCTAAGAAAATGAGGAAAACTTGGAAGAACTCATTGGAGATATGATACTAATGAGTTCTGTACGTTCGTTTGAAATGTGTCGAGTATTAACACTTACTTTTTCTCATTGATTGCTACTGAAAACCTTTGTGTTTTCCTTTCACACTATTAGTCAATTACATTTCTTCACTTTCCTGCGGGAAATGCGATACAACAAAAGACGCACCATTATTGCCCACCGTTTCCTTTCTTCTCGATGCACGAAAATTAAATCGACCCTTCTCCCTACGGTATTCGAGCGAGACCAAAATCCACGTGGAGCATTATACACGACGTTTGGGAATCAATTAACCGCTTCTTTCAACTTCTTGGCGCGAACGATGCAAGCAATCCGCAACCATCAAGGGAATGGAAAGTCCCGAAAGACTTGATAGCCTTTGCCCGGACTTCCCGGCACTTCCCGGGCCGCGCGACGCCGACGAAGGGCTTTAATGTTTGCTAACCATGCGAACGCTTAGTTGTGGAGCGAGCCCTAAATTGTGGCGTTAAAAGTCGAGTTCCAGACATCTGGGAGGGAGAAGATAGCAGCGCCGTTCGATGATCACGTAGAAGATAGAGTAGTTTCCTGTGAATGATTGATCGTCATTGGGCGCTAAACGAGGTGAAAGTAAAATGCAGCTCCAATACAGACGAGTGGAAAATGTCCGAGACGCTTTACATTTTACCAAGACAGATCAATTTCTGCCCCTAACGTATGAGGAACCCTATTGAATGTTTGCAAAGTGTATCCTCATTAAAGCATGAAATCAAATCGAATACAAAAAACTTTATCAATTACTACACTCTTTTTTTCCAATACATTATCAACGAAGTAACTTTTGTTTAGTCCCGAAAAGTAGGATCGCGGAATAGACGCAATGTTAAGTTGAGCGGTGCAATTTTTCCACAATAAACTACAGCAGGAAAGTTTATGGCGAATGAAGCCCCAAAACCACGACGATCAGCAGCGGCCAACAAAGATTTATTATCGGAAGCATCAACCGAAAGATCAGCAACAAACTAAACCGGTTCAGTTTGAGCGATCGCTTCCGGAGATCCGGGGAACCAACGGCCGAGTTTTCGACTCTAAAATGGTCGAATTGATCCAACAACGGTACTATCGGCCGGGGAGGTAATGAATGGTGCCCGATATAGAGTAGGTGATATAACCTACGATGCCAATAAAGCGATTACGGCGATCGATCAGATATAATCTACATTATCTGGGTTTGAACTATAGTTTCCTAACCCTGCGCGAAAACGGTGGAAATCAGTTGCTGAACCTGAAAAGATGCGCCTCTTATGGTTCGTTGCATACAAATTCACTGCACAATTAACTGTTTCAAGCAAGCACGCAATGGAAAACTGTTCTTAAGGTTCACGGCGAAACTACGTCAAAACCTATAGACTCCCTTGGGGTCAATGGACCATAATACTGTTGCACAATATGCTCCAAGTCAACTCTTTTTTGAGGCACGAGCCGTGGAGTTGTGTGCAACAGAACCAACACCAATTGACCAGGCTTTCGAGACCAGGCCGGTCCCCAACCAGAGCATAATTGGTTTTCTACTAAGGCGTCGTCCGGCGACACGCCGATTTACTAAAACCCGGAAGTGTCGTACCTTGCGGTCCCGCGTGTCGCGTTAATTGTGAACAAGCGTTGCGAGACCTTTTCTGGTCATTCTCTCTCTCTCCCTCCCTCGAAGCATAAAAGGATTGAAATAATTAATAACTGGATTTCTGCGCACCGGAGCGAACCGTTCCACACTGTCTCGGCGACGGAAGGAAGTATTAGCAATGTCGAATTCATTTCACTGTTCGTCGGGCCAACTCTCCCAGTCTTCCGACCCGTTTTCCGACAAACTGGTCCCTTTTTTTATTTTCTTACGACATGGCTAGCGGATTGGGGAAATGGATACCTAATGCTCTTACTTTTCCGCTAAGCTTGTATCAATTTCAAGTCTCATTATGCAAGCGCCGGTTTAATCTAATTAATTTTCCCGTACGAACGACGCCAGGTGGAAGTGCAAAGATTTATTGAACGACCCCAAAGTGATGGCATTCTTTTGGGAGAAAAAAAATCAAGGGGATATAAACATTCCGAGCGAAACCAAAAGTATTTGATGAATGAATTTGATAAAATTTAAATAACTACCAACAACGAAAACTAACTTTTTTCGTAATTGGGCGTAAAGGGGTGAACATTTCGGTTTTCTGAACATTTTCAACTATCGATACATTTCAACCATCGCTAACAATTAAGTCCAAGTTTCGGTGTCGTAATCTTAACGTTTACGTCTTCATACGTACGGCTCGAAAGTCGAATCACGGTGTAACATAACCTACCCCGCATCACAAAGCATATGAAATCGGGCGAAACGCACATCTTTTCCACCCACCGAGGTGGGCGAAAAACCACCCATTCAGCAACTAATGTCCATTTCTTAACGCACCGCATTGATACGACGTGAGGCGGAAAGAAATTGTTTTCCACAAGCGGTCCTAAAAACGATCGACGTGTGTGTGTCGTAACGCAATGCCCACCCTCAACCGAATCCGAAGACATAACCTTTATGAACAGGACTAATGTGGCTCTTGCTTATAAATCTCACCATGTGCTGGTAATAAAATAACTACATCCTCCTGTAATCCCCACCACCGGATGTAGGAAGAGAATCGCACGGTATGTCGTTGCTCAATCAACCCAACAATATTGGACAACGTTTGCAATCAATTCGCAGCGCTCCTTTTAAGGAAAATTGCAATCGCTCGGAAACGCGGCAAAGCAAAACATCACAACAAAAAAAACATGAAACGTTAAAGAAAGTCCCAGCTCGTCCAAGGCAACGGTAACTTCCTTTTGATTAGTTCGACAGAACTGATTACTTTCCCGTACAACGACTCGCGCGGGAACGCGTTCCCCTCAAGATAAGTGGTAGTTTATTGAAAATTATCCACAATCGAAGCGCCCAAAGGACCCGAAAGGAACAAAAAAGGGCAACCGAATGTAGACACCGGCGATGATGACAGCAACGGTTGGCAGCGTTCCTAAAGTGGATATATGTGGTGCTTTCACCATTTCCCTCGTCGGAACATTTGCCTACCCCGCCATGGTTGATGATTTTTCCCTCTTTCCTCTTCGCTTTCCAAACTGGTCCCGGGAGTTTATTTATGGTCAACGTACACACATAATAGCGGCAAGCGTCATTATCTGGCCTATTACAAATTTATCGCCAGGATCGCGAAACTGCAGAGGGGTTGCCGGGTTTGAAAACGCCGGCTGGAGGCACTGAGTGTCGTATAAACGATGGCCCTGCCGGGAAAGTGCACTATGTCATAGAAACGTTTATTAAAGAGACCACTTTATGATCCCGTGGAGGGAAGAAGAACCTACGGTGCATCGATGGAGCGAACAGCAATTGCAACTGCACTTACATTTCCCGCGGTACATTGCATTTCCACTGCGGGGCCATTTTCTGCCACTCGCACGTATCGACACAGACTCCATCAGACTCCGGTTGATTTCCAGGCGGAACCATTTTCCGGATGCATCGGTGCCAAACGGACTGTTTCCGCGTTCTAGTGCTGCCCGTCGGTGCCGATGCACCGTGACCGAGAACCCGTGCCGTATCTGATCTGCCCACAATGTGTGGTCGGGGTCGAGTGGCTCTCAGCACGGTTTTGCTGCTACGGTCTTTGTTTCGAGCGCTCGAATAAATTATGTATAACATACGTTGCAGACAATGGGAAACTTCCGTGGCTGGAAGACGGAGTGGGGGGCGGGGGAAGGTTTGTTTTATGTTGGCTGTTGGCACTGTTGCTCTCGTTATGCTCGCTGGCTGAGTGCATCGTGACATACAGAAGCCACAAACACGGCTCATTTTTATTTAATCGCTTTCGTTTTTTATATCTTCAAGGTGGTAATAAGAGTTGCCTGTGTGTGCCAATAAGATTAGAAACACAAGAAAAACTCAATCAACATAAATCGTCTTAATTTCAGTGAAATGTGTATGAATAAATTTCTCAGCATCGATAGCTTTTCCGACTGATGATTGACCACACGAAATTTGAAATATTTAATTGCAAAATAAAATGCGATGAGATTATTATTATTCACCTTCTTGAACTAAGACTCTCTTATACCAAGAATTAAAATAATAATTTTATGTGTTTTCAATATACAAAATATTTTTCATAGTTACTAATGCCAGACCACAAATGTTTATGAAATAAATATTTACATATTTGCTTCTTAAGGTTGAACAATTCTATCAAATGTATTTAATGCATGAAATGCATTGCCATCCAATGAAATGGTAGTTTTTATGTATCAACAAATAATTCAAAAATAATTTCTTTTCAATATTGATAATAAAGGGTGTCCCCGAAAGTATGAGCACGATTTAAAAACTAGGTAAAAAATAAAACCTGTGCCAGAAACTGAAGTTTTGTTTCATAAACTGTGTTTGGGTTCTGTTCTGGACTATTTGTGAAAAACAAAAATTTAAAAAATTTAATCGTATGCTACATTAGATCTGTCGCCTCTGATATGGCTCGGCACAGACTTGTCGTGAACGGTTTTCGACAATTTTGAAGGGTTTAACAGTTTTTTTGAAAACTGTTGATGTTTTCCGCAGCTTTAACATGTTTTATCAAGTGTGCCTTCGTTAGCGCCCAAAACATCTCAATCGGTTTGGTCTTGGGCGACTCTTCGTCGAACTGATGCATGAGGGTTGACCACACAGCAGCTTGTCGTACAGCTTCCGGGCCCGATGTTTAATGCATGCAGCCTGATTTGCCCTCCCTTTCGATTTCTTTTGGTTTTTGTACCATTTTAAATTCAATCTTGCCTTGTCTCATTGGACGTTACTTTTTGAGGTACCCATTTGTTGAGACACATCGCGAATGGAACTTTCCTATTTTTGCTTGAATGCTTTTGCTCTTTCCCGGTTCAACTGTTGGTCGATAGGACCAGGTTTTTGACCACTTTTCGGCGTATCTTCCTCCCGAAACTTTTGGATGGCGGTTCGTACGGCTCCGATACTCACACCTACCGATTTCGCTAATTGCCTTAGCGAAATGTTAGGAGTCGAGCACCATTTGTGCAGAACGCTTTTGCGCTATTTGACGGAAATGACTCGCGTTTTAACAGAAACGGTTGAAAAAATTAGTTTCGATGCATTATCTAGTAGGTTTGAATGTAAACAATCAAACACCCGAAGAATCAACTGTTTGGCGTCATCCGTTTTCCAGAAACGTAATTTAGAAATCGTGCTTATACTTTCGGGGACACCCTTTAATATGGCGGTAAAGCTTCAATCGTCAAAATCGCGGTAATTCTAGTGTTACTACAAAAACTTACAAAAAGTACATTTTTAATACTCTAAAACAGAAGAATATAAGTTTAATGTACTTTTTTGCATCGAGGATCAACAATACAAGTTTAAGATTTTTTTTTTTGTCAAATCTCAACACTATTATCTTTGAAGAGATTTATTTGTCAAATTTTAACACCTTTTTTATTATTTTCCTGAGTTATGGATCTATTGTAAGCCTGAGTGGAATATGCTTGTATTCAATATTAGAGCAGAGACCAATAGATGATGAAGAAAAAGAAACTAGAACGACTAAATCGAAAGATAATCTTGTCCCGAATGATTGTATAAAAATTAATGTTCACATCGGTTCAACAACTCTTGCTAGAAGATCGAGCCCTTGAAGCGCAAATGAGGCAACTTTCTCATCCGGACCGCGGCTTAACTTGCCACACCGGATGGACCGCCACAAAAAGCCCCATAAGTCCCCCCTCCCCTTCCTCTGAATGGGCTTCTCGATCCTCTCAGGCAACCTGCCGGAAAGGGTTATTGAATTAACATATCAGCTGTTTAACAACGCTGCATACGATTAGCCCACATCGCAGCCAGCCGGCCACGACCCGTCGTTGGCCGGAGACGAGTTACCACACACTTTCGAGGCACCACAAAATACAGCATACCACTCTGGCGTTCGCCACAAATTTGGAGCTTCCAATTCCGGTCAACCTTTGCCAGTCTTTTAATGTTTACAACTGCCCAAGTTTCCAACTGCGGACACGAACGGGTATGACCTTCTCCGGCACACTCGCGGTAATTGTATGTTTGCACTATTGGGAACGTAAACACCCACTAAATCACAGGACTCGCGGCGGGCTCGGTGCTTTTCGCGTGCCATCGCGCCGCACTTTGGGGCCAAAAGAAACTAGTTTCAGCTCAAGGTTAGACAAATAGTAAAAAAAAAAACCGGGGGTCCTACTTCGAAAGTGGTCGTAGGACTTTAAAAGTTGGCAAAAGGAAAGACATTCGCGTTGCTGTCGTAAGTGCTTAGGGAAACGCTACTATTTACGGAAATACCATCCAATGGGCGGAGGTCAGTGACATGGTACACAATTTTCTCCACTTGGCGCACGTTCTAGCGCTTCGTGAGCCAGTCCAGAATTCTTTCTCATTGCTAAACTAAATGTAATCCATTTGACAGGAAGCAAAAAAACGCATCCCCATTCACATCAAAAACGAACATACACATAACAAGGAACCTCGCCAGGAAAAACGGAACTCGCGCGGAACTCGAAAGCACCATTATCAGATAACTTTGTGTACCGCCGACCCGCGATGTGTTTGTGTATGCGTGTGTTTAACGAGGGTGTTTTATTGTAGCCTTTCTGTTTCATTCAAGAGAATGTTTTCCCTTCATATTTCCCTGCCTTTGCTTCCATCTACTGAAGCAACTACCATTCCGTAGGTCCCTTCACTCGAAATCGATGTAAGTAACCTTAATTTGATATTCATAATTCATTAGTTGAATCAATATTTTCCTGGCCGTGGTCGCGAGTGTGCGTGAGGACTCGACCGCGGTCTCCACCGGGGACCCGGGACTGGATAAAACGCTGGTTGTTTCACGCTTTGCCTAGGAATCCGTCGAGATCGACACACATGCAGGGTCATAAACGAAATGTCGAATATAAGCCACGGCAAACAGTCGCGTTCGATGGAATATAGCTGGTCCCATGATGACCGACCAAAGGCGATAGACACTGATTGATGACTAAGGATTGAACCGGATGACAAGCGACTCGCCGGGGCTGAATGTTTGCCGGGAAAACTCATCATTTAATAAATTGACGCTACCGAACATTTCACGCGAATGACGAAGACCCATGCATGCGGGGATATCGGAGTTCGGAAGTGTTACCATCATTTGCTTCGATTTGCATGCAACGTGTGGGTGATTTATCATATTCAGCACTTTTACTTCCTTTTGCCCAGCTGAAACGAATCAAATGTGTTCCAGAAAGGATTGGAAACTATTATAGCCATTTGCAAAGTGACTCGTAATGGAGGGACCATTTGGAGTTACAAGTTTTTTGAGCTTAATTTTTCTGAAAACCCGTGGTTAAAAAATTTATTATCTTGTGTTAACCCTTTCAAGCCCTAGGCTTGGTGGAAAGTGGAGCTGTGTGTGTAATTTGTGGTCTAAAACAGGTTCTTACAATCGAGAATATTCTAAAAAAAATTTTTAAAGTACATGCCAGATACCGAAAACCCGTTTTGTAAAATTATGTTTTTTTTTTATATTAACATTAATGAAAAATACACATATTAACTACGAGCGACAATAGTCCGCACATAACATCTATTAATAATATTAACAGTATTAATTTAATACTGTTAAACAATTATTTCCAATCAGTTATTCTTTATTTATTTATTTTATATCCTTCTCAAGGAGATTCGATCAATCATTAATAAGTTAAATATATCGTAGAGCAATTATTCACATTTGAACACACTCAAACCAATAACCGACACCCAAAACTGACCTTCGGTAGCCTTAAAAGGAAAAAAGCAAACCTCTCTACCATATTCAAACATCCCTTTAGTGTAAGATCAAATTACCCCTTTCAAAATGCATCCTGCTCGCGTCGTGCAGGAAATAAACATACTCCTACGTGCGCCAAATTCATTTCATATGTATCTCCTCGCACACTCAAGGTCGCCTCTGCCATATAAAGTAGTGCAGCGTAGAGTAGGTACGAGGGATGACCTAAGAGCACTGGTGCTGCCTTTGGTCGAGTCCGCGAGGGGGTTGGACACTAACGGTCAAGTGTTGCGGCGTAATAAACAGTCGCGATTAACACCGCCTTTGCATGCCAAAGAGACGCGCGAAACGACGAAACTCACTGACTCAAGAGGCTATGGGGGAAAACAAAACAACACCAAGCCGCACGATCGCGATCGCGATCATCCCCGACACGCGATGTCGAAGATGAACGCACACAAAAAAGCATTCAATTGCGCGCTGAATGTTTATGATCGACGGAAGTGTAATGTTTGATTGATTGGCGGGAAGCTTGGGGCACATGTGGTCACAAGAGGGAGGGCAACAAACGAAACCAACCCATCTGGTATGTTTCATTCACAAACTTTTCCTACGACACCCGGACCGGTGCCGTTGAGCTCGTCGGTGATGAGTCTTTCTAATTCCGTTTCCATAATGAACCACAAATTGGTCGTTAACCGTTGCCCGCGGGTTCGTTATGTTGCGGTCCCATTCTTTCGTGAAGGGGTTTTTTTATATAGATACTTTAACATACGGCTCAACTGAACTATTTTAACAACTCCGCACGCATCTAAGCAACGATGTTACAACACGAGCGTGTCGACCGACCACCCGCCGAACGTGGTGTCAAATGTTTTGGGTGAAACAAATTGAATTACGACCGATCTATGGCGCGCAAAGGAAACAACAAGAAAAACTCCAACTTTGCCCGCGCCCAAAACCAAAAAAGACCAAAAAACTATGTGGATGGAATAGAAGGGAAAAATTCAACGCACAGCATAGGACAAAGTTTGAAGCATGTTTAATGGATCTTTTGCAATCGACACCCGAGACCCACACCGGGGCTTCCACTTCATTTCTATGCTCGTGTGGTTCGTTTCGTAATTGAATTGTTTTATGCTTCGTGCTTCTGCCCAAGGGGAAGGGAATCGTGAGACGCACGAAAGAGGAGCTAAAATAAAGTCACCTTAATGCATGGGCCATTGCTGCTAAATCTCATTAAATGATTCCCACGAGATTTCCACACGTATTTCGGATAAACGACTGGTGGTTGATGTCGGCCCTGGAATTTAGTGATCTATGAGAGTTTTCAAAACAATTTATCCTTTGTTTAGGAAACTACTCAAAGAAACATAAACATGTAGAGAAAAAAAGTTTTTTTGTAAGAGACCCTCATCAAATCTATCCTAGACAACAAAATTTGCGATATGCAACATAATACACAGCCCGGACGTGAGGGAACTAGAACCATCAAGATGGCCAAAACCTCATGATAATGACCATTTCTTCTATGGGTCGTGACGTACCCTTCCGTAGATACCGAGCGATATTACCTGTTAAAATAAATTGCTCGGACAGCGAGCGAGATGAAACCCAACCGACGCCTTCGTCCAAGAAGGAAGGATCCAACACCTCGCCGCCTTTTGCGAGCCAACCTTAACTTGGGGCCAAAAACCTGTTCCCAGCCAACACACACTCCAACTCCGGCGACTCCCGGCGAGCCAAGCCAAAAAAGGAAAGGTTGTGGAAGCATCAGTTTCAAAATCAAGGTTGCCACAAGGAGTCGCGGAGGTGCGTGTTTGAGCGAGTGCGAGATCTTGCGGGTCGGTCGCAACCGGAATTCTCTAACCAAACCAACCTACCCCCTTCCCTACTCCCTTTTCCCCCCACAGACGATTGTCACAGCAACAACCTTTGGTGATATTTGCGTTTTTTGCGTGGGTGTCCACCCGACCCGGGGGACGACGGAGGGTTTGAAGTTCGTCGGAGCGATTGAGTTTGTTAGGCACGCTGTTGGTGGATTGACATGGGCTGTAGCTATGGAAAGGTGACTAGGCATTAGTTGCGCCGCGGTGACGGCTATGGTAGTTCCTAGTTTCAGCGTCGAGGTGTTCCCTCGGCTGCCATGACACAGCCGGACGGGTGGACAACTTGTCCCGGTTGAACGATGTTGATTTTACAAAACAAAAAAAAAGCGACAACTATTACCGACCACGGAAACGAACCGGTTCAATAAAACGAAGAAAAATGCTTCAAACCACGAGCGAGCCGTTACTCGGGGTGCTTTTTATTTCGACCAGTTCCCCGACGATAGTCCCACCGCAAGACGCAATCGACACTTTCACTATCTTCAGAAAGTGTGAGCACAGCAAGCAACCTCCAGCAAACGCCACGCAATCGTATCTGACTTCACCAGAAGCTAGCGAGTTCCTGTATTTATGCTGTCCCCAAAACGAGTCACAACTGGTTGAGGTGGTCGTGAAAGTCTTCGCCATTTCTCTGCCCCTCCTGAGCGAGCAAGGAAACGACCGAACGTGGAGCAGTTGCGATGATCGTAATCTTAATTCTCCGGTTAATGTTCGTTGTCTATTCATTTATGCATTCACGTCTTTGTAGAGGGAAATTAGGTTGGTTCGTCGGAGATCGACAAGAGCAAAAGCAGTACGCCGTTGTATGTTAGTGTCAACGAAAGCTAACAATATTAGACTTACGTTTTACTCATAGTGGATGTTTAGTGCCCTAGCAAAGTTCTAGCAAAGTCTAGCCCCTGACAAAATAACCTTGCGTAGATTAAGACTTTATAAAATTAAAATTCAACTTGATCTCGGTTTTTGGCAACTTGTATATGCAACTTTATAGCAATGGGACTAGTGTCGTGCGTTATGAATCTTTCGGCGCGATTCATTCCTATGAATCTTTTACCTAAGATTAATTCAGATGGATTCATAAATCTTTCGGGATTCGAATCTTCAGACGTTTATGAATATCTTTCGAAACCCTAATGAATCTTCATGAATCTTTCATAGATATATCACGAATCTCCATGATTGTTTCATAGGTCTGGATGATGCGACCAAAAAATAGGAGGTCCTTCTACGCACCTTTTTTGCTCATCATTTTTCATCAGCTGATGAATCTTTGAGATTCATGAATCTTTCATTAAAAGATTCATGAATCTCTAAACAGCAAAGAACCATTCAGATTCATGAATCTGAAACTGAGCTACACAACTCTAAATGGGACACTTTCCAACAGCACCCTTCATGAGGATCTTTTATTAAATCGAATCGTTTTTCGTTTTAAAAACGTAAAAATAAAGAAAGAAATACCTTAACTCTTTTCAAGTGCTTTTAAACCGAGAAGCAATTAAATTCAGCAAAATGTATTACTAACTGCTTTGGAATTTCTTAAAAATCTATCAATTACTACCTTTTTTCGAGCGCTTGGAATAAAATCAAAATAGTCCATTGAGATGTTAAGTAGTTTTATGTACGTATCAATTATCGATTCATTATCTTACAATGTTTTTGTTTAACTGTTTGGTCATAAGGAATTGTTTATTTCACTCATGATGTATAAATTATCGTTGTTTAATTTAGAAAACACACCTCATGCAGCTGGTTTTTAGCAAGCCAAATAAACGCTCATCGAATGAGTGCGTATCAAATCGATCAAAATCAACAGCACAGCGCTAATTATGCCAGCTGTTCAAATAGCCACTCTTATCACCTGCAATCCCACCCGAGACACCCACCCACCCACCATCTCAACCCATCAATTATGTTTAACTCCATTAATTAACAACCAAAAACCGGCCACATCTTGCCGGGTTTCTCTCTGTCCCGCCCTCCCCAAAGATAGCTTCGTCTTCATTAACAGCACTTTCCTCGGGGCCCCAAGTTTATCAGAGGGCCTCCCCGGTTTTCCTTAAGGGCGGGTTTTTTTATCTCCTTTTAAATTTCGAGATTCACAGCACCGATAGTGGAATGCGCTTGAGCGATTCCTCAGCATAGGAACTAACCGAGGAACCGCACCACGAATACGAATGCTTCTTTCACTAGCGTGAAAGTCACATCTCCCTCCCCCTTTCCTTTAGATCGCCCGAGTCCTAATTATCATTATCAAAAGCTTCACCACCGGCGAGGAGCCAAGACGGGCTGTTTTTCTGAATTTTTTATCGTAATCTGCACCGCGGAGCGTAGCGTAACGCTTCAAAGTGCTGATGCCGTTGTTGATGATACAAGGAGAGCCAAAAGGAATTCAACACCATGCGCGGGACTGTCCTCCGGTTAGATTACAACCCTGGGGGTGGAACGGAGTATGCAGAGATGGATGAAAAGTTCTTTTCTCGTTTCGATGCGCACGAGAAGAGAATCGCCCGTTTAATAAATAGAAAAAAATCCATGTTGAGTCTAATCCAAGCATGAACACTTTTCAAGCGGACGGAAAACACAGCGAGCTTTTCACACAAAGGAAAAGCATTTAACTGACGATGTGTTGCAATGAGTAAACGCTGTTTGTACAACAACGAAGGTGCTGGGAGGATGCATTTTGCATCCCTTGGTTTATCGAGAAACATTGTATTTGAAGCTTGTAATGTTCGAGCTTTCTTAGACACAGAATAGACACACACACATACACATCAGGAACAAGGGTGCAAAAAATGAAGCGATTACACCTTGCATGACTAGGTCTGTTTTTCCTACCGCAACATACTTTCCTTTGAGCGCCGCGGGACAACGTATGATTTGTGATGAAAAGGAAATGAGGTGTTGTTTCTTTGTTTCCCTTCGGCTAGGAATTTCGCGATCGAAAGAAAATGATACTAGAAACACAGTTCTGCTGCAAATATGTTTGTAACGACGTGCTGGCCCTTCCCAGCATTGATCGCCCAGCGGAGAAGGAAACGTCGGTCCGTTTGACACGGTTTTCCATTACATGGCGACGCGCACAGCTGTTCCCTCCGATGGGCAAACACTAACCCTAATTGCAGGTTCGTGCGGTCGACATTTGGCGCCCAAAAGCCCCGGTTGGAGTCCAGGGAGCCACACATTTATACCGGACGAAAATACGACGCCGAATCCGTTCGACTCGTGTGGCCTTGGTTTCATTTCTGGCCGTGTCGATGATTTGTGGGGCAATGTAATGCTAATTTTCAATTTACACGTGTTTTCCTCTTTTTTTTTTTGTTAACTGTACCTTTTCAAGGCAACATTGCTTTAAGGAGACCCCAAAAAAGCAAATATTGTGAAATTGAACCAATAATGCTATAGGTGCGAGACAAGATTTGTTCTTCCTTTACCGGCAAACACTGTGTAGTCATAATTACAATTCCCAGAAGGGACCTTTTAAATATGGCGAGTCCGCAGGCCTCCTTTAATATGTACGGGAGTGCTGCCCAAACCGATGACGTCCGATGGCACCGAAAGGGCGTGCCATCGTTTGGCCATCGTTTAGCCAGGCAAACAAACGACGCAGAACAGCTTTACAGGCCTGTCGGATAAACGTTCTTTTCCTCAAACCGGCCGCACACACTCGGGAGAAGTGGAAGATTTTCATGGTTTTTCATTCGTATAAAGAAAAAAAAAACAAGGGAAAAATGAAACACAATATCGATCCGCCCAGGAAGGGGTCCACTTCAATCCTTCCCAGGACAATCGAGTGTGTCATTCAAGTGTGGTTTCCAGTAAGGCTTGTCGTGATGATCTTTGGTAAATGAAATTTAAAATTTTTTATCAATTTCACATAGGTCACCTCTAAAAGGAACTCGATCAATGATTTAGTTGTTGAGGAGATTGTTTAAAAAAAGTCCCATTTAGACAGCAAAAAATATTCCAACTTAACTGGAATGACAGATCTTTCATTAATAATAAAAACATTGTCATGTTCTCAAATTTGTTACCACTTACATTTTTTTATATTACACGGCGAGCCTTGGGGCATTTTAAAGTAAATGTAAAATGAAGAAATACCTTTGGAAATAATTGTCTAATAAAATGAAAGTCAGATATCAGCCACCTTACGCCAGACTCTGGATGGAATGACGAGTTCTGAGCTAACCAAGTACAATTTGGACTTTGGATTGCTTATTTTGGAAAGACAAAACAGTGGTCGTTAGCCCAATTTGTTTGAATAAAACGAATGCGGAAAAAGCTTGTAGTTCTTTTTTCCCAAATTGAACCTACAGTTATTGGATGCATGAAATGCAGTTGATTTTTTATGTATATTTTATTTTATATTTTATTTTTTATTTTTTTAATCTCTCTCTTTCCGCCCAGAACACAAATATTGCCCAGCAAACCGTGGGGCTGGGAGAAAGTTGCCCTTTTGTCCGGAAGCAATTTCCGCGAGCCCTGCGAGCCTTGACTCGTGTCGCGAGACCTGCGCCATTAGCGTGCCCCTGCCGTGTTGCAAACGGCGTGGACAAGTGTGAGAGCATGAGGGTGACATCATTCCAACACTTCCTGATGTCCGCAGTTGGTCGGCATGGCCCATGATGGTAAGACCCACCCCCGGCGGATGACGAGAAGTATGATGATGTATGACAAAAGAGCTGATGCTGAAAATGGTGACACAACGAGAGGCAAACTCTTTTCTCTAGACTTTAATCCACGCGCCACCACCGTGGTGAGATCATTCGATGCGAGTTTATACACTCCAGCATTCCCAATATCGATCGCGTTTTATTGAAGGTGTTACCTCTTATATGGGCGTACTTGATTTGACGGGTTTGCAAAAGCGTACCACGTTATGTTTATACTTCATTCCCACCTCGATGTAAGAAGGTCTAATGATTCGTTCGTGGGAATATCTGCACGCCCAAACTGGGTAGCCAATGTCTTGCTCGGTGGCCACTACAGCACTTGCCTCCGTCAAAAGAACGCCAACGTAAACTCCACCAGTTTTGGGGGTCCAAGTATTCGGAAAGGTAAAAAAGGACATGCCTACAGAGTTCGAGTTTGCGGACGCACGAGATTCGGATGGTTTGCAAAGTATCGTTCCATAATAACGAGTCAATCTGGACGACCACGTCAAACTTTAGACACAATTAACCGTAGGCGAAAGCAATGCAAAAATATGAATGGTGTCAAGGATCATGACACATCCCCATTATTTTTGTCTTCTCATACCAATTCCAGCAAGTGTAAACCTACGTGATTTCTTACCTCTTCATCCCGTGCCATTAGCAATAAAAAGTGTGCATCAAACAGAGGCTAACTCTCACACGCCCCATGCGTGAACTACAAGCATAAATAATATCATTAAAAAAGTATAGTTTCATTCGCCAAGAAGCGCTCAAACTACCACTCTTGTGCCAATTTCGCATTCCGGAAACAAGGGAACACACAGGATTCACCATAAGACCACTTAAGTCTCATTAGCTCAATATTCATATAAGTAACTGAAGCACGCCGTGTTTGTTCGTTATTAACGAAATGTTTCATTGTTCTTGTACCAACCCCACCAACGCCAACGCAAGGAACAACCCAAACACGTCATCTAACGTGCAGAATTATTTCGTAAGTTCCCCGTTTCCTTCACCCCGCGCATTAGTTTACCGTTTCGGGCTGAATTCGAGACGTCAGACGGGATTGCGTTGGTTCGTCGACTCATTCGAGGCGTTAAAAATATGCATCAAATGAAAAAGTTGGGGGATTCCGTACGGTACGCCACACGAAAGGAGAGTCAGCTATGCTCGAGTGCCCGTACGATTCTCATTAGATCCAAAGCGACCGAAGCCTTACCTCGCACAGGTATGCACTGTTTTTATTTAGGTATGCCACTGGACCATTAAAAATCGTCAGCAATCGCGCCTCGAAAGCGTCACGCGGACCTCCACACCGTGCCCCGTGCAGAACCCGGTGCCCGTCCGCCTCCAATCGCGTTGCGTGACTTGATAGGCTTGGTGGCACTCGTCGCTTATCGCAAAAGTTTCCCTCCCATTGTGGGTGCGGAGACGGCCGGTGTTGGCGTTAACCTGCCCACCAACCTGCTGAAACATCCCCGATGCCCTTGGACCTTGCCGTTTAAATACCCTACACACCAGGCACGACAAATTTGTTGGCAATTTTCACGCACGTAGCGAAATGCCTCCGCTAGGCCACGAATCGGTTTCCGGAAAGGTTGCGGCATGAACATCCTTCTTAAGCGAAATCGTTATGATAACGAAGAAATTCTCCACCAAAAAAAAAATGGATGCGGCGCCAAAACCTACCTGAAGGCAAGCACTTCCACTCCACGCATGCGCCGAATGATGGAAACGTCGCTCAATTCACTGCCCCTGAAAGAAGAAAATGAAAGAAACCGTGATTAGGGGTGATTTAAATTATCGATGCTTGTGCGTTGATAAGCGAACGCTGCAAAATCCGCGAAAGTCGAAGACGTCGATGTAAAAGCGGTAGCGTTTTTCTGAAGTGGAACGTTGAACGACGGCAGCTTAAGACAACGCCGACGAGGGCGCTTGTAGTTTGAAGGGCTTTGGCAAGATAAAGCACCCACGGTGGAAGACCTGAGCTGATAAAGATGCGGACGAAGTGGGTTGTGTTTACGGTTTCACTTCCATGTAGAACAATACTACGACATGACCGATTCGAGTCACTTGTGTTAATTGATGCTAGTGGTTGATTGAGGGAAGGCATATCCATTTTCCAAACAGACAACATTTTAATACAAAAAAGGAGGAAATTGTAGAGATTATTCAAATCATAATTTCAAACACAATCAAATCAAAATGGAGTTATACATATTTTTTGTAGCTCCAATCAAAACCGGTGAAATGAATGACTCACACACCGTAAACGAACGATCTTGTAGGTAGATCGACCATTCGAATGGAAACCAGTACAAAGTTCGCCAAAGATCAACACTCGAACGAGAAGCGAACCAGCGCTCGAGGGTGTAGGATTACTTCATCCCCGCAATCAAGCATAGAATTCAAACCGCCACCGGTCATTCATCCATCGCCTCGGGCTACGGAGTCGGAATGGGATCGGACATTCGCTGCCTTCCTTCGAGCGCGCTTACCAAGCCCGGGACGGGGAAGGTACGCCACTGGAAAATCGTTGGTCCGTGGGACGCGAACGGAACGCTCTAAACGCGAATGGTTTTTTCTCGGAGGCGTATCGTCGGCGAAATCTTGTCTCAAACCGGTTGGTTTGCATTGGTTGTAAGTTGATATTTGATTCAACGAACCTACGATACCAACGTGAGGTAGTTGGACACCGCGGCTCTGCAGAAAGAGCACCGTGATGAATATTGCCCGAACAAAAAAAGAGCCACGAAGTGAAATCATGTTTGCAATAAATTAGTCTATGATTTTACGATCGATTTAGATATCGATCAGCAACTGAACGGAAATGAAAACCGGCTCCTGGCATGCTGCATTTCTATAATAAAATTCACGTGTATAATGATTTTAAATGAAAACCATTCCCTTTGGAGCACCTAAAGCATATCTTACCATTAAAGAAACGCATTCCCTTGTACAAAAATCTCCCATATTGATAGAAAATGATGAAATGATTGGTCTATCCATCTAGAGAAGCGAAGAAAACCTCTTCTCCTCCTCCCCGGGGGGAGGGCGCAGGCACATCTGTTGCGAATGGCAATCGCCCCGCCCCGCGCCACACACTCGCTGCCCGCGACCAATGAACTTCCCGCGTGAGATTATCGGTGTTTGTGTTGTGGTTCCGTTTCCATTTTCCTGACGACGTTCCCCGTGCCGGATTGTAACGGGAACTGTGTCTCGAAATGTTCGGCGCGTTAGAGCGCATGGAACCGTTCCTTCTAACTCGCTCCAGGGTGCGTTGATGGTGGGTTTTGGGGTAAAAACCTTTGCTACGATGATAGAAAATTAGACTCCACTCTTGCACGAGCGTTCGGAGACGCTCGGCCGTAACAAGAGCCACTTCGACGAAGCCGATGAAGTTGATAGGTAGATTGAAATGTAAACAAAACGTATCGTTCAAGTAGGGATGACGTTGGACTTCCACCACTTACCAGCAGTTTAGCTTCTTGATGGCGGCCAGGTCGGACTGCTTCGATCGGGCAATCACCATTTCCTCCGTGAGCCGAGCCATGATGATTCAAGCCGGTTGGTATGAGAACAGGGAAGGTGTAAACAATTTGGCAGACTCCCCACCGGATCGCACGGCCAGCCGTTTGTATGGTTGACTGCAGGACTACCGCTTACGGCACCCGTGGCCTGCTCGCCCGCTTGACAGATAACAATCGATTCAACACGAATCGCAGAAACCCTTGGAATTCCACTTCTTCTTGGCACTACTACGAGGTGGCGGCACAAATGTCCTTAGCGCCACGCACGCGAAAAAAAAATGATACACTGAAAGGAGGTGAAGTAATATTGAAATGCGTTGGCACTCGACACCGAGAATCGAAGCTACACAAATTAATACCGAACGGAAGTAGTTAGTGCTCGAGGGCCCATCGCATTATGCTGGCCGAACGACTATTCCCCGTGCCACTTTGTGCCACTTACAACATGCTTGCCTTCTTTTTTCACTACTTCAATTCACTCCCTTTAACTCTGTGGGGTAGGACAAAAAGCATTAGAACATCTCCACAAGACACGCTGCACTTGCACGATGTTGCTGATGAAGATGTTTTCCCGAGTAACCCAAAGGCGAGGTAAGTGTTTGCAAAATAATGCACACAAACGATAGGGCGCCACGAGCTGCGATCTCACCTTCAAAGTATTGCACAATAAACCCCGCACCGATTCTCGCGTACTGTGTGGCAAATGCCCTTTCGGAATGCACTACACACGGCTCCCGCTCCCTTACTAGATTCCTTCCACTTTGTGAAATGGTTTTTCTCGTCAACGCGATAAAAAAGCAGAACAGGCAGAACCTACCACGCGACACACCACACCACTTCTTTCACGGCCAGCCCGCAAATACGAACGTTGTCGGATGGGGAATCGAGCGATGGGTGGTGATTTTCCCGAGCCGCTGCTAACCGAAATAACAGTAACCCAACATAGCAAACACAAACCTACTCTACACACTGCACACTGCTAATAAAGGCGAACGACGAGCGTAAAACTGGGGGAAGGAAAAACTACGGTCCGCGAACTCGGACCGTTCGCACGTCCGAAACCGTCAACGTTGGAAGAAACAATGCAAATATGTTATCCAAGTGGCGTTTGACAGCTGTTTCGCGGTGCAACAACTTTTCAGGCGCATGCATGCCTGACACACTGACAAAAAATAGAAAGGAAAAAACTTGTAATTTTTAATTGTTTCTAACTTACTGAAACTTAGAAGACTTACTCAAAGAGAAGCTTTGCTTTGGCCTTTAGTTGAAATATTTGTAGCAATTGGAAACCTCTCGATCTGGATTTTAAAAACACACAAAAATATGCTAATGTAAATTGAATCAATCGTTCCACATAAATAGTTGATTAAATCTTAGCTTCATTTGTATAGCTTTTGGACTTACAGCAATTCGTTTTCATAACTCAATTGAATAAAACATAAAGAAATTGTAAAAATAAATGTCAAATTGTATGTAAATGTCAAACTGTCTGGTCTACACTTTAAACACACATAGTTCTCACGACGAACCTTGACCCGGGATACCGCATGTTTTCATGTCAAACTTGGCCTATTGACACTGCGTAAAAAGTGTTGTTTCGCTGTTACACGTAGTTCTATGTAGTTTTGGAAAAATGTCGCGAATTATCATCAAGAATATACCAAACGGGGTACGTATCGGTGATAGCTGCGTTGTGGCTTTTGGTGGCTACTACTTTCACCCGTATCCTTTCCCTACACTTGCAGTTCGACGAGGCAAAACTCCGCAATCTTTTCAGCACATGCGGTATCGTCACCGACGTGCAGCTGAAGTACACACCGGAGGGCAAATTTCGTAACTTTGGTTTCATCGGGTACGAGAATGAAGACCAGGCGACCAAAGCGATCAAACACTTCAACAACACCTTCATCCGGACGTCCAAAATCTCCGTCGAACCGTGTGTTGCGTTGAGCGAAACGAAGAACCTGAAAGTGTGGAGCAAACACTCCAAGCAGCAAGCAGAAAAAGTGAAAAACGAAGAGGAACCAGCCGAAGTACCGGAGAAAGAAAAGTCAAAACCGTTGACGGGAAAGGATGTGCTCGGAAAGCACGAGAACGATCCGTTGTTCCAGGAGTATCTCGACGCACACAAACGTCCCGGCAAGGCCGTATGGGACAATCAGTTCCAGCATGCCGAACCGGAATCGCAACCGGCAGCAACGCAACGGAAGTCTTCCAGCGAAGACTCGGCCATAGAAGCGGACGAGTTACCAGCGACCAAGTCGAAGAAGTCGAAGGACTCGAAGGATAAGCCCAAAAAGGATCTGATTCCGCTGTTTGTTGCCAAAGTGCACAACATACCGATCAACACGAAGCGGCAGGATTTGATTCGATTCTTCAAAACCACCAAACCATACTCGGTGCGCATCCCTCGGAACAACAAGGGTTTTGCGTATGCAGGGTTCAAGACCGAGTCCGAGCTCAAAAAGGCACTTCTGATGAATAAAAGTTTCCTCGGTGGAAATCAGGTAAAAATTTACGATTTCACCGCGCAAAATGGAGATGTCAGTCAGATCAAGGAGAAACGAGACAAAGAAGCCAAATGGGAGCGCCAGAAAATGAACCAATCCAGTGAAACCATATGTGAGTCGGGCAAACTGTTCTTCCGGAACCTAGCCTATTCCGTAAAGGAGGAAGACATACGAGAGCTGCTTGAAAAGTATGGTCCTGTTGTGGAAATCGATGTCCCGATCGATAGCGTCACGCGGAGAGTGAAGGTAAGAATAATTTCAACCTGCTTTCCGTTGGGGTTTGCTTTAATCATTCTGTTAACCTTCCAGGGGTTC
This sequence comes from Anopheles coustani, assembly GCF_943734705.1. Taxonomy (NCBI): domain Eukaryota; kingdom Metazoa; phylum Arthropoda; class Insecta; order Diptera; family Culicidae; genus Anopheles; species Anopheles coustani. The sequence goes on along the minus strand of NC_071289.1, from coordinate 68,754,809 downwards.
GGCACAGCTACGTTCCTGATGCCGGAACACGCCGTTGTGGCTTATAATGAGTTAAACGGCACGTTTCTGCAAGGTCGGATGTTTCATCTTCTTCCCGCAATGGTGAAGAACGATGAAGAAGCGGAGGGTGATGCGACCGACGGGAGCAACTTCAAAAAGAAGAAAGAACAGCTTTTGAAGAAAACGGCCCAATCCAGCCACAACTGGAACACACTATTCATGGGCGAGAATGCTGTAGCCGAGGCGGTGGCCCGAAAGTACGACACGACGAAGGAACAGGTTCTTATCTCAGCAGACGGTACCGGCTCCACGAGTGCCGCGGTCCGGCTCGCCCTCGGCGAGACGGAGATTGTGCTGGAGATGCAAAAGTTTTTGGAGGAAAATGGCATACGGTTGGATTCCTTCGAAGCGGGGAATGGGAAACGATCGAACACGGTGATACTGGCCAAAAATCTTGCCCCAGGCTGTACGGTACAGGATTTGCGTCGACTTTTTGCCCCATTTGGCATTCTTGGACGTGTTGTGATGCCACCGAGCGCAGTAACAGGTAAGATGGAAAGAGTAAATCTTGATCAATTGATTTGAATGGTTTTTCGTTTCCAACGTTTTCAGCTGTTATTGAGTTTCTCGATCCCAGTGAGGCGCGCAAAGCATTTAAAAAGCTTGCATATACGGTCTTCCAATCGTTGCCACTCTATCTCGAATGGGCTCCGGAGAACACGTTCAAATCTGCCGCCACGCAAGACGAACTCAAGCGCCTCGAAGAAACACCCGCACCTTCGGAGCCTACTAAAACGAAGGCTGCTGCGGCGATTGAAACCCCGGAGGACGATACTGAACCGGAAGAGGGCACCACGCTGTTTATCAAGAACCTTAGCTTCACCACCAACGAAGATGCCATCCGGGAGCGGTTCCGTAATGTGGGCGCAATCCATTCGGTGCAGATAGTTCGCAGCAAGGACCTCTCCGGTACGGGTCAAAACGAAAGCCGCGGGTATGGGTTCGTCCAGTTCAAGCTTCGCAAATCGGCCGACCACGCGCTGAAGAATCTACAGTTCGCGCAAATCGATGGCCGCACGGTGGAACTGGCCCGGAGCGATCGTACGCTCAAGTCGGCCCACGAAGCCCAGGATGGACGAAAGTCAAAGAAGGCACAGAAACAGACTGGCAGCAAAATTCTGGTGCGCAACATACCGTTCCAGGCGAACGTGCGGGAAATACGAGATTTGTTCAAGTAAGTACAGCGTAAAAGCTTGCATTTAACCATTTAGTTGTTGCTAACCTGCTGTTCATTCTCAGGGTGTTTGGAGACATTCAATCGCTGCGTCTTCCAAGGAAGATGGCTGCCGGTGCAGATGAAAGCCACCGTGGTTTCTGCTTTGTCGAATTCGTCCAAGAACCGGATGCGAAGCGAGCATTCGATACGCTCAGCCGCAGTACGCATCTCTACGGTCGTCGGTTGGTGCTGGAATGGGCCGCACCGGAAGACGGTGTGGACGAACTGCGGAAACGGACGGCCGAACAGTTCGAAGCTTCTTCCTCCAAGCGACCCAACAATCGGAAGGGTGCTCTTATTAAGGAAGATTTTTTTACCGCTCGAAAGACCAACAACGGGGATGATGATTATTTGGAAGATGAGGGTGGTGCCTTTTGAGATCTAGGAAATATAAGCTAAAAAGTTGTATCACATCTAAATGGTACGTCGGAAACAAAACTAAATAGTAACCGAAAATAAAAAATATCACTATCACTATTGACAAAGGTTTTATGGCTCAAAATGTTCCAAACGCCAAACAACTGAAGGTGTTCCATAAATTTAATGCACGATCATTCGACAACTTTCCGTATAAAAGTACCTTTATTGTGGCGTTAAAAATATACTCGTACACTGTTCCGTATGGCTGCCTATAAATAGGATTGTGGCTGCCGGATGAACTGCAAATTTGTCTTCAAACGGCGCGCCCGAACTGCACTCGACCATCCAATACGATCCGGGAGAAATTTCATTTGTCAAAACTGTCGCCATCGATTGCCTTCAGCACTTCCAACAAGTTTTGTTTCTTTTTCGGATCGATCTGTATTCGCTTCGAGTTGTCCAGCTTCGGACGATTCAGCTGTGGCTTGATCGGCTCTTTGCCGTGAAGGTCTTCGCAAAACGTGTCCAGCAGAGCTTCCTTCTTCAATATGCTCTGGTGCATTTCCTGTTTCATCGCCTCCAGATCTTTCGCCGACGATCGCTCCCCGCTGTCCGCTGAGTCCGTATCGTTCAGGTCGGAAGTGTTTGTGGACCGTTGTTTCTTGCCACCGCGCACGCTGACCCTCGGTTTTGGCGGTGAATATCCGTTGGTGGTGGTTGCAGGTGAGGACGAACTCAGGTGACTGTACTGCTCCTCGATCTCCTTGATGCGTGCCTTGTGCTCAAAGATCTCGCTCAAATGGGGGACCGCTTTCTCCGGCGATTGGTCCGTCTCGTAGTCATCCTCGTAGGATGTCTCGGTGGTGGCACTGTACGCTTTAACGGACCGGCTCTTCAGTAGCTTCGTCGAGCCGGCAGTGGTCATTTCAGTCTGCATGCGAAACAGCTCCGAAGCGATGGCCTTGTCGAATTCAGCTTCCTGTTCCAACGCGTACTGATTGAAATCTGAGCACATGCCCTCATCATACGTGTGCTGGTCTTCCTCCGGTGGTTTTTCATTCGCCTCGCCTTCTTCGGCCTGCAGTTCGACCCGCTTTTTCGAACTGTGGCGCTTTCTCGGCTTCGACGAGTTTTGTGGTACCGGCGGTGACTCCTCCTGCGGAGAGATCGGTTGCAAAATCCGTGGGCTTGGAATGGGTGCTTCGTTATCCCCTTCGCCTTCATGGAGTGGTTTTGCCTTCGGGGTAACGTCCATATTGGTCACAGGAGCAGGTTCAGAAAAGTTCTACAAATCAAGCCACATGATGAGAGGTCATTCGATACCATTCGTTAACGATTACTTACCGGAAAAGTAGATTTGTTACTACTTCCATTGCTGTAACGCACAAGAGGCTGTTGCTGCTGCAGCTGTTGTTGCTGCTGCCCCGATGATGGTTTTGGCGTCTTCAACAGAAAGCTACTATTCTTCAACAAAGTAGATGGTGTGCGTTTCTCGTAAATCTAAATCAGAACAACGAAAGCTCCTCACGGATGAGTTCAACTGTCGTAGTACATCAAATCCTACCACATTACCTCAATAACAGAATTCAGACGATTAATCTCGAGATGTGCCCGTTCCAATTTTTGCGCCATCTCACGCTGCTTTAGAACTTCTTGCTGCAGTTGTGCTTTAAAATTTTTCGTCTCCAGCTGGAGTCTTCTAGCGAGTAGTTTGGCATCGTTATCTTTTTCCATCATACGGTTTTCTAAATAGCGTACCCTATCTGCCAGTCTTTCGCGTTCTTCAAGATGTCTAAAAGCAAAATAAAATATTGCGATCGTTTGATGTACATTCCTATTAAACTGAAAAGACAAAAGGACGTACTTATCCTTATTGAGCTGCACTAGGTGCTTATTCTGGTCCGTAACGGTGAGTATATGTGCATCCTTAGCCTTCAGCTTGCTGTTCAACTCTTTGTTCTGGTTCTGCAGATTCCGATACTTGGTTTGCCAAGTGCGAATCTCTTCCGCATGTGAATGTAGCAGTTTGGGCAGCTCAGCGTTGGAATTTTCGTACTTCGATAAGGCGGAATCTTGTCGCTTTTGCAAAGCCTTCAGCAAGCGATTATCTTTCGTCAGTTCCTGTTAAATCGAGGAGGCCAAGTTGGAAACGATTAGCTCCTATCCGCATACGGTAATAGGAGCCATGGCTTACCGCAATATGAAGATTCGCCACCTCGAGCTGATTTTGAAGCTGCTTGAAGCGCAGCATGCGCGCTGACATCACCCGGTGTCGCACATCGCTATTTGAAGTCAGTACGATGGCCGGTTGCCTAGCAGCAGCTTTGCGTCGATGGAGCGCCGAAAACTTGGAGCTGTTATTCGAATAGAGGCTTTCCATACTCTGCATAGAAAATCTGGGATCAAAGATTAGTAATAAGTTTCACGTTTTCCGAAACCGTTATATTTAAAAATAAAACGCGCGTGGCAAGAGCATAATTAAGACTACATGTTTCGCCATTTGCTGGTTCCGTTGCGAATGGTGGGTGGATTAAATAGTGAGACATCCGGTGACTGAATAAGTGAAAGTAACGAAATCATAACGTCGGTGCGACAATGACGCTCCTGACCAGGGCAATGTTTACTTGGATAAATAAACCTCCGCCAGTTGCCATCCAATCGCTAACATATTGTGCTGCTGCTAAATAATAAAAGCTCCCCGTCGTTACCGGGAGCCCGACGATAGTTAGTGTGACCACGTGCGAGAATGGTGTGAGTTAGGAAGTTTTCCGTTACCAGGGGAAAGTGAAGGTTTGGCTGCACTAAATGGGTTGCATGAAAAGCGAGCCCTTTTTTTTAGCGACGCATGATTCGACGATTGTTTGAAAGGCGTGTGGTATGATGGTTTTTCTAATCATTCTATATGTTAAGATTATCCTCGCTGGATCTACCACTCACCACAGGGTGGATTTTATCATCCACCACGTACAATTAAACAGCTTGAAGAGCAGTTGTTTCGTTGAAAATATCCTTTGCAAAGCTTGCTCTGCTCATCGTTTGGAGGATGTATTCAATTTTTCATTAACGTCAGGATGTTCTCGAATACTCACGAAGTACGCAAAGCGGTCGACATAGTTGGTCACTCTTTCAAAATTCCCCAGCGCTTTTACGAAACGATTTCCCAACTGTGCTGCTGCTGGTAAATAGCTTCACTTCGGACACGATTGAAAAAAAAACACCCTGCAAATGGGGAAGCTCGGAGAAAAACCACGCGAGCACGTCGTCGGTCCTGCAACTCACTGGACTGAATGTGGAAAAGAAAATTTCAGCTGTTGAAGTAAAGCCAAGTATTTGTTTTGCGGCGTTTCCATGGTTACGAGTTGTTGGTTTTTTTTTGGAAAATTGAAGAATCGGGCGACTAGTTTCGAAAATACGTTTCGAAAATGAATTCGAATGGTTTAAAATCTTTTGGTAAGTACGTTTCAACACAAAAACCAAGTTTGATCATAAAATTATTTTATTTCATGAAAAGAAAGATGCAACATACACAGACGAGGTTCACTTTCTACCGGTTTTTAGTTTCTCGTCCGTCTTCGTGTCCATTTTGCTAATTGCTTTGAAAACTTTCTTCTTCAAGTCCTTCTGACGCTGCAGCCTTTTGTAGTTTTCATCCGTCAACTGTTGCTTATACTTCTTCGACCTTTCCTGCATCGCACGATGCTGTTTCGCTTGTTTGCTGTTAAAGTTCGTTTTTATCATATTCATCATTTTAGCAACCTGTGGATTGAGTAAAATAGAACATTAGAACACCATCAACACAACACCATTGCGAGGTGCATACCTTTTGCTCGTGCGGAGAAAGCACCACTGCCACTCGGGTACTTTCGAACGGTTTTCTCGGATTGATAGGCCCAAGTTTCGGTTTGTCTTTATAGGGAAGAGCTTTCTGGAGGCTTTTCGGTATCGTCAGCGGCCGGAAGGCGAGTTTTTCACGCACGATCGGCTTGTACGTACTGTCCTCCTTTGCCTCAAACTGTAGATTCTTCTCGCGCTTCAGCTGGCCCAGCGTTTTCATGCCCACCCAATGGCTTTTCTTTTCCGGGGGCAGCAGTAAGTTGGTCACCGGCGCGTAGAACGTGGGCACGGGAACCTTGAACCACGTCCGACAGAACACGATATCGCTCAACATGATGCGATCTTCGAACGTAGCACGGAACGATCCCTCCGGAGGTACGGCTTTCTTAATCTGCCCCCGAATGCCGGACACGGTTCGAACCTTGGCACCCTCGAACTTGGCCACCTCGAGCGTCGTGTTGAACATGCCCTTCACGTAGGTTGTTTTCTGATAGATTTTGTACGGTGTACCGATCAGCTTGAGCTTCTTCATAATGTCCACACTCTTGTCCGTCTCGCTGACGGAGCCGGTGGCCGCCACCCGGAAGCCCAACTTGCGCATCTCCTTCTGGTCGTAAGCCACCGACTGGATAGCCATAAAGCCCGTGTTTTGGGGTGTTACCGGCCCGAAGAAGCTCATACTGCAGGTCACATGATCCGGGGTATACTTCAGGTAGCGATGTTTGAAATCGTCCTCCACCTTGGCGTAAATCGGGCACGTCTGAAACCGGCGCCAGCCGAGCGAAATGATCAGTGGATCACCCGTCTTGAGCGTTTTCTTATACCACCGGTGCTTCTTCACCTTGCAGTTCACGAAGCCCACATTCTCCTCGGCCATGTTCAATCCCCCGATCAGGACCGGATAGCTTGCGTCGAAATGCTCGACAAACTCTGCCGGAACGTTCTTGAAGTTCATCCGCACGTACAAACCCGCCCGATGGCCTTCAATATTTAGTCGCACGTCCTCGTCTAGGTTTGCAAATTCTTTCTTATTCAACTCCGACTGCCTCAGCGCGTCTGCTTTTAGCTTTTCATAGTAATGATGATCACCCTCGATTTGATGGTCGTCCTTGGCCGGATTGTCGTACTCCGAGTCGAACTTTGCCTTCAGCTTCATCTTTTTGGCCATCAGCTCCGCTCGGGACATGTTTTGTTCTTCAATTCTTGAAATTTTCCTCTTGCCCCGATTAATGTCTTCCTCCTTTTCCACTTCCCCATCGGATTCTTCACCGGATGGTTTAGACGCTTGATGTTTCTCACCAGTTTCGAGGTCTTCAAAGTCACCGTAAACTTCGCTGTCCCCATCGCTCATGTCGTCCAGTTTCAGCAATTCCTCCGCATCTTCCGACGCTTTCCACTTGCCCGTCACGAAGCAGTTCTTGATTAGATCTTTGTTCTCCTCCGTCGTCCAATCGCGCACCCCATCGCCGTACTCTTCGAAGAAGCTGCATTCGTCCACATCGAGGACGGATTTTTTCTTCTGTGCTTCGGCTTGCTTTTGCGCGAGGGATTTAAAAATGCCACCGAGCAACCCATCGTCGTCGTCTTCGTCGTTTTCGTCCTCGGCAGCTGCTTCCCCCTGTTGACGTTTGTGAAACTTGCTGAAAACTCCGTACACAATTTTCATGAGGCTTTTGTTCGTTGCCTGACGCTCCAGGTACTCGTTTCGGGCCCTTTTCGCAAGACCTTCTTTCCAGGACATTGTGTTATTGCCAGTCGATGCCTCCTCGTCGTCCGAGGAAAGGTATCCACTGGAGCGCTTCGTTCCCGCGGACCTTGCGTCGACTTCGTTCACATCGTCATCGTCCTCATCTTCGTCGCCATCGGAATCGGCTTCATTCTCATCGTCATCACCGTCCTCATCAGGCATCCAGCCTAATCGGGCACCTTTTACGTAATCCTTTTCATCTTCGGACTCTTCGACACCCGAATCCTCATCACTTCGATCATCTCCCTCCTCGTCATCGTCATCTTCATCGTCGTCACTCGACTCTTGGGCTGCCTTTCGTGATTCATCGACAAAATCGCCCGACTTGATCACATCCCCTCCACTGAATAGACGGAATTCTTGGTTCTCGATCGTAACATCGAACGTTTCCTTCTTCTCGATGAACGAGTTAACGATCTGCTCTTGCTCGGCATTTTTAACTACTCCCTTCTTGTGACTGTGCGAACCCTGCAGTTCGATATACACTGCATCCTTATCGTACACAATGCCACCGACGCCAGACATGGGAGCGTAAAGTAGCCGCTCTTTTTCGAGGAGGCTTCTTTTCTTCTCTCCCGACGGCAGTGGACATGGATCGGTCAACGTGTTGAGCTCGTCGATGTGTAGATCACCCAGCCCGGCAATATGTACCATATTTTCCTTCTTCAAAGGCACACCCCGAACGTAACCGTACAGCACTACATCGCGGTCACACTTGGCGTTGAGACGAATCTGCTCCGCATTCGTAATGTCCTCTATACGATCGGCGACAATGTAACTGTGCGCACCGCGCCACGTTAGCGGGCGGAACTTCATTACCGAAATGAACCGTCCCAAGTTTCTTATCTCGTTCTTCAGATATTCACCGTGTATCAGCCCGGATAGATAGAAAAGCTTCGCCCCATCGTAAACCTCCTTCCAGAAACGATGTTTTAATACCTTTTTCTGTATCTTCAACGCACTGGCGTTTTTGATCATGTCCAGGTGGTTGAGGATGCCCATAATCTTTGGCATTCCGTGCACCTGGCAGATGTTGAGGAATTCGAATATTTCCATCTCAAAGCCAAAGCTGGCATCGACCATGAGCAGCACCAGGTCGGCACACTTGGCGATGTCGATCATGCTGTTGATGTCGTTGTTGCATTCGATCAGGGTAATTCGTCGCTTCTTCGACGTCACCACCGTGATCGGCCCCTTGATGTTGGTCACGTTGGTTTTGGTGAAATTTTTGATCATATTCATAATCAGCGTGGTCTTGCCAACCTTTGGTGGACCGACGACAGCGATCAGCACCGGCGGTGGTTCTTCCGGGGTCTTATCGACCAGCGGAATGTGCTGCTTCTTGGTAATAATATCCTCTTTGCGCCGGAAACGCTTTTCGGCCGACCGGGCCTTGGTGATGGCAAACGCTTTTGGGTTTTTGGTGCGATCAGTCGGTTTATTCTTTGCCTTTTTCTTGTCCGCTTTCACTCCTGCGGATCAATGTGGATTGTTGTGTTCAGTGGTAATTACGCGATTACTAAAACACAATCCAACTTACCTGAGTGCCGCTTTTTGTGAGCTTTCTTGCTCTCGGAGTGTTCTCCATCCTCACCCATAATTGTTGATTTATACGATCACAAACAAGCAAAACGAGTGATTTTATTTAGTATCACCGAAATTGCACGAAAAAATCATGCGAACATGCGGTTTTGATAGCCCCAGTCGATCAAAACAGACCGGGTGTTACGTTTACAGTGCAGTGTTGTATATTGTGTTATCCAAACTAGATTCAAAATATGTTTATTTTGAATAGGCAAATACGAACAAATGGAGGGCTATATGAGGTCAAATGGTTCTTTTTATATTTGCTATATTTTTGATGTTTGTAATAGTTAACTTTGGCATTTTATGCATGAATTTATCAAAATAGCCGGAAGGGTTATGGCCAACCCTGAAATAAACAACAACATACGTTTATAACCGATAGTTCGATTCTACATAAAATGTCAAATTGTGCGTCATTTTCTTGCGCGTTCCATGTGTTGAAATCGCTTTTGTAGATCCGGTCAGTTTTGTTTGCGGATTTTGTGAAATAATAGAAACACTCCACAATGGATGATGGAGATTTCGATAATGATGAGTAAGTATCACTGGCTGGTGTTATTTCGAGGTGTGGAGCCTTAACTAACGTTTGATTTCTTACGAACCAGTGTCGGCGGGGATGATTTCGACGATGTCGAGGACGACGACAACATCGACGAACTGAACCAGGAAGAAGACGGGGATAATATAGAAATCATCAATCCCGGACAGGCAGGTGGCGGTGTACCGAAAAACAAGCGCATTACCACCAAGTACATGACCAAGTACGAGCGAGCGCGAGTCCTCGGAACCCGTGCACTACAGATTGCCATGTGCGCCCCGATCATGGTCGAACTGGAAGGCGAAACGGATCCGCTGCAAATTGCCATGAAAGAATTGAAACAACGGAAAATTCCCATAATTATACGCCGCTACCTTCCGGACTCGTCGTACGAAGATTGGAGCATCGACGAGCTCATCATAATTGATCATTAAGTTAAAGTTATCACTAAAATATAGACCCCTAACCAAAACACACGAACTCAATGCTTTGGTGAGAAAAAATGTATTTCGTAATCCCTTTTTACTGTTAGCTCCACGAAAACCCACCCTCTTCTTGGTTGTAAAGAAGGCGCTCCGTATCAAAAACGGAATCCTTTGTCGCACGGCACATGGTTTCGACGATGCGCATGTTAATGCCACAATCGGACAGATTCTCCTTGCCAAACACCGGATCTGCCAGGGCAGATGCATCGTTCTCTTTATCGGAATCGTTGATAAGTTTCCGGGATGCTTCACAAAGAGCGGCAGTATTGGGGACGGTAGCCAGTGTTACGCTATATTTATCCTTACTTTCACACAACAAATCGGTCAGATACGGTAGGATGTGTGGCAGGATGACGCCATGCAGCTCGGTACTGTGATAATCCTGTCCATCCATGCGAATTTTCGTCGATCGGCTTTGCAGCGAACGGAGCGTTGCACCAACGAACGAAACCGGTGCAAGAAGCGTTGGCGGAATGCCACTCAGCCGACCTACCTTGGCGATGGTACTCTTGGCGTTGAGAAGAAAATTGAAGAATGCCTGACACTCGGATCCCTCGATGAGGACCAGCGATTGATCGCTATAGTCTCCACCGCATTCACTCTTCTGCACCTTTTTCGTGTGGTTGTCGCTTATCTTGCGGATTTCGGCCGCATCCACACCGAGACTTTCCAACCACTGTTCGCCATCCAAATCGTCGTCATCGTCTTCGTCCGAGAGACGATCACCCGACGCATCCTCGGTGGCAGCCGTCTGCGACTGTTCCTCGGACGAGTTGGAAAAGCTTCCATTACCAATCCCCGACTCTGCCGAGCGGTTCAGTGTTTCCTGGGTGTTGGAGGACTTTTTCAGTGGCATGGTGAACTCAATCTCCTCTTGTTTGAGCGCGGCACGCATTCCTCTCGAGGTTGGCGTCATGATGGCGTGTGTTTCCACTCTTCCACCGATACCAGCGGCACGGAAGAGCACGGTGAAGGAATTTGCACAGAGGTAGAAATACGGACACTGGCGTGCCCGGACTAGCTGGAACAGATTGCGAAAACTTGTGACCCACTCCTTGGCCAGCACCGTCCGGACCGATTCATCGAGTGGTGTTTGCGTGTTGTTGTTTCGTGAATTCCGTGGGAACAAGGTGAACCAGGGTAGATACGGATGTTGCCAGTACAGGGTGGCCTGATAAAACCGGGCACCGGGGGATATGTCCAACCCGGTAGATGATTCCTTCGGGTCGATGCATCGAACGAAGGACGTTAGCCCGCTGGCTTCCTGGTTGGTTTTTAAGTTGGTACCTGGAATCGGTGTTCGACAGATGATACGTAGTTTGCTTTTGATGCTCCAGTGGATTGGTGCTTGTTTGCTCGTTTTCGGCGGTTCTTCCACCAACTCGGGTAGCGTTTGCTCGACGGGACATTGCTGTTGGAGGAACTGCTGTTCAACCAAGGGCTTCACTACGGGCGCCTCGAGTTGTGGCACAACTGGAGCACTTGTTTTACTTAGCAGCTCAAACACGGAATCTTCCCCGGTCGCTGTAAGATCTTCCAGTACGTCTCCTTTCGGTCGTTTTGCATTGTTTTCGGTAGCCCTAGGAGGTGAAAGAGTCACAGGTTACCGTGAGGATTTCTTATGGAGTTAAAGGGCTTACCTTGAGAAAGGATTCTTCCGTTTGGTGTTGCTTTCGAATCGACTTGCAATGGGATCCTCGGGAGCTTTACTCGACTGCGTCGTGGTTACACTTTTGGACTGATTGTTGATGCGATCCTGTAAAGCTTTTTGCTTTCTTTTCAATCGTTGCATCTTCAGAATATCCTCCGGTCTCTTCCATTGCGAAGGATTGGAAAACATTCCCTCGGTATTACTTGAGCTCATGATGCTGGTGAGTTTTACGTTTATTTTATAACCGTGAGGGAACAGCTGGCCCGCCTGTTTTTAGTTTGTTTGCCCACGGCAACAGCATGTATGATATGACGGATTGGGATTCGGATTCGAAGATCCGGATCTCAGAAAGGATTTGAATCGAAAGATTCGAATCCCTGTAGGGATTCAGTTTCCCCATCACTAGTGCGATCACTGACAGGTAAACAAAGCGCCATCTTGGAATGTGTGGTTCCAAACAATCAATTTGAACTAAAACAACTTATTTGTGAATAACTTTGTAGTACCTCGCCCAAATTGTACAAGTGATCCCTCAAATGAATGGGCTTCTTAAAACAAACAACTTTTACAACGTTTTAGATTGTTCCTTTTTCTTCATTTCAAATTCACTGGCCAAGGTTTTTGGAAAAGCTATACAAGCCGGCAAAGATATGCACCATTTATTAGTCTTTCCAGCAGATGGCGCTGTATTTAAAATGACAGTTAACTGAAGCCGTTGAAACTGAAACGTTATTCATTGTAATAGAGGGATTTTCAGATGATATCATAACAGCAGCAGTAGTATTTCTAACTGTTACACATGATATTTCAACTGCATTTAAGGTTGATTTTATAACGCGATCATGTTTATTTAAGAAGGAATGCGTAGGCTACAATCGATTAGCTCGAGAGGGTCCGTTTTGATTAACTATCCTGCTACATTGCTCGATGCATCGCTCGTTTTCTGTATTCAATAGTTTTGCCCGGAAGCATTGATTGGTACCATAATCGATAGTTCGAATATATTTTTCCTATTTAATGGCACGCAACTGCACATGGCCAACAACAACCAGTTCATCCAACAAGAAATGTCCGAATCAGTAGACGCCAGCAAAAAGATAAACATATTATGGTATTAAGTTCATGGCTTAACATTCCCCGAAAATACTACATCCTTTGCACAGGAGAAAGGTTTATCGAGGAGGTTCATAAAATCAAGTGCCGAAATGGGGTTTCCTCTTTACAGTCAAGCTTATCGTGGAAGGTTGGGATTCGTTCCCAGTTTTGCATGCTGGTAGGATTGAATCGAGCACGATAAAAAGCGTACATCAATGTCTTCATTTAGAGTGTATTTTTTCCTTCACCCACTGTCGATTTTTAGCACCAACTAACCCCGGAATTCAGGTGAGTGCGAATGGGACTTTCCTTCCGCGTTCACCTCGCACAAAATGCAAGGTTTTGTCGGTTGGCGGTTGTTGTAAGTGTTAAAAAAGCAGCATTGGAGAGAGTGGGGGGAAGTCTTCCCTTTTTCCTGGGACAGATACAACCTGGGCGCAAAAATCGTGAGAACATTCTTCGGCCAACCAAGCGGCGCTGACGGAAGACTTGCACCGGGAGCAGGACTAAAGATAGAAAATACTTAAAGTATGTTTCTAAATCGTATTGGATCTGCATAAAATTTGAATACGCTTAGGAAATGGAAGTTTTTCCTCTCGCTTACCAGGGGGTTGTGTCTTTTCGCCTCGACCCCCGTTCGTTTTTCATCCGTCTGCCGTGGACACTCAGACAAACTCCCGGCGCAGATGCCGTAGTCCTTTAGTCCTTTTGGACTGCGCCGTAGTCCTTTAGACAGTTTGTTACCGTTTCTTGCACGCGTTTGCGGCTGGTGTGGCAGATTGGTTTCGCCTTCATTTTTTGTCAGAGGGTCAGAGCCGCGAAACCGTGACGGTTTTCCCCACTTCTAGTGTACGTCAAATTCCGCGCCCCATGCTGCTCGTGACATCGAGGAGGATCAAGACGTCCACCGTAACGCCGGGAAGCGCGGATGTTGAGCCGAAAGGCGGGGAGAGGGTACAGAAAAAGCTTTAAAATTTTATTTATTTGTCTGCTGATTTCGCTGTCTGATTTCTCGTCCCTTTTGGGGTTGTGGATGGAAGTGGAAATGTGTTCCCCAGCGTAGTTGTACTACTTGCTGTCTTGATTCCGATTCCAGTTTTTTACTTCATGCCACGCCAACGCGGCAAAGTGTTCCTAGCTGTCGTCAACAAAACATCTTCCGGGGTTTTCGCTCGTCGGCACCGTTTCCTTTTTTTCCTTTCCGTTGTGCTTATATTTGTGTCACTTTAACGCGCCGGATAATGGTGTACTTAGTCGGCGTTGTGCCCCAAACCCACCCCCCGGGGGGTTGCTTGTTAGTATATGTTAGCGAGGAACCGAAAATCAAATCAAGTAATCCATGATCAGCCCTACCTGTTGTTCGTTTTTTACTTTGCCCTCGCTGGCTGCATGGACATGTTGCAATTGGATTGAAGTCAGGTTTAAATACATTTGCAGGACATTTTATTTGTTGTACATTTGTTCGCGATAGTATCGATGTGCTGTTCCAAAGGGACTCCCTAGTTTTCTATAGATTAATGCACCTGATTATTGTGCGAGTGCGAAGTGTGAAATGTTGCAGACAATTCGCAAATCGACCGTAAATTCAAGGTGTCACGCCCGGCGACAGGGTGACAGCAATGGTTTTTGCATTGGTAGAGTTTTTCTTGAACATGTAGCACAAATAAATGCAACGATGCATCAAATCATTCGTTTGATGCATCAATCTCAACGTCGAATACGACGGTAGACGTCTAGACTACGGGAAGGATTAAGATTTTTGTATTTACATTATTGTTAGGTGCACGATACATTACGTGAACAACATTATTTTTTCACAGTCCATTGAAGAAAAGAACTCCAAATTTTCACAGACCCGTTTTGTAACATCTCTTCTATGACCAAAAAAGTAATAAAAAAACATTAAAAGCTCTTAGATTGTTACTAGCCAACTAGCTGTTATCAAGATTCAAAAGATAACTCTTTAATTTAGTTAAGTTAAAATTGAGCATCATTGATTGAGATATGAAGATTGCTAATTGCAACTCTTGCCATGTTTAAAAACTATGCAAGTAAAATATTACATGATTTCAGCCTTCATTATATTTATTTAGTTTTCTTTCTTAACTTGTAATCCAGAGTCGTTAAATTCTCTTAGGATTTATAGACATATTCCATTAGTTCAAACATTTTAAAATTTTGTTATTTAGCCAAAAACATGCTAGGAATAATCTTTTTCCCATTTTCTTATAATAATAAGTTTACTAATACTGGATCTAGCAGACGCTTTTGAACTTAGTGTTGTTACTGCCATATTAATGAAAAAAGGGCCAGATTTGAATGATTTCAATACAAACACCAAGAATTTAATTTTTGAACTAACGGGATAACTAAACAGTTCGTATCCGACGAGTACATATTTTTTTTTTAGTAGTCAGTCACTCATGGACAAATGTTATGCCATAAATTAGAACCGCGAGACAGCAAGAAAATGCACAAAGTTCCTAAAGACGGTTCTTTTTTCAGATCTCATGAGGATTTGCAGTGAAACCAATCGAAAAATTAAAACAACTCTGAAATGTAGGATCTATTTCAAGCCAAAACGAAGTAAAAGTTAATCTTGAAGGTGTTAAATAATTGAAAAAGAAGCCAACATCAAAAGGCTCCCCGGATATGGCTATACTTTCAAAATCAAAACCCAAAAGAAACTTCTATCTAGTAAGTTACAACGCGACTCACAGTGTATCACTTCGACGGCAGCTAATATCTTAAAAATTCTAATAAATTATTTATAAGAAAGTTTTTAAAGACAAAATAGCAAAGAGGGAAAACAAGTATTCCACATACCTTGGCGTAGCATATGGTACAACACTATCTGTTATCCAATTAAATCTAATCACCACGTTTAAGAGGTTAGGCGGGTACCATTTTCCTTTGATGATTTTCTTAGCCTCCCAGCCCTCTAGTTGCGCAGTTTTTCCAAAGGCCGTTTTTTTGGTGGTTCCAAAAAAATTAAAGAAACCACTTTTTCTGGGGAGCACAATTGTGTGCTGTGCCGAGCGCATGGGGACGCGAACAACGTCCGGTGGGTTTTCCATCATTAATCCTAACTAACGAATCGAGGTGAAAGGAAACCGTTTGTTGGGGGCAGGCAAAGGGCAAAACTACCCACCACCGAATGGCCGATGGTAGAGGGTACCATTTTCTCTCGTCATAACACTTTTCTTTTCCTTGCGGTCCACTCGCGTCAGTTCGGGGTTAATGATGGGTTATGGGTTACAAACGCCGCCCCGCGAACCGAACCGGGCGTCAAAATATGTACACGTTTCGACCCGGCAAGGGTTGGGTTGTGGGCCAGGAAAGCCACCCAAAACAATCTTGCGCCAACCGGTGGACGGTGGAAAATGCGACACAACATAAGCTCAACTCCTCACTTTCCCGCGCGGTGGAGTTCGCGGTTAATGGCCACGGCCACGATTGCGATGTTTTCTGCCCAGTTTTATTTACCTCGGTGGTCTATGATTATAAACGCCCGGCAATAAGGAAACAGTCGGAGGAGATGCCGAGCCACGCGGGGCGTTATGAATCGTACCATGATTTTCCCGCGACAATTAGAACGCCGGGTGCTGCAGTTCGATGACCGTTTTTGGAGGAATCAAGCGGCATGGAAAGGCGAAGGATGGAGGGAAAATCCGCAGTTACCGACTTTGGGCTCATCTAATCAAATACCGGTACCATGTTTCAACATAATTTCTTGTTTCAGGTTTTTGAGGCACGATCCGTCCGGATATGGACGAGAACTAGCGCTAGAGTGTTTACAATATTTAAATTTTGTATTTGGTGGTTTGCTTTCAAAAAGAGATTGCGAAAGTACTAATGCAATTTTGTGAATGTATTTATTGTGCGTTGAGGTTAAATATTATGTACTCCTTTAAGTTTCTTGTTTCTGTTTGGTAAATTTTACTTTAACTTTTCTTTAAAACATTTCCTTCTGTGCCCATTGCTTTAACCTTAGTTAGGGGTTGTCAAACTTTATTAATTGAATAATGTAAGAAAAGCTAACTCGCTTTAATGACGACTCTTATTTTAATTCAATTAAAATATGTTTCGCAAATGTTTGTTCAAATATTGATTATCTTCGATTGCAAGGTTCACGGGTTGAGATTTCCCAGTTGTTGCTAACCCCTGCCCTTGAGCAGCTGACATTTTTTTTCCGTTTCCCCCGATAGCTTAATTCCTCATTCGTCACCTGGATGAAAGAAAGCCATTTCCCTGTCCGGAAAAAGTGGAGCTGGCCCATCGGCAGAAAGCGTCCGGCATGCCCCGAAATAGAGTAATTAAATTTGCATAATTTATTTATGCTCTCACTTTCTTCTAAAACTTTCCACCACAGTCGACAGTGTCCTGTGCCTAGTTCCCGCAGTCCGCCATTCCGGGTTCCTTTTTCCCCACCTTCAGGTGTAAGAGAGTGTTAAATACACACCACGGAAGAGCCCGGGAAAGTTGGCCCACTAATAAATGAATAATAAATAGATTTTGATCGTAAATACAAAATAATAGTTATAAACAATCGCCCCTCGAAGAAAGGCCGCACGGAGACGAGGGGTTTCGGGCAGGTTTGCAGGTTAACCCATCGACAGATGATTAGTGGTGGTGGAGGCGGTGGTTTGCCGGAAGGGATTAGCCAATTATCCTGCCGCGGCCGCGGGGCGGAAATGAGCGGGCAGGTTGATTTACGTTCGACGAACCAGTGATTACCGGTGACATTCGCCTTGGAGAACTCGACCCGAACGCCGGACGCCGTAATGAAACGAACAATCGGTGTTTGTTGTACCTTCACCTTTACGATTATTACGAGATTGAACGAAAAAACGCGCGGGAAAAGGACTTTTCCTGTTGGGTATGAAAAAGTACTTCGCTTATTCGATAAAGCTTCGGATGGAAAATTGCATTAATTTCTTTTCTCTGCGTATGCTTTTAACATGAAGCACTTTGAGGAAATGTTAGCAAAAACGGCCGAAAACCAATAAAAGTATGCGACGGGACATTTTATAGAGGGAGTTGGGCTTCGGGCTTTCTTTGGCGAAACAAAACTTATACTGTCCACACATTTGGTCGCAACACTACAATTACCTTCCACTCGACTGCCCCACCATAAGGATAAAAAAGCATTGCGCAATTCCGTTTGTTTGCCATCGTTTTTATGCGAAACAATTCCAATAAACAAACGGGTTTGTCTTCCATACCCCGTTCACGGCTATGGACAAATGGCGGAGACGGACGACACTGTAGTTGATTACCTTTTTCGTAGATTAAAGCGAAGATTGCCCTCGGTGAGACCACCTACGAAAATTGCTCGCCAACGCTGCCATCTCTCGCGTCCGAAAGTGCACGAATGGAGATAAATAAAATGAAAATAGCCACCATCTAATGGCGCTAACTGGGGAGAGGACCGTCTCTCTGGGTGTGTGTGTCCTGTAGCCGATAAATAGATGAGGTCTGGGAGGAAAAAGAACGAACCGAATAGTTCGTTGTGTGTGGACCAACGGTAAAGGATGACGGACCCCGGGAGGGGACCGGTGATAGTTGGAAATAATGCGCGTGATGAAAATGGGAAAATTTATGTTCCACGTTCTCTCGTGCTCGTTCTCCGGGGGGAAAAAAAGGATGTTGCGCAAGAAATGGTCACCCGCGCTCTGAACTGGAGCGAACAGGATGAAGGAACTGTTGCCACCGGATGTGGACGTTTCGTCCATGTCTCCACCTTCGGGTGCAAGGAAAAAATGGGGTGTGGTCCGAGAACCCAGTCGACGGAAATGGTTCCCGAACACCCTCGCCTCCACCCTCAACGAACCGAGGGAAAACCAATGGCCGTTCGGTGTTCGGTGGCCCCTCAGGAAGGTAATTGTTTGAATTTTCCCAGTCCTCGTGCTGCCCTGACCGCTGTCTCCAAGGATTCTCGCCAGTTTTTCCGAACACCGGTTGTGGTTGGATGGACTCAGACACTGAAAGAAAAAAAATGCGGAAAAACTGCAACGAAGAATGGCGGAAGGTCCTCTGGAGAGTCATGGGAATTTTATTATTTCCTAGTTTTTATTTCCATCCCATTAGGATTCCTTCACGTTGCCTATCGTTACTCCCACTCCCGTTCCA